>NC_092729.1:32174816-32474816 GCF_047496885.1 Scyliorhinus torazame
CTTGCGGCCATGTTGGCTGCGACGCTTGTGTGTGGGAGTGGGAGAATGCATTTTTTGCAGCCGCGCCAGGGCGTCAATTATGGAACCGGCGAATGGGCCGCCGTTCTGTTAACGGACTGTGGCGTTCCACGTTGCGCCCGTGCTATCCCCTTGGGGGCGGTTCAATGGCTGCAGCGATGAACCCCATCTCGACGTCGGGAAACTCCACCGTTTTCCAAAGGAATCAACACTTAGCCTCCAGAATGGAGAATTCAGCCCATGGTGAACCACGCGGCCCCCGAAATAGCTGCAGAATCGGGGCAGGTGTGGAGCTAGTTTCTGTCAGGAAAGGTTCGGAATTCTCCGTTGGCGGCAACACTTCGAGCCGGAGTCTCCGATTTTGCGGCTAGGTTCGGATCGTACGGCCAATATCTCGGCTCCGCCCCCGCACCAATGCTCCGCCCAGTGGGGGGCCAGCAGCCGCGTCACATAAACCCCCGGCTTTACCTGCAGATCAGGATGGAGAAGGACCGGCTTCCTGGCCTCACATGCGCACGGCGGTGGCCTGCAGCAGCCTGCCGTACAACATGGCGCCGGCCGTCCGCGGACCCCGCAAGATAGTGTCCCCTGTAACCCCCCTCACCGCCCCGGACCATCCCTCACCATACCCTCAACCCCTGCCGAAGTCCATCTGTCACAGGAACGGCTACCCCACCCCCCAACCCCACTGACTGCGGCACCGCTGGACACAGTCTGCAACCGCCACGCCAGGATCAGGAAAGTCGAGAGGACACGTGTCCCTCGCCATCGTGAAGTCGGCCCATCGAGGCGGAGCATCGGGGGAGGGCCTCAGCTGATGTTCTGAGGCTGTCCCAAAGGCGTACGCCTCGACTAAGCTGTTTTTGAGGGGTTGGAGCATGCGCAAAACGGCTCCGCCCACGATGTTGGAGTAAAACCGGATTCTCTGGCCAATCGCTGAACACAATTTCGGCGTCGGCAATCGGAGAATCCAGCCCCTGGTCTCAGAAACCGATCTGGCCCAGGATATTCCATAGTTGGTTAATCTACATTTTGTTCTCAGTAATCATCTCGTACACACTCCACGAGTTCAGACAATACCGAATTATTGCTCAATCTCCGAGTAGATTAAAGCCACGAATGATTACTGTAGCATCCTGATTACACGCGTCTCGAATTAACTGTCAAATGCGATCGTACCTTAACACGACAGATGACAGTACTGACAACTCCGAATAATGCTTTCGGCTTTCGGCTGCCTGTTGCCATTTACTTCCACTCAGATTCATTGTACATTTGGAGTATCATTGCCTATGCCGTATTTTACACATGCATGGATTTTATCAACGAAGAGCATCACCCACACCTTTTCCTTTTTATCTATCCTTACCAAACATGCCGCCTTGTGTTTGTTATCCGTAGGTTATGCTCCTAATTTCTCTACCTTCTTACAAATGCGCCGTGTATTTAGAGACTGTGCGTTTCGATTTGGCTTTAAAAAAAATGTTTACAAGCTATGCCTTCTTTGTTGTTAGGCCATGTTTCTCCCTCCTTCTACATTTATGTCTCCTTTCCTGTCTTTCATTCCTATCTATATTTCACTCTCGAACGTCTGCCCGCTCAGATTTACACCCCCTGTCAATCTAGATCAAACTATCCACAGCAGCAAGAGCGAAAATCTCTGCAAGGATATCCCTGGCTTGCGGTTCTGCAACTTTATGATATATACCATCAGCTGTATTTGTCATACTGTCTTTCTTCTTGTAATCATCATTCAATATTCAATATTTTTAATTTAAACAACACTTGTCACCGTCACTGTTGCATCCGGATTATAGCTTTGAACATAAGAGGACCAGAGGGGTACCAATATCCTGGGCGGGGAAATTTGCTAATGCTCTTCGGGAGGGTTTAAACTAGTTCAGCAGGGGCTTGGGAACCTGAATTGTACCTCCAGTATACAGGTGGTTGAGAGTAGTGAGGTCATGAGTAAGGTTTCAAAATTGCGGGAGTGTACCGGCAGGCAGGAAGGTGGTTTAAAGTGTGTCTTCTTCAATGCCAGGAGCATTGGGTAGGTGAACTTGCGGCATGCGTTGGTACCTGGGACTTCGATGTTGTAACAATTTCGCAGACATGGATAGAGCAGGGACAGGAATGGTTGTTGCAGGTGCCGGGGTTTAGATATTTCAGTAAGCTCAGAGAAGGGGGTAAAATAGGGGGAGGGGTGGCATTGTTAGTCAAGGAAACTATTACGGTGGCAGAAAGGACGTTTGATGAGGACTCGTCTACTGAGGTACTATAGGCTGAGGTTAGAGACAGGAAAGATGGGGTCACCTTGTTAGGGGTTTTCGATAGACCTCCGAAAAGTTCCAGAGATGCAGAGGAAAGGATTGCAAAGATGATTCGGGATAGGAGCGAAAGCAACAGGGTAGTTGTGGGGGACTTTAACTTTCCAAATATTGACTGGAAACGCCAAAGTTCGAGTGATTGAGATCGGTCTGTTTTTGTCCAATGTGTGCAGGAGGGTTTCCTTACACAGGATCTAGATAGGACAACGAGAGGCGAGGTCATATTGGATTTGGTACTGGGTAATGAACCAGGACAGGTGTTAGATTTGGAGGTAGATGAGCACTTTGGTGATAGTGACCACAATTCGATTACGTTTACTTTAGTGATGGAAAGGGATAGGTATATTCAGCAGGGCAAGAGCTATATCTGGGGGAAAGGTAATTATGATGCGATGAAGCAAGACTTAGGATGCAGCGGATGGAGAGGAAAACTGCAGGGGATGGGCACAATGGAAATGTGGAGCTTGTTCAAGGAACAGCTACTGCGTGTCCTTGATAAGTATGTGCCTGTCAGGCAGGGAGGAAGTGGTCGAGCAAGGGAACCGTGGTTTACTAAAGCAGTCGAAACACTTGTCACGAGGAAGAAAGAGGCTTATGTAAAGATGAGACATGAAGGTTCAGTTAGGGCGCACGAGAGTTACAAGTTAACTAGGAAGGACCTAAAGAGAGAGCTAAGAAGAGCAAGGAGGGGACATGAGAAGTCTTTCGAAGGTAGGATCAAGGATTTCCCTAATGCTTTCTATAGATATGTCAGGAATAAACGAATGACTAGTGTAAGAGTGGGGCCAGTCAAGGTCAGTCATGGGAAGTTGTACTTGGAGTGCGAGGAGATAGGAGAGGTGCTAAATGAATATTTTTCGTCAGTATTCACACAGGAAAAAGACAATGTTGCCGAGGAGCATAATGAGATTCAGGCTACTAGACTAGAATGGCTTGAGGTTCATAACGGGGAGCTGTTAGCAATTTTGGAAAGTGTGAAAATAGATAAGTCCCCTGGGCCGGATGGGATTTATCCTAGGATTCTCTGGGAAGCTAGGGAGGAGATTGGCTTTGATCTTTAAGTCATCGTTGTCTACAGGAATAGTGCCAGAAGACTGGAGGATAGCAAATGTTGTCCCCTTGTTCAAGAAGGGGAGTAGAGACAACCCCGGTAACTATAGACCAGTGAGCCTTACTTCTGTGTGGGCAAAATCTTGGAAAGGTTTAAAAGAGATTGGATGTATAATCATCTGGAAAGGAATAATTTGATTAGAGATAGTCAACACGGTTTTGTGAAGGGTAGGTCGTGCCCCACAACCCTTATTGAGTTCTTTTAGAAGGTGGCCAAACAGGTAGCTGAGGGCAAAGCAGTTGATGTGGTGTATATGGATTTCAGTAAAGCGTTTGATAAGTTTCCCCACGGTATGCTACTTCAGAAAATACGGAGGCGTGGGATTCAGGGTGATTTAGCAGTTTGGATCAGAAATTGGCTAGTTGGAAGAAGACAAAGGGTGGTGGTTGATGGGAAATGTTCAGACTGGAGTCCAGTTACTAGTGGTGTACCACAAGGACCTGTTTTGGGGCCACTGCTGTTTGTCATTTTTATAAATGACCTGGAGGAGGGCGTAGAAGGATGGGTGAGTAAATTTGCGGATGACACTAAAATCTGTGGACAGTGCGGTAGGATGTTACAAGTTACAGAGAGACATAGATAAGCTGCAGCGCTGGGCTGAGAGGTGGCAAATGGAGTTTAATGCAGAAAAGTGTGAGGTGATTTATTTTGGAAGGAATAACAGGAAGACAGAGTACTGGTCTCATGGTAAGATTCTTGGCAGTGTGGATGAGCAGAGAGATATCGGTGTCCATGTACATAGATCCCTGAAAGTTGCCACCCAGGTTGAGAGGGTTGTTAGGAAGGCGTACGGTGTGTTAGCTTTTATTGGTAGAGGGATTGAGTTTCGGAGCCATGAGGTCATGTTGCAGCTGTACAAAACTCTGGTGCGGCCGCATTTGGAGTATTGCGTGCAATTCTGTCGCCGCATTATAGAAAGGATGTGAAAGCATTGGAAAGGGTGCAGAGGAGATTTACCAGATTATTTCCTGATATGGAGGGAAGATCTTATGAGGAAAGGCTGAGGGACTTGAGGCTGTTTTCGTTAGAGAGAAGAAGGTTAAGAGGTGCCTTAATTGAGGCATACAATACGATCAGAATATTGGATAGGGTGGACAGTGAGAGCCTTTTTCCTCGGATGGTGATGTCTAGCACGAGGGGACAAAGCTTTAAATTGAGGGGAGATCGATATAAGACAGATGTCAGAGGTAGGTTCTTTACTCAGCGAGTAGTAACGGCGTGGAATGCCCAGCGTGCAACAGTAGTGGACTCTCCAACACTAAGGGCATTCAAATGTTCATTGGATAGACATATGGACGATAAGGGAATAGTGTAGATGGGCTTTAGAGTGGTTTCACAGATCGGCGCAACATTAAATTAAATGAAAATGAAATGAAATGAAAATTGCTTATTGTCACAAGTAGGCTTCAAATGAAGTTACTGTGAAAAGCCCCTAGTCGCCACATTCCGGCGCCTGTTCGGGGAGGCTGTTAAGTGAATTGAACCGTTTTCATGGCCTGCCTTGGTCTGCTTTCAAAGCCAGCGATTTAGCCCTGTGCTAAACAGCCTCTAAACATCGAGGGCCGAAGACCTTGTACTGCGCTGCAATGTTCTATGTTCTATGTTCTATAACTGAAACTCTTAAAGGAACTGTCACAGTTGCTCCCAACATGACTAGAAAAAACACTGGGCGCTCGTCCTATGTAAAGTCTCTTGCTAATTGTGTGCTGCACACAACGCGGAGAGGTGGTTCAATATGATGCAGTTTACTGAGATTTTTCTGCATGAGACAGAAAGTTCAACAAATGTTGAGGTCAAACTGCAGCCTTGCCGTCAGCAGCCTCTGTGAACACTTAGTAATGATAAGCTCATCTAAGGTCAACAACGGTGATATGAGAGAGGCCGCTCACATATCAAAGGAGGATTTAAATATTATTGTTGCCCCCGCTATTATTTCCACCTTTCCATCCACACTGACCCTCAGAAACTCCAGAAAGAGTTCATTGTGATATAAAAATAATTGGATTGAAAGGAGTTAACTGATCCTGCTTGTTCTGTGGCTGGAATTAATGTCGGTCTCCCTGGATTCTAATCGTGTCACTGGAGGGGTTCCCTCTTCTATTAATAAGGATTCCTTTCAATGTGTTATCACAAACTGTTAGGGGAAGCATCAAATCCAACACTAACAGAGATCAACGGCTTCAGAGAGACCGAGACGAGGGAGCAGAATCTGAGAACAACAGATTTGGAATTTTCTGCAGTGGATTAGAATCTGGGAACAATCGATCGGGACGTTCCAACAATGGACAGGAGTTTGTACCAGGGTCTTTTTTGGCTTTCCCAAGATTGGATTTCATTAGCATCTAGGATTCAAGATGTACTTATGATTATTCAAGCGGGATACTATCCGATCCTGGCTATTATTGGTGTTACTGGTGAGTCTCCCTGTCTAGATATTAAATCTATAAACCGTGTTTAACTAGACTCCTGTTCTTGTCATTCAATCCGCCCTGTTTGCTGCTGTTGTTTCAGTTGAGTTTCTGAATGCAGTTACTAACTGTACAAAACACGGCTAAATGTTTCATCGTTCTTGTTTTCTTCACTCTCTCCTCTGGCTTCGCGTGGAATTGTTGCTCAGTTCCCATATGCAGCGATTATATTTGTGATCCAATGATTACCACTTCTGTTCGCCTTTAATCCTCAGCCTTCGTCTGACCCAATATCCACCCGATCATTAATCATGTCCACAGTCACCTCCAGAATATCGTCCTCTGGATCATCCCAGCTGACAATGTGATTTTCTGACTTGACTATTCCAAATCTCTGCTGAACTGCCTCCGAGTTACAAAGTGCAGAATCAAATCTGACCTGGAACTCTGCTCTCCATATCCCAATCTGTGACCAAATCCAATTCATCCAACATCCTTGTGCTCACTCACCTCTATCACCCTGTGCTCTGTCAAATCAATAATTTACTAACAGATCTGATTAAATGCCTCCGTCCATTTGCCCAACTCTCTGGTCATTCCCCCAGAACGTTTCTGCTTGTTCAAATATAAAAAGAGACTGATAGCACCCGGCAACCCCTCAAACTCCCAGTTCCTAATCACAAACCCATATCACTCCCTGACACTAGCTTTCCCTGACACAGCCCCTGTTGTCCCTGTTCTGTGAAAATCTCGATCCATAAACCTTGCAGGCACACTGCTGGACATTTCCAGTGTGGGGTTCTCGGGAGATAGGTAGACTAAGTGAATAAGTCCTGACAGAAAATCCGGAGTCAATTCCTGTATTTGGGAATCTGTCATCCATCAGGCAGCATTTCTGCAAGCCTAGCAGCAGACCTGGTACCAAACAGCACTGATTCCCCCCTTTCCTGGGAACAATACTAGCAATGGCCAGAGAGAGAGAGATCCTGATGCTTGGACAACTCAGGTTCACCAGACTACTTACCCAGGCCTGTACCCTGGAGAGAACACGCCAGCTTTTTCGTTCCCGATGGCACAACACAGGAAGAAGCAGATATCGGTTATCAACTCTCACTCGATTGACACAGCTCTCGAACACCAGGGGTTGCTGTCAACAGTGGATGAAAACATGAGATTTCAGTGAATAGCTACCTTCCTTAGTCGCCAGTCCTTTTACTGCTGCCTCATCGCGGTCTCCTGGTTCCAATCGATCATTGAAGCTTAAGGTGTCCTCTCTGAACAGGCAGGTTGTTAATCTGTACACCAGGCAAGATAAACTTCGCAAAGACAATCAGCAGTCTTTCCTTTCACAAGCTGGATGATAATGACCCTGTGTCCTGGCCTGACCAATAACATTCTGCACGTTGATGATATACACAAGACAACTCTGATCGAGAATGAATTTACGCGGCTCAGTGTGGACATTACCGAACTGTAAGTAACTGGACACGCTCAATATGGATCCTGCATAGCGAAACACAACACATTCTTGCGACAGCAAAATCCAAGAGGAATCAAATGAGAATGGGGCCGATCTCACAGAACAAAACGCACTTCAATCGTGATGACTGAACTCCAAGAAGAGAGCGCATCCTCGGGTAAACACTGACCACCCCAGTGAGACCAAACGGAGCCAGGAGTTCCTCAACATCCTGGTTGCGGCTGGTTCGCACAACATCCAAGATCAGAGAGTGGTGTCAAAGTGGGACTATCTACACAACATCGTCTATAACTCTGCAGTCGCTGAATACTGGAAAATAGACCAGAGGAATGCTGATTGGTTTAAGGATTATAGAACTGAAATGGAGCTAGTTACCCTAACCAGCAGGAGAGCTTCCATTAACTAGAAATACGCCCCCGACCAAAATAGAGATGTTCTCAGTTTTGCCAGATCTCAGCAGATTGCTCAGCAATGTACCAATCAATACTGGTTAAAACTCTGCAACAACAACGAATATGCTGCTGAATCCGAGGCTGTCAGAGGGATGTATGAAGGAACCAAGAACGCATTGGGTCAAACAGTAACTAATTAGCCCCATTGAAGAGATAGACATAGATGATCATCATTGAACGCAGCAAGCAGCTGGATTGGTGAGTGAAGGACGACCGCAAACACGGTGAGCGTTACCACTTAGACCCACTCGGCTCCATTTTAGACTTTAACGTAGGAGCTGGGCAGTAAGACCACCATGATTCAGATGAACCAGACCATTGACCATCTTTCCATTGGGAATACACAGGAAGTATGAAATTCTTGCTGAAATCAATAACAGTGGAAATCCAGCGTCATTGAGAAATCTCTGATGGGAGGAAAGATTGGTGATTCACGCCATCGGTGATATAACAATGGTCACCGTGTACAAAGACAAAGGAGATGGCTCTGACTGGACTAATTATCAAGGCATCTGATGGTCAGCATAGACATGGTGGTCCGAAGGGCCTGTTTCTGTGACGTGTGACTCTAAAGCTCTCTCTGTGGCTCTTTCTCCTTGTTTGGTATTGTGGGATAACCTCCAAGAGTCTTAACCATCTTCCCTCCTACTAGGTATGAGTCCAAAAGCAGAGGGTCTTCCTCATTCCCATTGATTCCAGTTTTGCTCGGGCTTCTTGATCCCATACTCGATCAAATGCTGCTTTGATGTCACCTCCCTTCTTACTTAAGTGTGTTCTGCATGTTTGAAAAAAGGCTGTGATGAGGTCAGTGGCCCTGGCACAACTCAAACTGAGCGTCTGTGAGCCGGTTACTGCTCAGTAAGTGCCGCTTCATTGCACAGCTGTTGAGCCGTTCCATCATATCGCTAATGATCGGCAGCAGACAGGTGTGGCGGTAATTAACCAGTTAGGTCTGTGTGCGCGGCCGTTTCTGTGTGTATGTGTCTGTGATTACAGGTGTGCTTTGGTATGGGTGTCAATATGTTTGTATGAGTGTACGTGGTTGCACTTGTGAGTCTGGGCATGTGGATGTTTGTGTGCAGCGTGGGTGAGTGTGCATGTTTGCTTGTGTGTGTGTCGGGTGTGAATGTGTGTGGGCGGCTGTGAGGGTGGCCTATGCATTTTCTTGTGTGTTTATGGGTGAGTATGGCTACTTGTCTGTTTCTCGGCTTGAGCATGTGTTGTGTGGGTGAGTATGCGTGTGGGTGGGGAGTGAGTCTCTGTGTTTGCGTGTGATTGGCTGTGTGTGTTTGAGTGTGTGTGTATTTGTGTGTTTTGGGTGTGTACGTTGGCGTGTGTACACGCGCTTGGGTATGCATGTGATTGTTTGGTTGTGTGTACATATGTGGTGGTATGTGAGTGGGTGTGGGTGAGTGTGTTTGTGTGTGTATCTGTTTGTGTATGAATGGTATGTGAGTGGGAGTGTATGTGTGTGGGGGGTCTGTGTGTGTGGGTACGTGTGTGTTCGGTTTTGGGTGAATGGGGGTGTGCATGATTGTGCGCGTGTGTGGGGTCTGTATTTGGGTATCTGTGGGAACATATATGTATGTCTGACAGTTTGTGTGTTTGTGCATGAATTTAGGGATGTGCATGTGGATGACTTTATGATCGGTATGGGTGAACGTGTATGACTGCGTATGTTTCTGTGTGGTGCTGTATGTCTGTGAGTGTTTGGATGTGGGTGTATGTCTGCCTGTGTCTGTATCTGGGCGTGTTGGTAAGTGTGTATGTGCAAATATATGGAAATGTACATGTGTGTATATGGGTGGATGTGTATTGTGTGCATGAGAGGTTAAGTGCGTGACTGTGTGTGTGTTGGTATTTGTGGATACATTCTGGGTGTGGGCATGTAAGTGTTGTAATGGGCCAGGGTTTAGAGAACCCCAAAATGTATCATGGAGTTCACCTGACCCACAACTTTGAATGGAGTGTGGTTATGGCGAGCACAGGGGCCCACTTTGCAGGGGTGATGCAACAGAAACCTACAGTACTTTTAAATTAAAACACTGTTTATTTATGAAACCAGGTAACACTTTATAAATCCACAGTAAACATTTTAAGTATCAACACCAAGAAATCCTCCAAAGCCTCCACTTCTAACCAAAACAAAGGGCTGTGTGGTGAGCTGGTGAGATAAGCTTTTCTTTCCCTTTCCTCTCTCCACCCTTCCACAACCTCGAAACTGCGGGGAGTGTGAAAATCAGGTCAGCTTTTTTTTCCTCGCTGCAATTGTCAAGTGGATAAATGGAAGGGATGGCAGAGAGGGCAGTGTAGTGTTCCGCCTGCAGGATGTTCGAGGTGAGGGACACCGTCAGTGGCCCTGATAAGTTCACCTGCGGGAATTGCACCCATCTCCAGCTCCCCAAACGCCGAGTTAGGGAACTGGAGCTGGAGCTGGATGAACTGAGGATCATTCGGGAGGCAGAGTCGGTTACAAATAGATGCTACAGGGATGCCGTTACTCCGACGCATGAAGGTTGCTGGGTGACGTGGAGTCGGACACTTTAGGAACTTTCAAGCGGTTATTGGATAGGCATATGGAGTGCACTAGAATGATTGGGAGTAGGTTGATTTGATCTTAGTTTCAGATCAGTTCGGCACAATATCGTGGGCCGAAGGGACTGTACTCTGGTGGACAGTTCTATGTTCTATGTAAAGACTACAGTACTCTCTAAGTAATTCTGAATCATTCCTTGCAACATCCATAAGACACAAAGAACCCTTTTTACAGAAATACGTCAGGTTTAACTTCACTACTGAGAACAGTTACCACTTTGAAATCACCAAATGAACATTCCTAAGCTTGCAGAGGTTTATACACTTCTTGCTGTGACTGCAGCTTCTCCAAATCTAAAACGAAACTAAAAACACCCTGTAGCTGCGAGGCGAAAGCGAAAGTAAAAACAGACACACAGCACAGCCCCACCCACACTCTGACATCACTGACAAACACCCATTTCGTAAAGGTATATCCACTACAGCTATTCGCTAAACACCCATTTCTTAAAGGTACTCTCACATGAGACCTCTCCCCAAGAAAGTAAAATAAACCAGCAATTTCAAGATGGTTTCATTTTTCACCTTTTCACTTTCCTTTAAGAAATATGGAAAATAACAAAACAAAACACGCAAACATTTATAATAACATTCTCCATTCTTGTTCTTCTTCTACCAACTGGAATCCTTCTCGATTGACAGTCTCTTTCGACATGAAGGCACTATCCATCCATTTCTCTACGCCTCGGCATTTCTCTTTAAAGTGAGATACTTTAGTTCAATCTGATCACAGAGTCCTTTGTAATTCTCCAACAAAGGAGCATTGGTTATCACAGCTCTCAGGCAGTCAAATGCCTGTTGAAACTCCGCTGTCCACTGAAATTTTCGACGTTTCTTTAGCAAACCTATCAGTGGAGAAACCACACTACAGACACTTTGCACAAATGTTCGATCAAATCCACTCATGCCAAGAAATTGCGTTATTTCCCTTCGTGACGTGGGTATTGGAACCTCCTCAATAATTTTTGTTTTCACATCCCGTGTGACCACTTATCCGTGTCCGTCTGAATGGCCAGGGAAAGTGACTTGGGCTTGACCAAATTCACTTTTTCCTAGGTTTACCCCCAAACCCGCCTCCTGAAGTCGATCGAAGTACTCCATCAGTTGTTTTAAATGTTCTTTCTATCTCTGGCTGAAAATTACCTGATCGTCGATGTTTACTGCACTATTGGGTAATCCTGAAATGACTTTGGTAGTTCACCGTTCAAATGTGGCAGGGGCGTTTTTCATGCCAAATGGCATAACTTTGAATTGGTAGCTACCATCTGGAGTCACAAAAGCTGAAATCTCCTTCGCCCATTCGGATAAAGGTACCTGCCAGTAACCTTTCAGTACATTCAGTTTGGAAATAAAAGTTGATTGTCCCACTCTCTCAATGCAATCCTCCAAACGTGGGATAATATCGAGTCCGTTGATGTAACTGCATCACTCTATGTATAGTCCACTCACAACCATTGCGTACCGTCTGGTTTTGGTACCATCACTATGGGAGAGCTCCATTGGCTGCAACCCACTTTAATTTTGCCTTTTTAAGAATACTTTCAATCGCCTTGTTAACTTGTGCCAATTTTAAAGGGTTAAGTCTTTTTGAATGTTGTTTGATTGGAACAACATTTCCCACATCTACATCATGTGCCTCCCAACTTATCTCCAGAAACTTGCCCATGTGATATCAATAACTCTTTCAGGTCAGTTCGTTTTTCCTTTGGAAGGTAACTCAACAATTTATCTCAATTTTTAAGAACCTCCTCGATTTCCAATTTAATTTGAGGTATGACAAATACAAAGTCATCTGGGTTTGGTTCCTCATTTTGATTTCGATTTATTAAAACCTCAATTTTCTCTCCTTCCCTTTCAAAGTACCTTTTAAGCATATTCACCTGACACACTCGGTGCGTTTTCCTTCTATCTGGCCTTCTTGCCACATAATTCACCTCACTTAAATTCCTTTCAGTCTGATAAGGTCCACAAAACCTTGCTTTTAAAGGTCCACCTGCCACTGCTAACAGTACTAAAACCTTATCTCCACTGGCAAAACTCCGAACTTATCCGCTACCCACTTCTCATCACATTTTGTGCCACTTTTAAATGCTGCCAAGCTAATTCCCCTGCTCTATTTGCCGTGGTAATCAAGATAAGCGCACACAGAAAGATCCAGACCCCGCTGCCGCTGGGCAATGCTTCCGCTTATAGGGCGGCCAAATCTCTCACCGCGCAGATTCAGAGTGTACAGAGAGGGGAAATAACACCTGTTGCTGCGTATGAGCAGGATCCAGACCGCATAGCGAAAGTACAGCTTGACACAGCAGGTTATAAAACAAAGGAATGGGAGGAAGACGGGGCCGTGAAAGATGGGGATAATGTCTGCACGAAGGACGGGCTAGTTTAGCACAGGGCTAAATCGCAGGCTTTGAAAGCAGACCAGGGCAGGCCAGCTGCACGATTCAATTCCCATACGAGCCTCCCGAACAGGCACCGGAATGTGGTGACTAGGGGCTTTTCACAGTAACTTAATTTGAAGCCTTCTTGTGACAATATGCGATTTTCATTTCATATTCATTTTCTATTGAATCGTTCCCTCAAATTTGACAAATAATGAAATAATGTAAGTTCCGATTTCTCACACACCATTTTTTCCTTGATCAATTTAAGTGGTCCTCGTACTTCATGATCAAAAATTAGTACAAATGGACTGAATGTTCTTGACTCATTAGGTGCATCCCGAATTGCAAACAGTACGAAGGAAATGTCTTTATCTCAATCCTCTGGATAATCTTGACAATAAGCCCTCAACATTGTCTTTAATGTCTGATGGCACCTTTCTAACTCTCCCTGCGGTTCTGGATGGTACGCAGTTGATTTAAATTATTTTATTCAGGAGCCATCCATAACTTCTTTGAATAACCTTGATCCTTAATCCGATTGTATTTCTGTGGGTAGTCCATATCTTGTAAAGCATTTAACTAACTCCTCCACAATCATTTTAGCTGTAATATTGCGTACTGGAATGGCCTCTGGATACCTAGTAGACACATTCATTATTGTCAAAAGATATTGATTCCCACTTTCCGTTTTAGGAAGCGGCCCTTCGTAATCAATTCAGACCCTTGTAAAGGGTTCCTCAAATTCTGGAATGGGTATTAAGGGCGCTGATTGTATGACTGCTTGAGGTTTCCCTGTCACTTGATCGACAACATTTCACGACATCTTTATGAAGTCCAGTCCAATGAAAATGTTTTGTATTTTAGCTTGAGTTTTCCTTACTCCCAAATGACTTCCCACTGGTACCTCAGGCGCAACTCGCAACACCTCATTTCGATACCCTACTGGCAATACCACTTGATGGAACTTCTTCCCACTTTTCATCCGCCTGCATATGAAAAGGTCTCCATTTCCTCATCAAGACATTATTTTTACGGTAATAACACCCCGGTGTACCCACAGATTCCTCTTCCGTGTATGCTTTCTCAAATTTCCGTTTTATTTCTCTATATTTCTGTTGTACCTCCGCCAATTTTCCTGAATTAAAATTATCCTCCACCTGTTCTTGTTCTTTTTCAACCATCTGATCAAAAGTCCGTTCTGATAATTGCACTTCACCTTTATCTTCACTGTTTGATTTCTCCTCTTGTCTTAATTTGTGACTTTGTTACTACACAATCCGGACACATCCACGATCTTCGTCCTTCAACTCTTCAGTTGTCTGAATTTCACTGGCTTATCAACCACAGTAGACATCACTCCCACCTGCGATCCAGCTATATCGTTACCCAAGAAAAACTGTATTCCTGGACAGGATAGTTTCTCTATTACTCCTACTACACTTCACCACTCTTCACTGGACTTTCCAACCTTACCTTATATAATGGAATTCTACACTTCTCACCCTGAATTCCACATATTACCACCTTTTCTGGCAACATTCTTCCCAAACTACATAACTCCTCATCTCTTTCCATTAAAGATTGACTAGCTCCCGTATCTCTTAAAATTGTGACTTCTTTACCTACTCCTTCTGGTACACATGAGTAAACGTTATTCATGTAACCACACAGGCAGACGCGCACATTCAAACACTCGCGCATATACACAGCCACACACACATACACGCCCCGCCCACACTCAGATACACACACAAATACTCCCAGACATTCATGCGGACGAACCTCCTCACAGACGATCACACTTTCGTACATTGTCCCACAGACAAACTCTCACCCACAAACACACACAATCACGCACGCAGCCACACACACAAACAGTCACGCACATAGAAACGTGCGCCCACACACACCAGCACCAACAAAACACTCACACGCAAATATACATGCAGAAACACACACATGCACATACATTCACACACATATGTCATGTGGGGGTACCTTTAAGAAATGGGTGTTTATTGAATAGCTGTAGTGGATGTACCTTTAAGAAATGGGTGTTGATCAGTGATGTCAGAGTATGGATGTTACTGGGCTGTCTGTCTGCTTTTATTTTCGCTTTGGGCTCACAGCTACAGCGTGTGTTTAGTTTGGTTTTAGATTTGGAGAAGCTGCAGTCACAGCAAGATGTGCATTAATCTCTGCAAGCTGATGAATGTTCATTTGGCGATTTCAAAGTGGTGAAGGTAAACCTGATGTCTTTCTGAATAAGGGTTATTTTTGTCTTATGGATGGTGCAAGGTAGGTTTAAGAGATATTTAGAGAGTACTGTTTTATTAGGTGGTTTTATTTGCGTTGATAGTTGTTAAGATGTTTACTCTGGGTTTATGAAGTGGGCGTTCGTCTGTGGGTGCGGATTGGTGTATCTGTGCGTGTGTGTGAGGGCACCTGTGTGTATGTATGTGGGTTTATGCGTGTGTGTGAATGCATTTGATGGTGTTTGTGTGTGGGTGTATGTGTGGTGGGATTTATATGTTTATGGGTATGTGTATTTGTAATTGAGTCAGTCGGTTTGTGAGGGTGTGTGTGCCTGTGTGTGTGTGAGAGAGAGAGGTAAAGATAGAGAGGGAGAGTATGGATGTGCGGTGGTGTGAGTATGTGTGTTACGATGTGTTTTTCTGAGCGTTTTTGTGCGTGTGTATGTTTGTGTGTGTGAGTATGTGTAAGGGTGTCTGTGGCAGTTCGTGTGTGGGCATGTTTTTCTGTGGGGTATCTGTGTCTCTGTGAGTGAGTTTATTTGTGTCTCTCTGTCTGCGAGTGTGTTTATTTCAGCTCTCTGACTGCGAGTGTGTGTATTTGTCGCTCTGTGTCTGTGAGTGTGTATGAGCCTCTCCCTGCGTTTGTGAGTGCGCGTATTTGTGTTCTTGTGTTCGTGAGCATTCGTAATGGTGTCTCTGTGTCTGTGACTGTGAGTATGTGTAGTTGTGTCTCTGAGTGTGTGCATTTGTGTCTGTGAAAGTGTGCATTTCAGCATGTGCGTTCGTGTATGTGTGTCGCTGTGTGTCTGTGAGTGTGCGTATTTGTGTCTCTCTGTGCCTTTGAGTGTATTTTTGCCTGTGTTTCTGTGATTATGTGCATTTTGGCTCTTTGTCTGTGATTGTGTGCATTTGGGTCTCTGTCTCAGCAAACCTGCGCATGTGTGTACGTGTATCTGTAAGCTACGGCTCTTCGGGGGGGGGGGGGCGGGGGGATTAAACTAATTTGCCAGGGGTCTGGGAAAACGAGCTGTGTTCCAGAAGCCAGTGTCGAGAGTAGTGAGGTACTGAGGATGGTATCAAGGTCGCAGTCGTGTACCGGCAGACAGAAAGGAGGGTTGAAGTGTGTCTACTTCAATGCAAGGAGCATCCGGAATAAGGTAGCTGAACTTGGAGCGTGGATTGGTACTTGGGACTACGATGTTGTGGCCATTACGGTGAAATGATTAGAACAGGGACTGAATGGTTGTTGGACGTTCCGGGGTATAGATAGAACATAGAACATAGAAAATTACAGCGCAGTACAGGCCCTTCGGCCCTCGATGTTATATAGTCAGGGGCACAGATAGGAGATTTTGTGGGAGCGTGAGAGACTCACGTTTGGTATGTTGCCTCCCAGGTGCAAGGGTACGTGATGCCTCGGATCGTGTTTTCCGGGTCCTTAGGGGAGAGGGGGAGCAGCCCCAAGTCGTGGTCCACATTGGCACGAACGACATAGGTAGGAAAGGGGACAAGGATGTCAGGCAGGCTTTCAGGGAGCTAGGATGGACGCTCAGAACTAGAACAAACAGAGTTGTTATCTCTGGGTTGTTGCCCGTGCCACGTGATAGTGAGATGAGGAATAGGGAGAGCGAGCATTTAATCACGTGGCTACAGGGATGGTGCAGGCGGGAGGGATTCAGATTTCTGGATAACCGGGGCTCTTTCTGGGGAAGGTGGGACCTCTACAGACAGGATGGTCTACATCTGAACCTGAGGGGCACAAATATCCTGGGGGGGGGATTTGTTAGTGCTCTTTGGGGGAGGGGGGGTTAAATTAATGCAGCACGGGCATGGGAACCTGGATTGTAGTTTTAGGGTAAGGGAGAATGAGAGTATAGAGGTCAGGAGCACAGATTTGACATCGCAGGAGGGGGCCAGTGTTCAGGTAGGTGGTTTGAAGTGTGTCTACTTCAATGCCAGGAGTATACGAAACAAGGTAGGGGAACTGGCAGCATGGGTTGGTACCTGGGACTTCGATGTTGTGGCCATTCCGGAGACATGGATAGAGCAGGGACAGGAATGGATGTTGCAGGTTCCGGAGTTTAGGTGTTTTAGTAAGCTCAGAGAAGGAGGCAAAAGAGGGGGAGGTGTGGCGCTGCTAGTCAAGAGCAGTATTACGGTGGCGGAGAGGATGCTAGATGGGGACTCTTCTTCCGAGGTAGTATGGGCTGAAGTTAGAAACAGGAAACGAGAGGTCACCCTGTTGGGAGTTTTTTTATAGGCCTCCTAATAGTTCTAGGGATGTAGAGGAAAGGATGGCGAAGATGATTCTGGATAATAGCGAAAGTAACAGGGTAGTTATTATGGGAGACTTTAACTTTCCAGATATTGACTGGAAAATATATAGTTCGAGTACAATAGATGGGTCGTTTTCAGTACAGTGTGTGCAGGAGGGTTTCCTGAAGCAATATGTTGACAGGCCAACAAGAGGCGAGGCCACGTTGGATTTGGTTTTGGGTAATGAACCAGGCCAGGTGTTGGATTTGGAGGTAGGAGAGCACTTTGGGGACAGTGACCACAATTCGGTGACGTTTACGTTAATGATGGAAAGGGATAACTATACACCGCAGGGCAAGAGTTATAGCTGGGGGAAGGGAAATTATGATGCCATTAGACGTGACTTGGGGGGGGGGGGGTGATAAGGTGGAGAAGTAGGCTTCAAGTGTTGGGCACACTGGATAAATGGGGCTTGTTCAAGGATCAGCTACTGCGTATTCTTGATAAGTATGTACCGGTCAGACAGGGAGGAAGGCGTCGAGCGAGGGAACCGTGGTTTACCAAGGAAGTGGAATCTCTTGTTAAGAGGAAGAAGGAGGCCGATGTGAAGATGAGGTATGAAGATTCAGTTGGGGCGATGGATAGTTACAAGGTAGCGAGGAAGGATCGAAAGAGAGAGCTCAGACGAGCAAGGAGGGGACATGAGAAGTATTTGGCAGGAAGGATCAAGGAAATCCCAAAAGCGCTCTATAGGTATGTCAGGAATAAGCGAATGACTAGGGAAAGAGTAGGACCATTCAAGGACAGGGATGGGAAATTGTGTGTGGAGTCTGAAGAGATAGGCGAGATACTAAATGAATATTTTTCGTCAGTGTTGCCAATTCTGGACAGGCTTAAAATAGATAAGTCCCCGGGACCTGGTGGGATTTATCCTAGGATTCTCTGGGAGGCCAGGGAAGAGATTGCTGGACCTTTAGATTTGATTTTTATGTCATCGTTGGCTACAGGAATAGTGCCAGAGGACTGGAGGACAGCAAATGTGGTCCCTTTGTTCAAAAAGGGGAGCAGAGACATCCCCGGCAACGATAGACCGGTGAGCCTCACGTCTGTAGTGGGTAAAGTCTTGGAGGGGATTAGAAGAGACAAAATTTATAATCATCTAGATAGGAATAATATGATCAGGGATAGTCAGCATGGCTTTGTGAAGGGTAGGTCATGCCTCACAAACCTTATTCAGTTCTTTCAGAAGGTGACTGAACAGGTAGATGAGGGTAGAGCAGTTCATGTGGTGTATATGGATTTCAGCAAAGCGTTTGATAAGGTTCCCCACGGTAGGCTATTGCAGAAAATACGGAGGCTGGGGATTGAGGGTGATTTAGAGATGTGGATCAGAAATTGGCGAGCTGAAAGAAGACAGAGGGTGGTGTTTGATGGGAAATGTTCAGAATGGAGTACAGTCACAAGTGGAGTACCACAAGGATCTGTTCTGGGGCCGTTGCTGTTTGTCATTTTTATCAATGACCGAGAGGAAGGCGCAGAAGGGTGGGTGAGTAAATTTGCAGACGATACTAAAGTCGGTGGTGTTGTCGATAGTGTGGAAGGATGTAGCAGGTTACAGAGGGATATAGATAAGCTGCAGAACTGGGCTGAGAGGTGGCAAATGGAGTTTAATGTAGAGAAGTGTGAGGTGATTCACTTTGGAAGGAATAACAGGAATGCGGAATATTTGGCTAATGGTAAAGTTCTTGAAAGTGTGGATGAGCAGAGGGATCTAGGTGTCCATGTACATAGATCCCTGAAAGTTGCCACCCAGGTTGATAGGGTTGTGAAGAAGGCCTATGGAGTGTTGGCCTTTATTGGTAGAGGGATTGAGTTCCGGAGTCAGGAGGTCATGTTGCAGCTGTACAAATCTCTGGTACGACCGCATTTGGAGTATTGCGTACAGTTCTGGTCACCGCATTATAGGAAGGACGTGGAGGCTTTGGAGCGGGTGCAGAGGAGATTTACCAGGATGTTGCCTGGTATGGAGGGAAAATCTTATGAGGAAAGGCTGATGGACTTGATGTTGTTTTCGTTGGAGAGAAGAAGGTTAAGAGGAGACTGAATAGAGGCATACAAAATGATCAGGGGGTTGGATAGGTTGGACAGTGAGAGCCTTCTCCCGCGGATGGAAATGGCTTGCACGAGGGGACATAACTTTAAACTGAGGCGGAATAGATATAGGACAGAGGTCAGAGGTAGGTTCTTTACGCAAAGAGTAGTGAGGCCGTGGAATGCCCTACCTGCTACAGTAGTGAACTCGCCAACATTGAGGGCATTTAAAAGTTTATTGGATAAACATATGGATGATAATGGCATAGTGTAGGTTAGATGGCGTTTGTTTCGGTGCAACATCGTGGGCCGAAGGCCCTGTACTGCGCTGTATTGTTCTATGTTCTATGTTGCGCCAACCTGTGAAACCACTCTAAAGCCCATCTACACTATTCCCTTATTGTCCATATGTCTATCCAATGACCATTTGAATGTCCTTCGTGTTGGCGAGTCCACTACGATTGCAGGCAGGGCATTCCACGCCCTTACTACTCTCTGAGTAAAGAACCTACCTCTGACATCTGTCTTATATCTATCTCCCCTCAATTTAAAGTTATGTCCCCTCGTGCTGGACATCACCATCCGAGGAAAAAGGCTCTCACTGTCTACCCAATCAAATCCTCTGATCATCTTGTATGCCTCAATTAAGTCCCCTCTTAACCTTCTTCTCTCTAACGGAAACAGCATCAAGTCTTTCAGCCTTTCCCCATAAGATCTTCCCTCCATAATCAGGCAACATTCTTGTCAATCTCCTTTGCACCCTTTCCAATGTTTCCACATCCTTCCTAAAATGCGGCGACCAGAATTTCACGCAATACTCCAACTGCGGTCGCACCAGAGTGGTGTGCAGCTGCAACATGACGTCATGGCTCCTAAACTCAATCCCTCTTCCAATAAAAGCTAACACACCGTACGCCTTCTTAACAACCCCCTCAACCTGGGTGGCAACTTTCAGGGATCTATGTACATGGACACCGCGATCTCTCTGCTCATCCACACTGCCAAGAAACTTAACATTAGCCCAGTCCTCAGTCTTCCTGTTATTCCTTCCAAAATGAATCACCTCACACTTTTCTGCATTAAACTCCATTTGCCACCTCTCAGCCCAGCGCTGCAGCTTATCTATGTCCCTCTGTAACTTGTAACATCCTTCCGCACTGTCCACAACTCCACCGACTTTAGTGTCATCTGCAAATTTACTCATTCATCCTTCTACCCCCTCCTCCAGTTCATTTATAAAAATGACAAACAGCAGTGGCCCCAAAACAGTTCCTTGTGGTACCCCACTGGTAACTGGACTCCAGTCTGAACATTTCCCATCAACCACCACCCTTTGTCTTCTTCCAGCTAGCCAATTTCTGATCCAAACTGCTAAATCACCCGGAATCCCATCCCTCCGTATTTTCTGCAGTAGCCTACCATGGGGAACCTTATCAAACGCTTTACAGAAATCCATATACACCACATCAACTGCTTTATCCTCATCCACCTGTTTGGTCACCTTCTCAAAGAACTCTATAAGGTTTGTGAGGCACGACCTACCCTTCACAAAACCGTGTTGACTATCTCTAATCAAATTATTCCTTTCCAGATGATTATACATCCTAGCTCTTATAAAGCTTTCCAATATTTTGCCCACAACAGAAGTAAGGCTCACTGGTGTATAGTTACCGGGGTTATCTCTACTCCCCTTCTTGAAGAAGGAGACAACATTTGCTCTGCTCCAGTCTTCAGGCACTATTCCTGTAGACAAAGATTACGTAAAGATCAAGGCCAAAGGCTCAGCAATCTCCTCCCTAGATTCCCAGAGAATCCTAGGATAAATCCCATCCGGCCCAGGTGACTTATCTATTTTCACGCTTTCCAGAATTGCTAATGTTTCAGTAAGATTAGGGAAGGTGGTAAAAGAGGTGGAGGAGTGGCATTGTTAATCAAGGATAGTTTACCGGCTGCAGAAAGGCAGTTTGAAGGGGACCTGGCTACTGAGGTAATATGGGCCGACGTTAGAAATAGGAAAGGTGCGGTCACATTTTTAGGAGATTTATATAGTCCCCCAAATAATAATAGAGATGTGGAGGAAGAAATTGAAAAACAGATTATGGATAGGTGTGGATGTCTCAGGGTAATTGTCATGGGTGACTTTAACTTTCCAAATATTGATTGGAACCTCTATAGGTCGAACAGTTCGGATGGGGCAGTTTTTGTACAGTGTGTGCAGGAGGCTTTCCTGACACAATATGTGGATAGGCCGACAAAAAGGGGGGTGGGGGGGGCACATTGGATTTGGTACTGGGTAATGAACCGGGTCAAGTGTTAGATTTGTTTGTGGGAGAGCACTTTGGAGATAGTGACAACAATTCGGTGTCTTTCACTATTGCAATGGAGAGGGATAGGGCCATACGGCAGGGCAAGGTTTATAATTGGGGCAGGCGTAATAATGATGCGATTCGGCAAGAATTAGGGAGCATAGGATGGGAACAGAAACTGTCAAGGAAAGGTACAAATGTAAAGTGGAGCTTGTTCAAGGAACAAATGCTGCGTGTCCTTGATAGGCATGTCCTTGTCTGGCAGGGAGGAAACGGCCGTGTGAGGGAACCATGGTTCACAAAAGTGGTTGCATGTCTTGTCAGGAGGAAAAAGGAAGAGTGTGTAAGGATGAGAAAACAAGGTTTAGTAGGGTAGCTTGAGGGTTCCAACGTAGCAAGGAATGAGCAGAAAAAAGGGATTCGGAGAGCTTGGAGGGGGCATGAGAAGTCCTTGACGGGTTGGATCAAGGAAACCCCCAAGGCTTTTTACTATTTTGTGCGAAATAAAAGAATGACCAGGTTGAGGGTAGGGCCGGTCAAGGACAGTAGTGGGAACTTGTGCCTGGAGTCAGAAGAAATAGGAGAGGCATTAAATGAATACTTTTCTTCATTGGTCACAAAGGAGAGGGTCCATGTTTTTGAGGATGGGAGTATGATTCAGGCGGGTAGGTTGGAAGAAGTAGATGTTCTGAGGAAGGATGTATTAGCAATTTTGAAAAACCTGAGGGTCGACAAGTCCCCTGGGCCTGATGGGATATACCCAAGCGTTCTTTGGGAGGCAAGGGATGAGATTGCAGAGCATTTTGGCTTTGATCTTTGTGTCCTCGCTGTCCACGGGGATAGTGCCAGAGGACTGGAGAGTGGCGAATGTTGTTCCTCTCTTCAAGAAAGGGAATAGGAATGACCCTGGTAATTATAGGCCAGTTAGTCTTACTTCGGTGGTCGGGAAGATAATGGAAAAGGTCCTGAAGGATAGGATTTATGACCATTTGGAAAGATGCAGCTTAATCCGGGATAGTCAACACGGATTTGTGAAGGGTAGGTCATGCCTCACAAATTTGATTGAATTGTTTGAGGAGGTAACCAAGTGTGTATGTGAAGGTAGAGCAGTTGATGTCGTATACATGGATTTTAGTAAGGCGTTTGATAAGGTTCCACATGGTCGGCAATGAAGAAAGTAAGGAGGTGTGGGATAGAGGAAAATTTGGCCAATTGGATAAGTAACTTGCTATCACATAGAAGACAGAGGGTGGTGGTGGATGGAAAACTTTCAGACTGGAGACCAGTTACCAGCGGAGTACCACAAGGATCAGTGCTGGGTCCTTTGCTATTTGCGATTTTTATCAATGATTTGGAGGAGGGGGCTGAAGGGTGGGTCAGTAAATTTGCTGGTGACACCATGCTGAGGTGGAGGGCTGTTGTAGGCTGCAAAGAGACATTGATAGGATGC
The DNA here is from genome assembly GCF_047496885.1 of Scyliorhinus torazame. NCBI lineage: Eukaryota > Metazoa > Chordata > Chondrichthyes > Carcharhiniformes > Scyliorhinidae > Scyliorhinus > Scyliorhinus torazame. Next base: position 32,197,950 of record NC_092729.1, read on the forward strand.
AGAGCTGGGCTGAAAAATGGCAGATGGAGTTTTACCCTGATAAGTGCGAGGTGATTCATTTTGGTCGAAAAAAATTGAATGCAGATTACAGGGTCAACGGCAGGGTTCTGAGGAATGTGGAGGAACAGAGAGATCTTGGGGTTCTTGTCCACAGATCTCTGAAGGTTGCCACTCAAGTGGATAGAGCCGTGAAGAAGGCTGATACTGTGTTAGCGTTTATTAACAGGGGGCTTGAGTTTACGAGCCGCGGGGTTATGCTGCAACTATACACTACCCTGGTGAGACCACATTTGGAGTATTGTGTGCAGTTTCCGGTCACCTCATTTTCGGAAGAATGTGGAAGCATTGGAAACGGTGCAAAGGAGATTTACCACGATGCTGCCTGGTTTGCAGGTTTGGTCTTATGAGGAAAGGGTGAGGGAGCTAGGGCTTTTCTCTTTGGAGCGGAGGAGGATGAGAGGCGACTTAATAGAGGTTTATAAGATAGTGAGGGGGATAGATAGAGTGGACGTTCAGAGACAATTTCGTCGGGTGGATGTAGATGTTACAAGAGGGCATAACTATAAGATTCAAGGTGGGAGATATAGGAGGGATGTCCGAGATATGTTCTTTACTCAGAGAGTGGTTAGGGCGTGGAACGGACTGCCTGCTGTGATAGTGGGTTCGGAAAATTTAGGTACTTTCAAGCTTTTATTGGATAGGCACATGGAGCACACCAGAATGACAGGGAGTGGGATAGCTTGATCTTGGTTTCGTACAATGCTCGGGACAACATCGAGGGCCGAAGGGCATGTTCTGTCCTGTACTGGCCTATGTTCTATATTCTAAGTGTGTGTATTTGAGTCTCCATATCTGTAAGTCTGTGTATCTGTGTCTCTGTGGATGTGAGTCTGTGCATTTGTATCTCTGTGTGTCTGTAAGTTTGTGTATTTCAGTCTCTATCACTTTGGCTCTGTGTGTCTGTCTATCTGTGTCTCTATGTCTGTCGGTGTATATTTGTGTCAATTTGTGCGCGTGTGTCCGTGTATTTGTTTCTGTGTGTCTGTGTGTGTGTGCCTGTGTCTCTGTGCCTGTGATTGTGTACTTGTGTTCATTTGTTTGTCTTCGTCAGCACCACGTCAATCAAAGTGGTAATGCCTGCCCCAGCCTGATGTATTTTTATTTTCATTGTTTTTTTTCCTTCCTTTCAGTGAACATCATCGCAATTATGATCCTGAAGAGAAAAAACTGTGGACTGTCCAAATGTGTCACTTGTTACCTGTTGGCCATGGCAGTGGGAGATCTACTGGTCGTTATTCTCGACCTGATATTCAGACACATTCCCATTGTCTTTGATAAGCAGTTTTATTTCCTGCGGTCCATCCCTGTGTGCAATATCCACGCCGCCCTGCTTTATGCAGCCACTGACTGTTCTGTCTGGTTCACCGTCACTTTCACCTTTGATCGATTTGTGGCCATTTGTTGCTCGAAGCTGAAAAGTAAATACTGCAGCGAGAAAACGGCGGCTGTGGTCGTGGGTACAACGACTGTGCTGAGCTGTTTGAAGAATATTTTCTGGTACTTTATGTTCACAGGTCTGTATATACAGGTGAACTTCCCCTGGTTTTGTGATATCATCGAAGATGTGATGGTCTCTCCGGAATGGACAGCAATCGAGTTCCTCCACAACATTCTAACCCCGTGTGTTCCATTTGCCCTGATTCTGCTGCTCAATTTTTTCACCGTGAGACACATTGTCCTGAGCAGCAGGGCCCGCAGGAGACTCCGGGCTCACAGCAGTGGGGAGAGTCCCAGAGACCCAGAGATGGAGAGCCGAAGGAAATCCATAATTTTACTGTTTGTTATATCGGCCAATTTCATCCTGTTATGGTCAATGTTAATGTTTTATTCGATATGGTGGCGGATGTATGTTCTGGGGTATCGGTACGTATATTTAGATGCTTATGTCCTGGAATTTGCGTTCATGCTGCAGCTCCTGAGTTGCTGCACAAACACTGCGATTTATGCCGTGACACAGACTCAGTTCAGACAGCAGTTGAAGAATGTTCTGGAATTCCGGTGTGGCCTTGAGCTATGAGGTGACACATAAGGTGGGTCTCGTAGGAATACCTCGAATATTACCTGTTAACCCCATCAAACGAGTACCAACATATCCACGAGCCACCCTTCCCGCCCGCTCTCGCCCCCCCCCCCCAACCACAGTCTCACTCCTCCAAACCTGATCGAGAAACCCCCCTAAAAATAGATTAAAACGAATGGGAAATAGCAAGGTGGAAGAGCGAGAAAGAAGGAGGACAGGGAAATCTCAGCATCAGTTTGCAGCCACACGAGGTGGCACGGGACCAGAAAGGACCGACTCCACAGAGTTTGCAGCACAGATCCATGTGCTGATGGGCAGACTTTTGGTTTTCCTCACCTCCAAGCTCCAAAGCCGCAGGAATATGCTGAAGAAAATCTTCTGGTCATCCGTCGAGATAGGAGTGGAGCTCAGGGAGGCCACTTTGGGCGAGGTTTTGGCCAAAAGGGAGCGCTGGCTTGTGACCCAGGATTCGATGGCGAGAGACCTCACGAAGGCCGCCACGGACTAAGGGAATCGAATTCTGACACTCGAATCTGAGGTGGCGAGACTGATCAAGATGCAGAGTGGGTTAAGAGAAAAGCCCGACGACCAGAAAGACAGGTCTCGACGTGAAAACCCAAGAATCATGGAGCTGCCGGAAGGTATGAGGGGAGGGACCCCACGGAATATATATCGCTGATGCTCGGGAAGTTGGTCAGTGATCAGGTATTAGCCAAGCTCCCGGTGGACACGTCTCCTCGACAGTAGCCCAGAGCCGGGGAACCTCCACGGGCGATAATTGGCAAATTCCACAAGGTGCAGGACAAAGCGCAGATCCTGAGTTGAGTGTGTAACCATGTAAAATGGCCGCGTTCCGATTAATGTGGCCAAAACCCAGTTTAAAACGGCTAACCCGAAAGACTGCTGGGAAAAGCAGCCAAGAAGACACAAGCAGGCAGCTGCAGACAATTTTGCATATTCGGCTCTGCGAAGGTAGCCCAGATCGATACTCAGGGCTATCAACAGCCCATCAACCCAGGTTTTCACAGTTGCATTCAGGACTGTTTGCAGCCAATCTATTCAGACATCCACAGTTAAATCGGCTATCCCCGGGAACAATTGCAACATATTAGCAATTGAATACCGGGCCAGACCTGTCAGCGCCTGCAGTGGCCGAAACAAAGACAGGTGAGCGACCACCCCCCGATCGAGGAATCGCCTCACCATTGGACACATCGAGCCCAGAGATTGGGGACAGAATCCAATCACTTGGGTCTCAGGGTCAAGGGCCGCCCCGGGAGGCGGGAAGCCCCTGGGCCCTATAAAAGTGAAGGTCCAAGTTCAGATCTCTCCCTCGCTCATCTTCGCCTGCTCGAGACCTTCGCAAGACCAGCCACCGGTAATAGTTAGTTTGAATCCAGCGATCACTATCCGGTAGAGACACCTAGCCACCGACCTGTAGCAGCCTTTTGAATCCTGCGGGCCAGATTTCATTGGACAAGCCATTCGTTTCCTGACCTGGTGGGCTCTTCCTAAGTTAAGTATTGGCCAGTAGTGATAGGTTTATTATATAGAAAGTAGTATTAGGGTATTAATATTGCTTGTTGAATATAATAAATGACCATTGTTTTAATCCTTACTAAGCGGTGTGCTGTATTATTAATCATAACCTGAACTTGAACCACGTGGCGCTATCATAAAGATACCTGGCGACCCATGAGCAAAGGTGACGTAAACAGAGCAAATAGACTAAGGTTAAAAAGAGCAACAAGTGAAAGAGAGGAAAAGTGGGAGGGACATTCCATCCGCTTGTACCAAGACTTTGGGGAAGATCTGGCCAAGCGCCGGGCCGAATTTAACAGCAACATCTCCGCTCTTTAAAAAAGCTAACACAGATGTCATACTTCACCTGGAAATATATGGATCACTGACAAAGGGAAAGAGCAGTATTTCCACGCCCCGGAGGAGGCCAACAGATTGGTCCATGATAATAGTCCAGGCAGGCACTGAGAGCACTCATGGGCTAGAAGCCGAGTTGCGAGAGTCGGGATTTGGGAGGGGCAGGGACAACTGAGAGCAGAAATGTTGGGATGGCTGGGGGGGGGGGGGGGCGGGTGGAGCGGCTTATGGCCTTAAATAGGGGAGACTGGCCATGAGGGGAGTCACTACACTAGCGAGTAAGCTGTTGTATGGGGAGTACAGTGAAGGAGGAGGCTGCGGCGTGCCTGGCAGACAGGAGGGGAAAGAAAGAAATTCAGGGAAAACAAAGGGCAAAAGAAGGTGGCAGAGATGTAGTGGGTAGGGCGTAAATCCGGAGGGGAGGGCGAGGGGCGTGCTGTATGGGTGAAACATACGGGTAAGAGGAGACAGGAGGGGAGACAAAGGGGAGAGTGGGAGGCTGGAAAACTGGTTGCAGCAGACAGCATATGGAGATGGCCAAAAAGTAGAATTAGTCGGCAGGCAATTTTAACGGCCTGAGAGTGAGAATCGGTCCGGTGGAACAGTGCCGACCCCACAAGGTGAATACAGTTAACCCAACAAGGGGGGATGTTGTTTAGCCCCACAGGCAGGGGGTGGGTAGACAACCCTGTAGAGTGTCTCTCCGCATGTAACGTCATATACTTGACCCTCCTGTTGACTACCTTGGCATCACCTGACACAATCACCTTCCTTTCCACAATACTGGCATTTCCCCTCCATGGATTTATACTCCCGTGATACATTTGAATTAGGGAAAGCAGTATTTGTTGACTGGAATTCTGTGTCGAAAGCACGAATCTTAGCATCCATATCGCAGTCAATGTGAACACTTTGACCTACTAATAGCGAATAGTTGTTGATAGTCGGTACCATTCGGGAAACACAATTCTAGTGCAATGGGCAAATTCGTTCTCAAACCAACAATAAAAGCAGTCTTCAACCTCCCAAGAAGTGGTTAGCACTGTTGCTTCACAGCGCCAGATTCCACATTCGATTCCCTGCTTGGGTCACTGTCTGCGCAGAGTCTTTGCGTTCTTCCTTTGGCTGCAGGGGTTTCCTGCGGGTGCTCCGGTTTCCTTCCACAATTCCCGAAAGTCGTGCTTGTCAGGTGAATTGGACTTGCTGAATTCTGCCTGAGTGTACCCGAACAGGCTCCGGAGTATGGTGACTAGGGGCTTATCACAGTATCTCCATTGCAGTGTTACTGTAAGCCTATTTGTGACACTAAATATCAGTATTATGTATCTCCTGCCCCTTCGGCAATTCCATTCCTTGGTGCTCCGCCCATACTTTCCTCCACCTTTGCTCATATTCTGATGCCTCATATGTCTTCTTCTGAATACAAGCAATAATTTTTGTCCAATCAGTCTTTGGTGGGTGGCATTTCAACATCCATTTCTCAATGATAGTCCACCGTCCTTTCAGCTTGTGTTCGTCATCCCCTAGTATTTATTTAACATCTCTAGGCAACAGTACGCTTTCTCTTTTAGAAATCAATATCAACAAATGTTGAACTCCGTCCAACCGGTGAGATTGTAGATTTGTCTACAGCACTCGAGCCCTTTCCATGTTCTCATTCTTCCCTCCCTGGGGTTAGGTAATTCTTTAGACTGTTTATCATTCCTGTACGCGTCTGCTGGCTAATGAACCAACCGTTGGTCTTAACTGGCTCGAGTAATTTTCTACCCCGTCTGCAGAGACTGCTGTTAACAGCTCGAGCTTGTCTCGGATCGAATTTAAAGAGGCTAAGTTTATGCCTTTTGCCTTTTGATACTACGATTTTTTATTTTTCAGTAATTCCTTTGTCATGTCTGTGAGAGAATCAAGGACGGATTCTGACGATCCTTTAGATTCTAAATACTCCCATTAAGTTTCCCACTCAGATTCCAGGATCCATTTAAGGGTTTCGTTTTTAGACTTTTGGTTTAATTGTCATTGCTTTTAAACTGGATGAAACTGCCATGGAAGAGCTTACGTTTGCAATTGCTTTATCTGCTATCGGGACTCTCCGTCTGACGTTGGGGTGATCCCTATTGCCTGACTTGCAAAGGCGGGGCTTCTGCAGTCAGACCTACAGGATGTGGCTGTGTGGATGTTGAGGGCCCATTGATGTGTCGTTCCTCACGGGTAAGGAGTTCAATGTTTTACTTCCCAATTCTGATTCAGCAGTTCTGCTACTTCAAGTTTAGAGTTGCATTCCCCCAAGTTATTTATTTTTTTCAAATCGTAATTCACTTTTCTCTAAATTTAGCCCATGTACTTTACATTTAAATCTCACATTTTCGATTCGAAGTTTTCTAATTTTTCGAGGTTGGGCTTGTCTCTATCTAACTCTTCACAGACTGCCCGTAGTTGATCCTTCTGTTTTTCCATCTCATTGTCGTACTTTGTACTTTCTATATGTTCCTTTCTCCATCGGATATAACTTGTTATGATCAAGGATCATTTCATTGGATCGTTATCTCTCATACTGGTAGCATTTTTCCAAACTTTTGTTATATCATCAGTGGACCATTGTTGCTCAGAAGCATCGTGTTTAAAACACTTCTGTTCAGTTTCTGTACCGATTTTGTTCAAATCAAGCTGCTGTTCTCTGTAACTTTTTGCCAACCGAAACATTTATTCAACGGAAATCTCTGGTGGGTGTTGCCCACCCCTAGAGGCTGTGGGCAGATTCTCGGCTGTTATTTCAACTCCGAAACAGTATTTCTCACCCGGGCCTCAAATCTCAGGTATTTCCTTAGTCGAAAAGATGGTACTACATATATGTATATATACATACACATACCGCCGTAGGATCCATATATACCATCTGAAATTTGAGCCATTTGCGCCACTGACGCGTTCTTCAAGAGACCGCATGGAGTCACCCGACTGTGCACGGTCGCAAATGTGAGGTTCTCTGACAGAAGAACAGAAGAACTAGGAGCAGGAGTAGGCCAGCTAGCCCCTCGAGCCTGCTCCACCATTCAATGAGGCCATGGCTGATCTTTTGTGGACTCAGCTCCACTTTCCGGCCCGAACACCATAACCCTTAATCCCTTTATTCTTCAAAAAAAATCTATCTTTATCTAAAAAACATTTAATGAAGGAGCCTCTACTCCTTCATTCGGCAAGGAATTCCATAGATTCACAACCCATTGGGTGAAGAGGTTCCTCCTAAACTCAGTCCTAAATCTACTTCACCTTATTTTGAGGCTATGCCCCCTAGTTCTGCTTTCACCCGCCAGTGGAAACAACCTGCCCGCATCTATTCTATTTGTTCCCTTCATAATTTTATATGTTTCTATAAGATCCCCCCTGATCCTTCTAAATTCCAACGGATACAGTCCCAGTCTGCTCAACCTCTCCTCGTAATCCAACCCCTTCAGTTCTGGGATTAACCTAGTGGATCTCCTCTGCACACCCTCCAGTGCCAGTACGTCCTTTCTCAAGTAAGGAGACCAAAACTGAAAACAATACTCAAGGTGTAGTCTCACTAACTCGACTCGACGGGACGAATGGCCTCCTTCTGCACTGTAAATTCTATGATAATCTATGATATGATAACACCTTATACAATTGCAGCATAACCTCCCTAGTCTTAAACTCCATCCCTCTAGCAATGAAGGACACAATTCCATTTGCCTTCTTAATCACCTGTTGCACCTGTAAACCACTTTTTGCGACTCATGCACTCGCACACCCAGGTCTCTCCGCACAGCAGCATGTTTTCATATTTTATCATTTAAATAATAATCCCTTTTGCTGTTATTCCTACCAAAATGGATAACCTCACATTTGTCAACGCTGTATTCCATCTGCCATACCCTAGCCCATTCTCTTAGCCTATCCAAATCCCTCTGCAGACCCAGTATCCTCTGCACTTTTTGCTTTACCACTCATCTTACTGTCGTCTGCAAACTTGGACACATTGCCCTTGGTCCTCAACTCCAAATCGTCTGTGTAAATTGTGAACAATTGTGGGCCCAACACTGATCCCTGAGGGACACCACTAACTACTGATTGCAACCAGAGAAACACCCATTAATACCCACTCTTTGCAGTCTATTAATTAACCAATCCTCTATCCATGCTAGTACTTTCCTCTTAATGCCATGCATCTTTATCTGATGAAGCAACCTTTTGTGTGGCACCTTGTCAAAGGCTTTCTGGAAATCCAGATATACCACATCCATTGCCTCCCCGTACCTACCGCACTGGTAATGTCCTCAAAAAATTCCACTAAATTAGTTAGGCACGACCTGCCCTTTATGAACCCATGCTGCATCTGCCAATGGGACAATTTCCATCCAGATGCCTCGCTATTTCTTCCTTGATGATATATTCCAGCATCTTCCCAACTACCGAAGTTAAGCTCACTGGCCTATAATTACCCGCTTTCCGCCTACCTCCTTTTTTAAACAGTGGTGTCACGTTTGCTAATTTCCATTCCGCCGGGTCCACCCCAGAGTCTAGTGAATTTTGTTAACTTATCACTAGTGCATTTGCAATTTCCCTAGCCATCTCTTTTAGCACTCTGGGATGCATTCCATCAGGGCCAGGAGACTTGCCTACCTTTAACCCCATTACCTTGCCCATCACTACCTCCTCAGTGATAACGATCCTCTCAAGGTCCCCACCTGTCATAGGCTCATTTCCATCAATCACTGGCATGTTATTTGTGTCTTCCACTGTGAAGACCGACCCAAAAACCTGTTCAGTTCCTCAGCCATTTCCTCATCCCCATTATTAAATCTCCCTTCTCATCCTCTAAAGGACCAATATTTGCCTTAGCCACTGTTTTTTGTTTTGTATATTTGTAGAAACTTTTACTATCTGTTTTTATATTCTGGGCAAGTTTACTGTCATAATCTATCTTACTCTTCTTTATAGCTTTTTTAGTAGCTTTCTGCTGCCCCAAAATATTTCGAGTCCTCTAGAGTCCCACTAATATTTGCCACTTTGTATGTTTTTTCCTTCAATTTGATACTCTCCCTTATTTCCTTAGATATCCACGGTCGATTTTCCCTCCTTCTACTGTCCTTCCTTTTTGTTGGTATAAACCTCTGCTGAGCACTGTGAAAAATCGCTTGGAAGGTTCTCCACTGTTCCTCAACAGTTTCACCATCAAGTCTTTGCTCCCAGTCTATCTGAGCTAGTTGTTCTCTCATCCCATTGTTATCTCCTTTGTTTAAGCACAAACCACTAGTGTTTGATTTTACCTTCTCATCCTCCATCTGTATTTTAAATTCCACCATATTGTGATCGCTCCTTCCGTGTGGATCTCTAACCATGAGATCCTGAATCAATCCTGTCTCATTACACAGTACCCGATCTAGGACCGCTTGTTCCCTTGTAGGTTCCATTACATACTGTTCTAGGAAACTATCGCGGATACATTCTATAAACTCCTCCTCAAGGCTGCCTTGACCGACCTGGTTAAACCAATCGACATGTAGATTAAAATCCCCCATGATAACTGCTGTACCATTTCTACATGCATCAGTTATTTCTTTGTTTATTGCCTGCCCCACCATAATGTTACTATTCGGTGGCCTATAGACTACTCCTATCAGTGACTTTTTCGCCATACTATTCCTGATTTCCACCCAAATGGATTCAACCTTATCCTCCATAGCGCCGATGTCATCCCTTATTATTGCCCGGATGTCATCCTTAATTAACAAGATACACCACCTCCCTTACCATTTACTCTGTCCTTCCGAATAGTTTGATACCCTCGGATATTTAACTCCCAGTCGTGACCATCCTTTAACAATGTTTCAGTAATGGCCACTAAGTTTCAGTAATGGCCACATAGTCATTCACGATGATTTGTGCCGTCAACTCATTTACCTTATTCCGAATACTACGGGGATTCAGGTAAAGTACACTTATGTTGTTTTTTTTTAACCTCTGTTCTGAATCATAACACCTCGATCAGTAACCTCTCCTAAATTATATTTCCTCTTAACTTTTCTCCTAACTTTCCTTGTCGTTGAACTCATATCTTCATGTAACAACCTGCCGTGTCGTTTACCATTAATGTTTTTACTTCCAGTTTTCTTCCTTTTCGTAATCCTGGTTCTATTCACTGAGCTCCCCTCAGTCACTGTACCTTGTACTGTCGCCCGTTTTGATTTTGGACTATGGTTTCTCTGCCTTACCCTTCCCCCCCCCTTACTGCCTTTTGTTTCTGTCCCTGTTTTACGACCTTCCCACTTTCTGCATCGGTTCCCATCCCCTTGCCACATTAGTGTAAACTCTCCCCAACAGCTCTAGCAAATACCCCCCCTAGGACATCGGTTCCAGTCCTGCCCAGGAGCAGACGTCCGGTTTGTACTGGTCCCACCTCCCCCAGAACCGGTTCCAATGCCCCAGGAATTAGAATCCCTCCCTTTTGCGCCATCTCTCGAACCACGCATTCATCCTATCTATCCTGGCATTCCTACTTTGACTAGCTCGTGGCACTGGTAGCAATCCTGAGATTACCACCTTTGAGGGCGTACTTTTTATTTAACTCCTAACTCCCTGAATTCAGCTAGTAGGACCTCGTCCCGTTGTTTACCTATATCGTTGGTGCCTATGTGCACCATGACAGCTGGCTGTTCACCCTCCCCGCCCCCCCTCCCCCCCCCCCCCCCCAAGAATGTCCTGCAGCCGCTCCTAGACATCATTGTCCCTTGCACCAGGGAGGCAACATACCATCCTGGAGTCTCGATTGCGTCCGCAGAACTGCCTGTCTATTCTCCTTACAATTGAGTCCTCTATCACAATAGCCCTGCCATTCTTCTTCTTGCCCTTCTGCGCAGCAGAGCCAGCCACGGTGCCATGAACCTGGCTGCTGCTGCCTTCTCCTGGTGAGCCATCTCCCTTAACAGTATCCAAAGTGGTATATCTTTTTTGCCGGGAGATGACCGCAGGGGGCACCTGCACTGCCTTCCTACTCTTGCTCTGTCTTTTGGTCACCCATTTTCTATCTCCCTCAGTACCTTTCACCTGCAGTGTAACCAACTCGCTAAACGTGCTATCCACGACATCCTCAGCATCGCGGACGTTCCATAGTGAGTCCATCCGCAGCTCCAGAGCCGTCGAGCGGTCCAACGGGAGCTGCAACTGGACACACTCCTTGCACGTGAAGGAGCCAGGGACAGTGGACGTGTCCCTGAGCTCCTACATCGCACACGAGGAGCATGACACGGGTCTGAGATCTCCTGCCATGTCTTAAACCTTCGGTTAACTTCAACAACTACAATCCCCCCCCCCCCTCCAAAAAAAAACAACGAAGAAAAAATAAGTAAATATACCAATGAAAAGAAAAAGTAAACAGAAAAACTACCTACCCGTCACTTTCCAGGGATAAAAAGCACCTCCTCCCCACCCAGCTTCGAATTCCCACCTAAATTCAAATTCCCAAACTCACTCTGCCATCTCACTCTGGCTGTGTCTCCTCTGGCTCACTGGAAGAACTCACTAATTGACCTCGGTTCTGCCGATTCGCCGCCGATGCTTTAATGTGTTGATTGATTTCGTCCCCTTTGTTCTCCTGGAGGGTTCGCCAAATTATACGATATCTTGTTCTATGGTCAAATATGAGTCAAAGGTAATGTTGATTGGAGGTGTCCAAATTACAATTGATTTGCGAATCATTCACCTTGATACACTTGCATAAAATCTGAATCAAAAATGTTGAACAACATAATACATAAACTGGACAGAGCAGAGCTAATACAGTTCCACAAAAGCAAAGGAAAATATAAAGAAAATTACCTCAAACAGAAATCCATAGAAGATTTATAAATTCCTAAAAACATTCAGAAAAAAACTGAACTAAGGCGTCTTATTCTGCAAGAAGGTCTTATTGATGGTCTGATCCCTCAGTCACTCTCATTGGATTCAAATGGACAGCTGAGACCTACTGATTTGTTCAAATAAATATGTCACTTGGAAAATGATTTATTAATCAAACACTGGTCATTGCGTCAGATTTACCGATGCCCATCAAATTAATTCAGTGTCTATGTGCTCCAGCTACGTACGCCAATCTGACAAAGATTTTTTTTAAAAACTGGATTGCCCATTTTACTTTATTCCATTAAGGGCCAATTTGGTATGGCCAATCCACCTATCCTGCAGATCTTTGGATTTTGTCGGGGCGAAACCTACGCAAACACGGGGAGAATGTGCAAACTCCACATAGGCAGTGACCCAGAGCCGGGATCGAACTTAGGACCTCGGCTCCTTGAGGCAGCAGTGCTAAATACTGCGTCACTAACCTTAAAAAGATACGGTGCTGGAATTAACCTTGCTGTTGCCAAGTACTTAATACATTTGCGTTACTTAATGTACTGGAATTCTATGGTCCATTGAATACATTAAACTTTTACGCAACATTTCATGAAACTATGTCTCAATTTCTGCAGACATGCAATAGATTCTTCATTATCTGAAACAATGTCTATCTTTCCACATTCATGGCCTTTAGAAGAATTCAATTTTATAGCTATGCACTCAATCAATGCTTCAATGCACCAAATAAATCAACGAATCAATAAATCAATAATCTAGCATCCTGCTTTTAATTTGGGGAATTCTGCAGGCATCTTGTGCACAGGAAGCGCCCCTAAATATTTGAACTTTTAAAATTAAGTTCAGAGTATCTGATTAGCGAATTTCTCTCTGTCGCTCTCTCTGTTTCTACGCAAATATGTACAAAATAACAGCAGGCATTTTGATTGCCCAGTAAGATTACACAAGCAGCAATGTGATCATGGAGGAAAATCCTCCAGGGCCCCCTGTGGAAAGTGTCATGGGAGTGTCGCTTTAAGAAAGGTTGTGGTCATAACTCGTGGCTTCAGTGATGTCATTTTGTGTCTGGAGCAGAGCGGTGGATGAATTTTTTTCTTATTTTCTCTTTCAGTTTTGACTGCTGTTGACTGCAGATTGAGAAAAGAAGTATTTAGGCCTGTCTCTCTCTCTCTATTTTCATTCTAACTAGTTGTTCCAGAAAAACAACCATTGATTATAGCTACCTGTTTTGGTCACTTCAAAGAAATAGTTTCCTTTCCGGAAGGAATTATGTCTGCTGGTACAGCGAAATTACAATCTCAGGGAAAGCCAGTCTCATTCAAGTGAGAATGCAGAGTGATTGGTCACGCCCTTGAAAAGGGGTTTTGGATTTATGGGATTTTGTTTTTGAATTGGAAAAGTTAATGAGTGGATCATTAAGTGTTATACATAGATTACTGTAGCTGTGTGATGTCTTTATGTTTGTAATTGATAACAATTCTTGTGGTGTAAGGGCAGCACGAAACCTATGCAAACACGGGGAGAATGTGCAAACTCCAAATCGGCAGTGACCCAGAGCCGGGATCGAACATGGGACCTCGGCGCCTTGAGGCAGCAGTGCTAAATACTCCGCCACTAACCTTAAAAATATAAGGTGCTGGAATTAACCTTGACAGGTTAATTGACAGAATTGACAGTAAGCCCTGCAGCGCCACGGTGCCGAGGTCCAAGGTTTGATCCCGGCTCTGGGTCACTGTACGTGTGGAGTTTGCACATTCTCCCCGTATTTGCGTGGGTTTCGCCCCCACAACCCAAAATATTTGCAGGCTATGTGGATTGTTCACACTAAATTGCCCCTTAATTGGAAAAAATGAATTGGGTACTCTAAGTTGAAAAAAAAATTCTTGTTGTGTATTTATATATACAAGTTCACTAAATTCATGGAATAAAGTTTATTTTGAATAAAGTGTCTAGGATGACTGTTGAATCACACCTAAAGGGAAGGCTCTTGTGCTCATACCAGCCAAATTAAATATCAAAGTTTTAGCTCAGGGGTCATAATATACTTTGGGGTTTCTAAGCCCTGGCCCTTAACAGAATTGGGGGATCTTGGGATAAAAATATATCTTTCGTGATTCGAGTTGGTTTAGTGTACTTAAAGACTGTGAGTGGCGAGCATATTTCAGTTTGCTTTTCAGGCATTGAATTCAAGTTGAAATATGGAGTGGGTTGTGGACAATGGCTCTTTCAGAGGATCAGTGCTTTTGGGAGTGGAAAAGGTCACGCGCAGTACCTTACAAATGGAGGCTACGAAAAAGGCTGTTAGATTTAGCACACACATTATGGTTAATATTGCGTGACAAGGTATGGAATGTGGCGGTAGCTTAGCATTTAAAATTGCCTGCGACACAGTCAATATCAGTGAAAATGGCAAAAATACAATTGCAGACAAAGCATATTGAGCATGAAAAAAGGTAAAGCAACTTGAATTTCAAATGAGGGAGAAAGAAAGATTTGCCCCAGCAGAACAAAAAGAAAAGGAGAGAGAGGAAAAGGAAAAAGAACGAACGTCCCAAGCAGAGTAAATGCGAGAGAAAGAGAGTTGCAGATCAGGAGAAAAAGAGAGAAAAAAGAAAAAGAGAGCCATTGAACATCAGAGGCATGCATTGAAACGTGAATTTCAGTGAAAATTACCGGAGGTAAAGTGAAACGTACTGTCTGAGGATAGTAATGAGAATAGTGAGAAAGAGCAAAAGCGTCATAGTCTAAGTTTCGATGGGTATCTATTTAAATATGTCCAAGCATTGCCAAGGTGTAATCAGAAGGATATAGGAGAATTTTTAATTTCATTTGAGAAGGTGGATAAACAAATCAAATAGCCACAGTCATGTGGGCATGACTGATTCAAACAAAGTTGGTAGGTAGAGCTAGTGAAGTGTTTGCATCGCTCTGAGGGGACTTTTGTGGAGGTGAATAAATCGATCATAGGTGCATATGAATAGCGCCTGAAGCTTACAGACAAAGGTTCAGAAATGTAAGCAAAGACCCTGGTCAAACATACACAGTTGACGGGGGTCAAACCGATTGACTTTGATAGGTAGATACGAGTTTTCAAAATAGACGAAACGTGTCAAGCTCTCAGAGAAATAATAATTTTGGAGGAGATTAAAGGTCCAATCAGTGATGAGAACTCATGTGGAAGAGCAAAGCGTTAAAGCTGCGAGATTAGCAGCATAAATAGTTCTTAAACTGGTTCATAAATGAAATTTGGTTTCTGCCATCAGTTTCATCCTGTGGTGGATGTAAGCTGTGGAAAGAGAAATACTCAAGTCGCAAAGGAACAGGGGATCTGAAGGGAGATAATAAGGGTAGTGTGCGTCAGTTTGAAAAAGCACTTCAGGAGGATGGAGAGAAATGAAACGTTTCAGATATTTTTACTGTAATAGACTAGGTCAGTGTTGGGGTTAAAGAAAAGCACAGGGAAGGCTGAAGTACTAATAAGCCAGTGGGGTTTGTTGAAGTGGTAAAGGAAGCCCGAATTGAAGCGAAGGAGTTGAAAAAGAATGTACAGCCTGCTCAAGAGGTGATTGATAAGAAGGTGCCAGGTTCTTAAAAAAATGTACTTTTGTGGATAACGTTTACTCATGGGTATCAGAAGGAGTAGGTAAATATTTCAAAATGTATGTACTGTGCACGTTCCCTTGGCGGCAGAAAAATAGTTTTCCCTGTTCGTCGGTGAATTAGACAAAAAATCAAATCAATCACAACAATTTTAAGGGATACGGGAGGTACTCAAACCTTGATTTGAAGAGGTGAGGAGTTGTGTAGTTTGGAGGAAAAATGCCAAAAAAGGTGGTAATATGTGGAATTCAGGGTGAGAAGAGTCGTGCTCCATTAGGGTGTTCCCATATCCTCCAAATCCCACCGTCCTGCCTGTAAACATTAACACGTTTCTGACATCGATAAACAAACTGTTCCCCAGTCCCCAGGCCGGGACTTTCATACTCAGCACTCAGCACCAGCTCGCTCCTACCCCCAAACCCTCCAAAATACTTTGAACTCGTGAACTAGTCTAATGTTCAATTGGTCTTTGTCCCCTGCTGTTCAATGCAGCCTCTCTGACTTGGCCTCATCTGAGGGGCCTCAGGAGCACTTTTGTCTTTGCTCAACTTCTGACCAGTGCAAGGGCCACTTTCATTAATTTTACTGAGGATTTCCTTGTTCTCTCTTTTACATTTCTGCTTCGATTGTGAGTTTTCAGAGCGATAAGTGGAAATGTTGGAACTGAATGTTGGGGTAGGAGTGATGGCCGTGTCGTCTCGCGATGTTGTCATTTGCTATCAGTTCCAGTTGCCACAGTACTCGCAGATGAATATAACTGCGAGATCAGATTTCTAAGTTACATCTTTCCAACAAGTATTTCAATGTTCTGGGATACATTTAAATTATCTGGTCTGCACCGCCTGTGAGATTGGCGGAGGCAGATACAACAGTGACTTTCAAATTTGAATGCGAGAAACAACAGCAATCAAATGCATGCCTGTGGGGAAAGGTCGGTCGAGTGGGATTGAATGATCTACTAATCTAAAGAGCCGCTGAGGTTAAACGGAATGAATGTCCTCGGTCGGTACTTCACGCACTTTTACATTTTTGGTCACGTCTGGCTGTGAGGTGAAGTGCATCAACAGCTGGAGTTTCCCTTCAATGGTACGCACCACGGCGAGTTTGATCACGGTAATCCTTTATATACAATGTGTCGGTGATTGATGTCAGCGTCAGCTTTAGCTCACTGGTTACTTCACAGCATCAACTTAATTGTAAGTTCGGACCTGTCTCACCGTGGGCGCTGCCTGGAGTTTTTTATATTTCCAAAACATGTGTGGTGCGTAAATAAAAGCAGCAGCACATTTATAATTAGAAGTAGGTGTATTTTGTTACAGTCTGCATTGATCTGTTTAAAAAGCAGCTTATGCCACGTGTTTACTTTATGGGCTCGCGCTGCGGAAACGCGAGTTCGATTCCAGCTCTGTACAATAACTGACCTGTCACACTTTGTCAATTACTCACTACCTAAATGGAGGAAAAGAGCATTAACGATTATCTATTATACATTTTTTGACATATCGGAATAAGATTGTTTACGCAGGCACATTGATTAATCCATTTTTTTCCACGTGAAACGCTGTTCCCCAGATCTCCAAGAACACTCAGGGAGTTCGAAAGCATCCCGGACCAAGCAGAGCGCTTGATTGCTCCTCCTGCCACAGGCATTCAATCCCTCCCCAAAAACGTCCCAAAATGCACCGCAATGACTCAACAAAGTTCCTCAGGTAATTGTTCCTTCGACAGCCCCGTCCAGAACTACGACCACTGTCATTTTGAAGGAGTAGACTCACCAAATTACTCACCACTCCCACTGGGAAACTGATTAACGTTCCTTCACGGTAACGGTTTTTTTTTAGCTTCCTCCCTTAAAGCACGTGTGTGTACCCAAACCTCACGGCCTGCAACGATTCAAGAAAGCAGCTCACCATCACCTCCTGAAGGGCAACCAGGGATGGGCAATAAATTCGGTCCCAACCAGCAACTCTCATATCCAGTAAAAGTGATATTTTTTAAAGAATTGGTGCTTTGCATTTCTGGGGCCATAATGAACTGTTCTCCATTCATTAAAAATAAATATAAAGTACCCAATTCCTTTTTTCCAATTAAAGGGCAATTTCGTTCAGCCAATCCACCTACCCTGCACATCTTTGCTTGTGTAGGGGAAACCCACGCAAAACCGGGGAGCATGTGCAAACTGCACACGGACAGTGACCCAGAGACGGAATCGAACCTGAGAACGCAGCGGCGTAAGGCAGCAGTGCTAACCACTGGGCCATCCTGCTGTCCCTGTTGGTAATTCTAACGGTGGAATGAATCATGTAACTCCTGCTTCAGAGGCACGTGAATCTAATGGATTTCGAACAGAATGTACCCTTGCAGAGAGAAACAATGTGCTTTCTGCAGTAAGGTGGAAGGGAGTGGTGTGCAATATATTCCAGCATTAAACGCTCTCTCCCCCTTTCTCTCTTTACCATTCTCCTTTATACTGTTTCTGTTTTGTTTCTATTGATATCGGCTGAAGATCTTATTAGCTGTGGGTCTCTTGAGCAAGATATTCTTGTACATTTTTTCCAGTCAGACACATATTGCGACTTTGTTGCTTTTCGCAACCACAGCAAACATGATGAATAATTGGAAATTCACAACACTGAAGGAGGCTCTTTGTTCCACAATTACTGTGCCTGCCCATTATTACTATTATACAGATAAATGGTCAGATTATTGAAGACAGGAGTTGGGACGTCTTGCTGACGTTGTACAGGACATTGGGAAGGACACACTTGGAATACTATATACAGCTCTGGTCACCCCCAATATAGAAAGGATATTATTAACCTAGAAAGAGATCAGAAAAGATTTGCTGGGCTGCTACCGAACTTGATGTTTTGAGTTAAACGGAGCGGTTGAATAGACAGGAACATTTTTCTTGGAGACGAGGGGTTATCTTGATGTCGGCTATGAAATAATGAGGGGCATAGACGAAGTAGATTTTCCCAAGGTTTGTGGAATCCAAAACTAGAGGGCATAGATTTAAGGTGAGAGAGGAGAGATTCAAAAGGGTCCAGGTGAACAATTGTTTCACACAGAGGGTGTTGAGTGTCTGGAACGAGCTGGCAGAGGCAGCAATGGAGGCGTCTACAATTCTGCCTTTTAAAAACATTTACATAATCATATGGAGAAGATGGGTATAGAGGAATATGACCAAATGTGGGCAATTGGACAGGCTTTGTGTAGTAAAAACTGGGCGGCATGGCCACGTTCGGCCGAAGGGCCTATTTCCATGCTGTAAACGTCGATGACCCTCTGACCTGTCCCACCTTCCAGATCTGTGTCGCTGCAGATTCGAGCACATCATCGAATATCCAAATCGGTTTGGAATTTTGCTGTGGGTGTCTGCCCGATTTTTCTGATCGACAGTGAACTCTGAGGGAATGAAAGTGTGTGAGGATCAGGCAGCAACTGACATTGAGGCAGAAGCTCAGCTGTGATCAAACTGAATGTTGGGGCAGGAGTGAGTGGCCGTGTAGTCTCCCAATGTTATAATTTGCTATTAGTTCCAGTTGGCACAGCACTCGCAGCTCGCAGTTGTATATAACTGCGAGATAAGATTGTTAAGTTACGTCTTTCGAATAATGATTTCAATGTTCTGGGATACATTTCAATTAACTGGTCGGCACTGCCTGTGAGATTGGTGGAGGCAGATACAACAGTGGCTTTCAAATGTCAATGCCACAAACGACAGGAATCAAATGCATGCCTCTGTGGAAAGGTCGATCGAGTGGGATTGAATGAATCGCTGATCTAAAGAGCCGCTGAGCTCAAACAGAATGAATGTCCTCCGTCGGTACTTCACGCACTTTTATGTTTTTGGTCACGTCTGGCTGTGAGGTGATGTGCATCAACGGCTGGAGTTTCCCCTTAATATTACCCACAACGGCGAGTATAATCACGGTAACCCTTTATATGCAATGAGCCCATACTTGAAGGTAGCGTCAGCTTTAGCTGACTGGTTACTTCACAGCTTTAATTTAATTGTAAGTGCGAACCTGTTTCACCGTGGGCGCTGTCTGGCGGTTTTAAGATTTCCAAAACCTGTGTGTTGCATAAATAAAAGCAGCAGCACATTTATAATTAGAAGTAGGTGTATTTTGTTTCGAGGTTGCATTGATCTGTTTTGAAAAGAGACTTGTGCCACGTGTTTAGTTTCTGACCTCACACTGCAAAAACTCAAGTTCGGTTCCAACTCTGTCCAATAACTGACCTGTCACACTCTGTCAATTACTCACAATCTAAATGCAGGAAAAGAGCATGAACGATTATCTATTATACATTTTTTAAATTTCGGAACAAGATTGTCTACGCAGGCAAATTGATTAATCCATTCTTTTCTACGTGATACGCTGTTCCCCAGATCTCCAAGAACACTCAGTCGGTTCGAAAGCATCCAGGACCAAGCAATGCGCTTGATTGCTCCTCCTGCCACAAGCATTCAATCCCTCCGCCACAGACATCCCAAAATGCACCGCAATAACTCAACGAAGTTCCTCAGGCAATTGTTCCTTCGACAGCACATTCCAGGCGTACGACCACTAACATTTTGAACAACTAGAAAAGCCCCTACTTGGGAAATTCACCAACTGGATCTTCTCCTCCAAATCACTCACCACTCCCACTCGGAACAATATTAAGGTTGCTTCAAGGTAACGGGGGAAAAATAATTTAGCTTCCTCCATAAAGGCACGTTGGGTGTACCCAAACCTCAACGGCCTGCAACGCTTCAAGAAAGCAGCTCACCACCACTTTCTTAAGGGCAACTAGGCATGGACAATGAATTCTGTCCTAACCAGCAATTCTCACATCCAGTAAAAATTATCGTTTTAAAGCATTGCTGCTTTGAATTCCTAGGGCCTGGAATGAACTGTTCTCCATTCTTGAAACAAAAATATCGGGTACCCAATTCATTTTTTCCAATTAAGGCGCAATTTAGCGTGACCAATCCACCTACTCTGCACATCATTGGGTTGTGGGGACATAACCCACGCAAACACGGGGAAATTGTGCAAAGTCCACACAGGCAGCGACCCTCAGCCAGGATCGAAGCTGAGAACTCGACGCCGTGAGGCAGCAGTGCTAGCCACTGCGCAATCGTGCTGCCCGTTTGTCATTCTAACGGTGGAATGAATCATGTAACTTCTGCTTCAGAGGAAACTGGATCGAAGGTATTTCTAACAGCATGAATCCTGGAAGACAGAAACAATGTGCTTGCTGCAGGAAGGTGGAAGGTAGTGGTGAGCAATGTTTCCAGCAGTAAACGCTCTCTCCTCCTTTCTCTCTTTAACACTCTCCTTTATTCTGTTTCTGTTTTGTTTCGATCAGTATCGGGTGAACGTGTGATTTGCTGTGGGTCTCTTGAAGATATTCTTCTACATCTTATTCCAGTCAGACACATTCTGCGACTTTTTTGCTTTTTGCACCACTGTAAACATGATAAACAATTGGAAATTCACAACGCTGAAGGAGGCTCTTTGTTCCACAATTACTGTGTCTGTGCCCATTATTACTATCACAGATACATGGCCAGATAATTGAGAACAGGAGTTTCGACGTCTTCTGAAGTTGTACAAGGCATTGGGAAGGACACACTTGGAATACTGTGTACAGTTCTGGAATATAGTAAGAATATTATTTAGGGAGAAGGAATGCAGAAAAGGTTTGCTATGCTGCTACGGGACTTGATGGTTAGAGTTAATAGGAGCGGCTGGATAGACTGGAACATTTTTCTTGGAGACTAGGGGTGATCCTGACGACGGCTGTAAAATAATGCGGGGAATATATCAGGTAGATGTTCCCAAAGGTAATGGAATCCAAAACTAGAGGGCATAGGTTTAAGGTGAGAGGGAAGTGATACAAAAGGGTCCAGATGAACAATTGTTTCACGCAGTGGGTGGTGAGTGTCTGGAACGAGCTGGCAGACGCAGTAGTAGAAGCGTCTACAATTCTGCCTTTTAAAAAGCATTTAGATATTTATATGGAGAAGATGGGTAAAGGGGAATAAGACCAAATGTGGGCAATCGGGCAGGCTTTGTATAGTAAAAACCGGGCGGCCTGGACAAGTTAGGCCGAAGGGGCTATTTCCATGATGTAAACTTCGATGACCCTATGTCCTTCCAGATCTGTATCGCTGCAGATTCGAGCACTCCATCTATATGTCCAAATCGGTTTGAAATTTTGACTGTGGGTGTCTGCCTCCATTTTGCTTATCGACAGAGAACTTTGAGTGAATGAAAGTATCTGCGGAACAGGCAGGAAATGACATCGAGTCAGAAGCTCAACTGTGATCAAACTGAATGTTGGGACAGGAGTGAGTGGTCGTGTCGTCTCCCTATGTTGTCATTTGCTAACAGTTCCAGTTGCCACAGCACTCGTAGATGAAGATATCTGTGAGGTAAGATTTTCAAGTTACATGTTTCCAACAATTATTTCAATGTTCTGGGAGACAGTTCAATTATCTTGTCCGCACTGCCTGTGAGATTGGTGGAGGCAGATATAACAGTGGCTTTCAAATGTCAATGCGAGAAACGTCAGCAATCAAATGCATGTCTCTGGGGAAAGGTCGGTCGAGCGGGATTGAATGATCTGCTAATCTAAAGAACGCTGAGGTTAAATGGAATGAATGTCCTCCGACGATACTTCACGCACTTTTAAGTGTTTGGTCACATCTGGTTGTGAGATGATGTGCACCCACACCTGGATTTTTCCCTGAATATTACCCACCACGGCGAGTAGGATCACGGTAATCCTTTTCTACAATGTGTCCGTGCTTTAAGCCAGCGTCAGCTTTAGCTCACTGGTTACTTCACAGCATCAACTTAATAGTAAGTTCGAACCTGTCCCATCGTGGGCGCTGCCGGGCGTTTTTTGTATTTCCAAAACATGTGTGTTGCAAAATAAAAGCAGAAGCACTTTTAAAATTGGAAGTTGGTGTATTTTGTTTGGAGCTAACATTAACCTTTTTGGAAAAGATGCTTCTGCCACGTCTTTACTTTCTGATCTCACACTGCGGAAACCCAAGTTCGATTCCAGCTTTGTACAATAACTGACCTATCACACATTGTCAAAATACTCACAACGGAAATTGTGAAAAAGAGCATTAACAATCATCTATTATACATTTTGTGAAATTTCAGAACAAGATTGGTTACGCAGGCAAATTGATTAATCCATTTTTTGTCCAAGTGAAATGCTGTTCCCCAGATCTCCAAGAACGCTCGGGGAGTTCGAAAGCATCCCGGACCGAGCAGTGCGCTTGATTGCTCCTCCTGCCACAGGCATTCAATCCCTCCAACAGCCATCCCAAAATGCACCGCAACAACTCAACAAATGTCCTCAGGCAATTGTCCCTTCGACAGCACCTTCCATACCTACGACCACTATCATTTTGAAGAACAAGGCAAGTCCCGACTTGGGAAAATCACCAACTGGAATTTCCCATCAAAATCACTCACCACCCACTTGGACCCATATAAACGTTCCATCGTGGTAACGGAGGAAAAAATCATTTAGCTTCCTCCATAAAAGCGTGTTGGGTGTACCCAATCTTCACGGACTGCAACGTTTCAAGAAAGGAGCTCACCACCACCTTCTGAAGGGCAACTGGGAATGGGCAATAAATTCTGTCCTAACCAGCAACTTTCACATCCAGTAAAAGTGATCTTTTTAATACATTGATACTTTGAATTTTTGGGGCCTGGGATGAACTGTTCTGTATTCTTTAAAAAAATATATAGAGTACACAATTCATTTTTTTTTCAAATAAGCGGCAATTTTTTGGGGCCAATCCACCGATCATGCACATCTTTGGTTGTGGGGAACAAACCAACGCAAATACGGGGCCAATGTGCAAACTCCACACGGACAGAAGGGCAAGGTTTAGAGTAGATGAACGAGTCAAGTTTTTTTACACAGAGGGTAGTGGGTGCCTGGAACTCGCTACGGGAGGAGGTGGTGGAAGCAGGGACGATAGTGACATTTAAGGGGCATCTTGACAAATACATGAATAGGATGGGAATAGAGGGATACGGACCCAGGACGTGCAGCAGATTGTAGTTTAGTCGGGCATCATGGTCGGCACGGGCTTGGAGGGCTGAGGGGCCTGTTCCTGTGCTGTACATTTCTTTGTTCTTTGTTCTTTGTTGACAGTGACCCAGAGCCGAGATCGAACTTGAGAACACGGCGTCGTGAGGCAGCAGTGCTAACCACTGGGCCATTGTGCTGTCTCGTTTGTCGTTCTAACGGTGGAATGAATCATGTAACTTCTACTTCCGAGGAAACGAGATTTAAGGTATTTCTAAGAGCATGAATCCTGGAAGATAGAAACAATGTGCTTGCTGCAGTAAGGTGGAAGGGAGTGGTGTGCAATGTACTCCAGCAGTAAACGCTCTCTCCCCCTTTATCTCTTTACCATTCTCCTTTATTCTGTTTCTGTTTTGTTTCTATTAGTATCGGGAGAAGATTTGATTAGCTGTGAGTCTCTTAAGCAAGATATTCTTCTATATTTTTTCCAGTCAGACACATTATGCGACTTTGTTGTTTTTTTTTTAACCGCTGCAAACATGATGAATAATTGGAAATTCACAACATAGAAGCGGCTCTTTGTTCCGCAATTACTGTGTCTGTCGCCATTATTACTATTATACAGATACATGGACAGATAATTGAATACAGGAGTTTGGAGATCTTTCTTAACTTGAGCAAGACATTGGGAAGGATACACTTGGAATACTGTGCACAGTTCTGGTCACCCTAATATAGAAAGGATGTTATTAACCTAGAATGAGGGCAGAAAAGATTTGCGAGGTTGCTACCGGACTTGATGGTTTGAGTTATAAGGAGAGGCTCGATAGGCTCGAACATTTTTCTTGGAGCCTCGGAGTGATCATGAAGGCGACTATAAAATAATACGGGGCCTAGATATTGTAGATGTTCCCAAAGGTAATGGAATGCAAACCTGGTGGGAAAAGGTTTAAGGTGCGAGGGGAGAGATAAAAAAGGGTCCAGGTGAACATTTCTTTCGCACTGAGGGTGGTGAGTGTTTGAAATATTGGCAGTAGGACAGCCGTCTACAATTCTGCATTTTAATAAGTGTTTAGATATTTATGTGGAGAAGATGGGTACAGAGGAATATGACCAAATGTGGGCAATAGGGCAGGCTTTGTGTAGTAAAAGCTGGGAGGCATGGACAAGTTAGACCGACGCACCTATTTCCATGCGGTGAACTTCGATGAATCTATCACCTGTCCCACCTTCCAGATCTGTGTCGCTGCAGATTGGAGTACTCCATCTACATGTCCAAATGGGTTTGAAATTTTGCTGTGGGTGTCTGCCTCGATTTTTCTTATTGACAGTGAACTTTGAGGGAATTAAAGTATCTGAGGAACAGGCAGCAAATTACATTGATGCAGAAACTCAGCTGTGATTAAACTGAATGTTGGGGCAGGAATGATTATCCGCATAGTCTCCCTATGTTGTCATTTGCGATCAGTTCCAGTTGCCACAGCACTCGCAGATGAAGATATCTGCGAGATAAGATTTTTAAGTTACATGTTTCCTACAATTATTTCAGTGTCCTGGGATACAGTTCAATTATCTGGTCTGCACTGCCTGTGAGATTGGTGGAGGCAGATACAACAGTGGCATTCAAATGTCAAAGCCAGAAACGACAGAAATCAAATGCATGCCTCTGGGAAAAGGTCGGTCGAGTGGGATTGAATGATTTGCTAATCTAAAGAGCCGCTGATGTTAAACGGAATGAATGTCCTCCTTCGGTACTTCACCACGCAGTTTTATGTTTTTGGTCACGTCTGGCTGTGAGGTGATGTGCATCAACACCTGGAGTTTTCCCTGAATGTGACCCACCACGGCGAGTAGGATAACGGTAATCATTTTCTACAATGTGTCCGTGCTTCAAGCCAGCGTCAGCTTAAGCTCACTGGTTACTTCACAGCATCAACTTAGTTGTAAGTTCGGACCTGTTTCACCATGGGCGCTGCTTGGCGTTTTTAATATAACCAAAACATATGTGTTGCATAAATAAAAGCAGCAGACATTTATAATTGGATGTTGGTGTATTTTGTTTAGAGCTAACATTAACCTGATGAAAAAGATGCTTATGCCACGTCTTTATTTTCTGATCTCACACTGCGGAAACCCAAGTTCGATTCCAGCTCTGTACAATAACTGCCCTTTCACACATTGTCAATTACTCACAACGTAAATTGTGGAAAAGAGCATTAACAATCATCTATTATACATTTTGTGAAATTTCAGAACAAGATTGGTTACGCAAATTGATTAATCAATTTTTGTCCAAGTGAAACGCTGCTCCCCAGATCTCCAAGAACCCTCATGGTGTTCGAAAGCATCATGTACCAAGCTGTGCCCTTGATTGCTCCTCCTGCCACAGGCATTCAATCCCTCCAACAGCCATCCAAAAATGCAGCGCAATAACTCAACAAAGTTCCTCAGGCAATTGTCCCGTAGACAGCACCTTCCAGACCTACGACCACTATCATTTTGAAGAACTAGACAAGCCCATACTTGGGAAAATCACCAACTGGAATTTCCCCTCAAAATCACTCACCACTCCCACTTGGACCCATATAAACGTTCCTTCGCGGTAACGGGGAAAAAAATCATTTAGCTTCCTCCATAAAAGCACGTTGGGTGTACCCAAACCTCACGGACTGCAACGTTTCAAGAAAGCAGCTCACCACCACCTTCTGAAGGGCAGCTAGGGACGGGCAATAAATTCTGTCCTAACCAGCAACTTTCACATCCAGTAAAAGTGACCTTTTTAATGCATTGATACTTTGAATTTCTGGAGCCTTGGATGAACTGTTCTGCATTCTTTAAAAATAAACATAGAGTACTCAATTCATTTTTTTCAAACAAGGGGCAATTTCATGTGGCCAATCCACCTATCATGCACAACTTTGTTTGTGGGGGAGAAACCAACGTAAATACGGGGCCAATGTGCAAATTCCACACGGACAGAAGGGCAAGGTTTAGAGTAGATGAACGAGGCAAGTTTTTTTTCCGTAGAGGGTAGTGGGTGCCTGGAACTCGCTACGGGAGGAGGTGGTGGAAGCAGGGACGATAGTGACATTTAAGGGGCATCTTGACAAATACATGAATAGGATGGGAATAGAGGCATGCGGTTACAGGAAGTGTAGAAGATTGTAGTTTAGTCGGGCAGCATGGTCGGCACGGGCTTGGAGGGCCGAAGGGCCTGTTCCTGTGCTGTACATTTCTTTGTTCTTTGTTGACAGTGACTCAGAGCCGAGATCGAACTTGAGAACTCGGCGTCGTGAGGCAACAGTGTTAACCACTGGGCCATTGTGCTGCTTCTGTTTGTCGTTCTAACGGTGGAATGAATGATGCAACTTCTACTTCAGAGGAAACTGGATCTAAGGTATTTCTAACAGCATGAATCCTGGAAGATAGAAACAATTTGCTTGCTGCAGTAAGGTGGAAGGGAGTGGTGTGCAATGTACTCCAGCATTAAACGCTCTCTCCCCCTTTATCTCTTTCCCATTCTCCTTTATTCTGTTTCTGTATTGTTTCTATTGGTATCGGCTGAAGATTTGATTAGCTGTATGCCTCTTGATCAAGATATTCTTCTACATTTTTTCCAGTCAGACACATTCTGCGACTTTGTTGTTTTTTTTAACCTCTGAAAACATGATGAATAATTGGAAATTCGCAAAATAGAAGCTGCTCTTTGTTCTGCAATTACTGTGTCTGTCGCCATTATTACTGTTATACAGATACATGGTCAGATAGTTGAATACAGGAGTATGTACGTCTTGCTGAAGTTGTACAAGACATTGGGAAGGACACATTTGGAATACTGTGTACAATTCTGGAATATAGAAAGGATATTATTTCGGGAGAAGGAACGCAGAAAAGGTTTGCTAGGCTGCTACGGGACTTGATGGTTAGAGTTAATAGGATCGGCTGGAAATACTGGAACATTTTTCTTGGAGACTAGGGGTGATCTTGACGTCGGCTTTAAAATAATGAGGGGTATAGACCAGGTAGATGTTCCCAAAGGTCATGGAATCCAAAACTAGAGGGCATAGGTTTAAGGTGAGAGGGGGTTGATACAAAAGGGTCCAGAGGAACAATTGATCCACACAGAGGTTGGTGACTGTCTGGAACGAGCTTGTTGAGCCAGTAGTAGAAGCGTCTACAATTCTGCCTTTTAAAAAGCATTGAGATAGTTAGATGGAGAAGATGGGTAGAGACGAATATGACCAAATGTGGGCAATTGGACAGGCTTTGTGCAGCAAAATCTGGGCGGCTTGGACAAATTAGGCCGAAGGCCCTATTTCCATGCTGTAAACTTCTGTGACTCTATAACCAGTCCCTCCTTCCAGATCTGTGTCGCTGAAGATTCGAGCACTCCATCTATATGTGCCAGTGTGTTTGAAATTTTGCTGTGGGTGTCTGCCTCCATTTTCCTTATCGACTGTGAACTTTGAGGAAATGAAAGTATCTGAGGATCAGGCTGGAAATCGCATTGAGGCAGAAGCTCAGCTGTGATCAAACTGAATGTTGGGACAGGAGTGAGTGGTCGTGTAGTCTCCCTATGTTGTAATTTGCTGTCAGTTTCAGTTGCCACAGCACTCGCAGCTCGCAGGTGAATATAACTGCGAGGTAAGATTTTTAAGTTATATCTTTCGAATAATTATTTCAAAGTTCTCGGATATAGTTCAATTATCTGGTCTGCACTGCCTGTGAGATTGGCGGAGGCAGATACAACAGTGGCTTTCAAATGTCAATGCAAGAATCGACAGTAATGAAATGTATGCCTGTGGGGAAAGGTCGATCGAGTGGGATTGAATGAACGGCTAATCTAAAGAGCCTATGAGGTGAAACGGAATGAATGTCCTCCTTCGGTACTTCACGTACTTTTAAGTTTTTGGTCACGTCTGGCTGTGAGATGATGTGCACCAACACCTGGAGTTTCCCGTCAATGTTACCCACCACGGCGAGATTGATCACGGTAATCCTTTATATATAATGTGCCCATGTTCGAAACGACGTCAGCTTTAGCTCACTGGTTGCTTCACAGCATCACCTTAATTGTGAGTTCGGACCTGTCTCACCGTGGGCGCTGCCTGGAGTTTTTTATATTTCCAAAACATGTGTGGCGCATAAATAAAAGCAGCGGCGCATTTATAATTAGAAGTAGGTGTATTTTGTTCCAGGCTGCATTGTTCTGTTTTAAAAAGCAGCTTATGCCACGTGTTTACTTTCTGGCCTCGCGCTGCGGAAACCCGAGTTCGATTCCAGCTCTGTACAATAACTGACCTGTCACACTTTGTCAATTACTCACTACCTAAATGGAGGAAAAGAGCATTAACGATTATCGATTATGCATTTTTTGAAATTTCGGAACGAGATTGTATACGCAGGCAAATTGATTAATCCACTTTTTTCACGTGAAGCGCTGTTCCCCAGATCTCCAAGAACACTCAGGTAGTTCGAAAGCATCCAGGACCAAGCAGTGCGCTTGATTGTTCCTCCTGCCACAAGCATTCAATCCGTCCGCCGCAGACATCCCAAAATGCACCGCAATAACTCCACAAAGTTCCTCTGGCAATTGTTCCTTCGGCAGCACCTTCCAGACCGACGACCACTGTCATTTTGAAGAACTAGACAAGCCCCTACTTGGGAAAATCACCAACTGCAATTCCCCCTCCAAATCACTCACCACTCCCACTTGGAACCATATAAACGTCCATTCAAGGTAACGAGGAAAAAATCATTTAGCTTCCTTCCGAAAAGCGCGTGGGTGTATCCAAACCTCACGGCCTGCAACGATTCAAGAAAGCAGCTCATCACCACCTTCTGAAGGGCAACAAGGGATGGGCAATAAATTCTGTCACAACCAGCAACTCTCACATCCAGTAAAAGTGATCTTTTTATGCATTAGAGCTTTGAATCTTTGGGGCCTGTATGAACTTTTCTCCAACATTCAAAAATAAATATGCAGTACCCAATTCCTTTTTTCCAATTAAGGAGCAATTTCGTGTGGCGAATCCACCTACCCTGCACACCTTTGGTTGTGGGGGAGAAACCCACGCAAAACCGGGGAGAATGTGCAAACTCCACACGGACAGTGACCCAGAGCTGGAATTGAAACTAAGAACCTAGCGGCGTGAGGCAGCAGTGCTAACCACTGGGCCATCCTGCTGTCCCTATTTGTCATTCTAACGGTGGAATGAATCATGTTACTTCTGCTTCAGAGGAAAGTGCATCTAATGTATGTCTAACAGCATGAATCCTTGAAAATAGAAACAATGTGCTTGCTGCAGCAAGGTGGAAGGGAGTGGTGTGCAATATACTCCAGCATTAAAGGCTCTCTCCCCCTTTATCTCTTTACCATCCTCCTTTATTCTGTTTCTAATTTGCTTGTATCGGTATCGGGCGAAGATTTGATTCGCTGTGGTTCTCTTGAGCAAGATATTCTTCTACATTTTTTCCAGTCAGACACATTCTGCGACTTTGCTGCTTTTTGCAACCACAGCAAACGTGATGGATAATTGGAAATTCACAACACTGAGGGAGGCTCTTTTTTCCACAATTACTGTGTCTGCCCATTATTACTATTGTACACATACATGGTCAGATAATTGAGCACAGGAGTTGGGATGTCTTGCTGAAGTTCTTCAAGACGTTGGGAAGACCGCACTTGGAACACTGTGTACAGTTCTGGTCACCCTAATATAGAAACGATATTATTAACCTAGAAAGAGGGCAGAAAAGATTTGCTGGGCTGCTACCGGATGTGATGGTTTGAGTTATAAGGAGTGGCTGGTTAGACTGGAACATTTTTCTTGGAGCATAGGGGTGATATTTCGACGGCTATAAAATAGTGGGTGGCATGGATCAGGCAGATTATCCGAAAGGTAGTGGAATCCATAACTAGAGCGCGTAGGTTTAAGGTGAGAGGGGAGAGATTCAAAACGGTCCAGATGAACAATTGTTTCTCAGAGGGTGGTGGGTGTCTGGAACGAGATGGCAGGGGCAGTAGTAGAGGCGACTATAATTCTGCCTTTCAAAAAGCATTGAAGTAGTTATATGGAGTAGATAGGTATAGAGGAATATGACCAAATGTGGACAATTGGACAGGCTTTGTGTAGTAAAAACTGGGCGACATGGACAAGTTAGGCCGAAGGACCTATTTCCATCATGTAAACGTCTATGACTCTATAACCTGTCCCACCTTCAAGCTCTGCCTCGCTGCAGATTCGAGCACTCCATCTATATGTCCAAATCGGTTTGAATGTCTGCCTCCACTTTTCTTAGCGACAGTGAACTTTGAGGGAATGAAAGTATCTGAGGAATAGACAGGAAATGACATTGAGGCAGAAGCTCAACTGTGATCGAACTGAATGTTTCGACAGGAGTGAGTGGTCGTCTCCTCTCCCTATGTTGTCATTTGCTATCAGTTCCAGTTGCCACAATACTCGCAGATGAATATAACTGCGAGATAAGATTTTTAAGTTACATCTTTCCAACAATTATATCAATGTTCTGGGATAGATTTCAATTATCTGGTCTGCACTGCCTGTGAGATTGGTGGAGGCAGATACAACAGTGGCTTTCAAATGTCAATGCGAGAAACGACAGCAATGAAATGAATGCCTGTGGGGAATGGTCGGTCGAGTGGGATTGAATGATCTGCTAATCTAAAGAGGCACTGAAGTTAAACGGAACGAATTTTCTCCGTCGGTACTTCACGCACTGTTAAATTTTTGGTCACGTCTGGCTGTGACATGACGTGCACCAACACCTGGAGTCTCGCCTCAGTGTTGCCGACCACTGCGAGCATGATCACGGAAATCCTTTATATACAACGTGTCCATCCTTGATAACCGCGTCAGCTTTAGCTCGCTGGTTACTTCACAGCATCAACTTAATTGGAAGTTCGAGCCTGTCTCACCGTCGGCGCTGCCTGGCGGTTTTCACATTTCCAAAACATGTGTGTTGAAAAACAAAAGCAGCAGCACATTTATAATGAGAAGAAGGTGCGTTTTTTTCAGAGATTGCACTATTCTGTTTTAAAAAGAGCCGTGTGCCACCTGTTCACTTTCTGATCTCACAGTGCGGAAACCCAAGTTCGATTCCAGCTCTGCACAATAACTGACCTATCACACATTGTCAATTACTCACAACCTAAATGGAGGAAAAGAGCATTAACGATTATCTGTGATAGGTTCCTTGAAATTTCGGAACAAGATTGGTTACGCAGGCAAATTGATGAATCCATTTTCTTCGACGTGAAACGCTGCTCCCCAGATCTCCAAGAACACTCAGGGTGTTCGAAAGCATCCAGGACCAAGCAGTGCGCTTGATTGCTCCTCCTGCCACAAGCATTCAATCCACGTGTTTACTTTCTGGCCTCGCGCTGCGGAAACCCGAGTTCGATTCCAGCTTTGTACAACAACTGACCTGTCACACTTTGTCAATTACTCACTACCTAAATGGAGGAAAAGAGCATTAACGATTATCGATTATGCATTTTTTGAAATTTCGGAAGGAGATTGTATACGCAGGCAAATTGATTAATCCACTTTTTTCACGTGAAGCGCTGTTCCCCAGATCTCCAAGAACACTCAGGTAGTTCGAAAGCATCCAGGACCAAGCAGTGCGCTTGATTGTTCCTCCTGCCACAAGCATTCAATCCGTCCGCCGCAGACATCCCAAAATGCACCGCAATAACTCCACAAAGTTCCTCTGGTAATTGTTCCTTCGGCAGCACCTTCCAGACCTACGACCACTGTCATTTTGAAGAACTAGACAAGCCCCTACTTGGGAAAATCACCAACTGCAATTCCCCCTCCAAATCACTCACCACTCCCACTTGGAACCATATAAACGTTCCTGCAGTTTAACGGGGAAAAATCATTTGGTATCCTCCCGAAAAGCGTTTTGGGTTTACCCAAACGTCAGGGCCAGCAACGAATTGAGAAGGCAGCTCACCACCACCTTCTGAAGGGCAACCAGGGATGGGAAATAAATTCTGTCCCAACCAGCAACTCTCACATACAGTAAAAGTGATCTTTTCAATACATTGGTGCTTTGAATTTCTGGGGCCTGGGATGAACTGTTCTCGATTCTTTAAAAAAAACATCGAGTATCCAATTCATTTTTTCCAATTACGGGGCAATTTAGCGTGGCCAATTCATTAACCCTGCACATCTTTGGGTTGTGGGGAAGAAACCCACGCCAAAACGGGGATAAAGCGCAAGCTCCACACGGAGAATGACCCAGAGACGGGATCAAACCTGAAGATTCGGCGCCCTGAGTCAGCAGTGCTAACCAATGCGCCACCATGCTGCCCCTATTTTTTTCAATCTAACGGTGGAATGAATCATGTAACTTCTGCTTCCTGACACAGTATGTCGATAGGCCAAGGAGTGGCGAGGCCGTATTGAATTTGGTACTGGGTAATGAATCAGGACAGGTGTTAGATTTGGAGGTAGGTGAGCACTTTGGTGATAGTGACCACAATTCGATTACGTTTACTTTCGTGATGGAAAGGGATAGGTATATACCGCAGGGCAAGAGTTATATCTGGGGGGAAGGCAATTATGATGCGATAAGGCAAGACTTAGGATGCATCGGATGGAGAGGAAAACTGAAGGGGATGGGCGCAATGGAAATGTGGAGCTTGTTCAAGGAACAGCGACTGTGTGTCCTTGATAAGTGTGTGCCTGCCAGGCAGTGGGGAAGTGGCCGAGCAAGGGAACCGTGGTTTACTAAGGCACTCAAAACACTTGTCAAGAGGAAGGAGGAGGCTTATGTAAAGATGAGACATGAAGGTTCAGTAAGGGCGCTCGAGAGTTACAAGTTAGCTAGGAAGGACCTAAAGAGAGAGCTAAGAAGAGCCAGGAGGGGACATGAGAAGTCTTTGGCAGGTAGGATCAAGGATAACCCTCAAGCTTTCTATAGATATGTCAGGAATAAAAGAATGACTAGGGTAAGAGTAGGGCCAGTCAAGGACAGTAGTGGGAAGTTGTGCTTGGAGTCCGAGGAGATAGGAGAGGTGCTAAATGAATATTTTTCGTCAGTATTCACACAGGAAAAAGACAATGTTTTCGTGGGGAATACTGAGATTCAGGTTACTAGACTCGAAGGGCTTGAGGTTCATAACAATTCTGGAAAGGGTGAAAATAGATAAGTCCCCTGGGCCGGATGGACTTTTCCTAGGATTCTTTGGAAAGCTAGGGAGGAGATTGCTGAGCCTTTGGCTTTGATCTTTCAGTCACCTTTGTCAACAGGAATAGTGCCTGAAGACTGGAGGATAGCAAATGTTGTCCCCTTGTTCAAGAAGGGGAGTAGAGGCAACCCCGGTAACTATAGACCAGTGAGCCTTATTCTGTTGTGGGCAAAATCTTGGAAAGGTTTAGAAGAGATAGGATGTATAATCATCTGGAAAGGAATAATTTGATTAGACTAATTAGAATAATTTGAGGTGAGGGATGCAGTTAGTGTCCCTGCTGATTTTACCTGCAGGAAGTGCTGCCATCTCCAGCTCCTCCAAGACCGAGTTAGGGAACTGGAGCTGGAGTTGGAAGAACTTCGGATCATTCGGGAGGCAGAAGGGGTCATAGATAGCAGCTTCAGGGAATTAGTTACACCAAAGATTGGAGATAGGTGGGTAACTGTAAGAGGGACTGGGAAAAAGCAGTCAGTGCAGGGATCCCCTGCGGTCGTTCCCCTGAGAAACAAGTATACCGCTTTGGATACTTGTGGGGGGGGGGGGACTTACCAGGGGTAAGCCATGGGGTACGGGCCTCTGGCACGGAGTCTGTCCCTGTTGCTCAGAAGGGAAGGGGGGAGAGGAGCAGAGCATTAGTAATTGGGGACTCTATAGTCAGGGGCACAGATAGGAGATTTTGTGGGAGCGTGAGAGACTCACGTTTGGTATGTTGCCTCCCAGGTGCAAGGGTACGTGCTGTCTCGAATCGTGTTTTCCGGGTCCTTAGGGGGGGAGGGGGTGCAGCCCCAAGTCGTGGTCCACATTGGCACTAACGACATAGGTAGGAAAGGGGACAAGGCTGTCAGGCAGGCTTTCAGGGAGGTAGGATGGAAGCTCAGAACTAGAACAAACAGAGTTGTTATTTCTGGGTTGTTGCCCGTGCCACGTGATAGTGAGATGAGGAATAGGGAGAGAGAGCATTTAAACACGTGGCTACAGGGATGGTGCAGGCGGGAGGGATTCAGATTTCTGGATAACTGGGGCTCTTTCTGGGGAAGGTGGGACCTCTACAGACAGGATGGTCTACATCTGAACCTGAGGGGCACAAATATCCTGGGGGGGAGATTTGTTAGTGCTCTTTGCGGGGGGGGGGGGGTTAAACTAATGCAGCAGGGGCATGGGAACCTGGATTGTAGTTTTAGGGAAAGGGAGAATGAGAGTATAGAGGTCAGGAGCACAGATTTGACGTCGCAGGAGGGGGCCAGTGTTCAGGTAGGTGGTTTGAAGTGTGTCTACTTCAATGCCAGGAGTATACGAAACACGGTAGGGGAACTGGCAGCATGGGTTGGTGCCTGGGACTTCGATGTTGTGGCCATTTCGGAGACATGGATAGAGCAGGGACAGGAATGGATGTTGCAGGTTCCAGGGTTTAGGTGTTTTAGTAAGCTCAGAGAAGGAGGCAAAAGAGGGGTAGGTGTGGCGCTGCTAGTCAATTGCAGTATTACGGTGGCGGAGAGGATGCTAGATGGGGACTCTTCTTCCGAGGTAGTATGGGCTGAAGTTAGAAACAGAAAAGGAGAGGTCACCCTGTTGGGAGTTTTTTATAGGGCTCCTAATAGTTCTAGGGATGTAGAGGAAAGGATGGCGAAGACGATTCTGGACAAGAGCGAAAGTAACAGGGTAGTTATTATGGGAGACTTAAACTTTCCAAATATTGACTGGAAAAGATATAGTTCGAGTACAATAGATGGGTCGTTTTTTGTACAGTGTGTGCAGGAGGGTTTCCTGAAACAAAATGTTGACAGGTCAACAAGAGGCGAGGCCACGTTGGATTTGGTTTTGGGTAATGAACCAGGCCAGGTGTTGGATTTGGAGGTAGGAGAGCACTTTGGGGACAGTGACCACAATTCGGTGACGTTTACGTTAATGATGGAAAGGGATAAGTATACACCGCAGGGCAAGAGTTATAGCTGGGAGAAGGGCAATTATGATGCCATTAGACGTGACTTGGGGGCGGGGGGGGGATAAGGTGGAGGAGTAGGCTGCAAGTGTTGGGCACACTGGATAAGTGGGGCTTGTTCAAGGATCAGCTACTGCGTGTTCTTGATAAGTATGTACCGGCCAGGCAGGGAGGAAGGCGTCGAGCGAGGGAACCGTGGTTTACCAAGGAAGTGGAATCTCTTGTTAAGAGGAAGAAGGAGGCCTATGTGAAGATGAGGTGTGAAGTTTCGGTTGGGGCGATGGATAGTTACAAGGTAGCGAAGAAGGATCTAAAGAGAGAGCTAAGACGAGCAAGGAGGGGACATGAGAAGTATTTGGCAGGAAGGATCAAGGAAAACCCAAAAGCTTTCTATAGGTATGTCAGGAATAAGCGAATGACTAGGGAAAGAGTAGGACCAGTCAAGGACAGGGATGGGAAATTGTGTGTGGAGTCTGAAGAGATAGGCGAGATACTAAATGAATATTTTTCGTCAGTATTCATTCAGGAAAAAGATAATGTTGTGGAGGAGAATGCTGAGTCCGAGGCTAATAGAATAGATGGCATTGAGGTACGCAGGGAAGAGGTGTTGGCAATTCTGGACAGGCTGAAAATAGATAAGTCCCCGGGACCTGATGGGATTTATCCAAGGATTCTCTGGGAGGCCAGGGAAGAGATTGCTGGACCTTTGGCTTTGATTTTTATGTCATCATTGGCTACAGGAATAGTTCCAGAGGACTGGAGGACAGCAAATGTGGTCCCTTTGTTCAAAAAGGGGAGCAGAGACAACCCCGGCAACTATGGACCGTTGAGCCTCACGTCTGTAGTGGGTAAAGGCTTGGAGGGGATTATAAGAGACAAGATTTATAATCATCTAGATAGGAATAATATGATCAGGGATAGTCAGCATGGCTTTGTGAAGGGTAGGTCATGCCTCAGAAACCTTATTGAGTTCTTTGAGAAGGTGACTGAAAAGGTAGACGAGGGTAGAGCAGTTGATGTGGTGTATATTGGTTTCAGCAAAGCGTTTGATAAGGTTCCCAACGGTAGGCTATTGCAAAAAATACGGAGGCTGGGGATTGAGGATGATTTAGAGATGTGGATCAGAAATTGGCTACCTGAAAGAAGACAGAGGGTGGTGGTTGATGGGAAATGTTCAGAATGGAGTCCAGTTACTAGTGGTGTACCACAAGGATCTGTTTTGGGGCCACTGCTGTGTGTCACGTTTATAAATGACCTGGAGGAGGGCGTAGAAGGATGGGTGAGTAAATTTTCAGATGACACTAAAGTCGGTGGTGTTGTGGACAGTGCGGAAAGATGTTACAAGTTACAGAGGGACATAGATAAGCTGCAGCGCTGGGCTGAGAGGTGGCAAATGGAGTTTAATGCAGAGAAGTGTGAGGTGATTCATTTTGGAAGGAATAACAGGAAGACAGAGTACTGGGCTAATGGTAAGATTCTTGGCAGTGTGGATGAGCAGAGAGATCTCGTTGTCCATGTACATAGATACCTGAAAGTTGCCACACAGGTTGAAAGGGTTGGTCAGAAGGCGTTCGGCGTGTTAGCTTTTATTGGTAGAGAGATTCAGTTTCGGAGCCATGAGGTCATGTTGCAGCTGTACAAAACTCTGGTGTGGCCGCATTTAGAGTATTGCGTGCATTTCTAGTCACCGCATTATAGGAAGGATGTGGAAGCATTGGAAAGGGTGCAGATGAGATTTAACAGAATGTTGCATGGTATGGAGGGAAGATCTTATGAGGAAAGGCTGAGGGATTTGAGGCTGTTTTCGTTAGAGAGAAGAAGGTTATGGGGTGACTTAATTGAGGCATACAAGATGATCAGAGCATTGGATAGGGTGGACAGTGAGAACCTTTTTCCTCGGATGGTGATGTCTAGCACGAGGGGCCAAAGCTTTAAATTGAGGGGAGATCGATATAAGACAGATCTTGGAAAGGTTTGTAAGAGATAGGGTGTATAATCATCTGGAAAGGAATAATTTGATTAGACATAGTCAACACGGTTTCGTGAAGGGTAGGTCATGCCTCACAAAGCTTATTGAGTTCTTTGAGAAGGTGACCAAACAGGTGGATGAGGGTAAAGCAGTTGATGTGGTGCACATGAATTTCAGTAAAGCGTCTGATAAGGTTCCTCACGGTAGACTACTGCAGAAAATACGGAAGCATGGGATTCAGGGAGATTTAGCAGTTTGGATCAGAAATTGGCGAGCTGGAAGAAGACAAAGGGTGGTGGTTGATGGGAAGTGTTCAGACTGGAGTCCAGTTACTAGTGGTGTACCACAAGGATCTGTTTTGGGGCCACTACTGATTGTCATGTTTATAAATGACCTGGAGGAGGGCGTAGAAGGATGGGTGAGTAAATGTGCATATGACACTAAAGTCGGTGGAGTTGTGGACAGTGCGGAAGGATGTTACAAGTTACAGAGGGACATAGATAAGCTGCAGCGCTGGACTGAGAGGTGGCAAATGGAGTTTAATGCAGAGAAGTGTGAGGTGATTCATTTTGGAAGGAATAACAGGAAGACAGAGTACTGGGCTAATGGTAAGATTCTTGGCAGTGTGGAATGAGCAGTAAGATCTCGGTGTCCATGTACATAGATACCTGAAAGTTGCCACTCCGGTTGAAAGGGTTGTTAAGAAGGCTTTCGGTGTGTTAGCTTTTATTGATAGAGAGATTCAGTTTCGGAGCCATGAGGTCATGTTGCAGCTGTACAAACCTCTGGTGCGGCCGCATTAAGAGTATTGCGTGCAATTCTAGTCACCGCATTATAGGAAGGATGTGGAAGCATTGGAAAGGGTGCAGAGGAGATTTACCAGTATGTTGCCTGGTATGGAGGGAAGATCTTATGAGGAAAGGCTGAGGGATTTGAGGCTGTTTTCGTTAGCGAGAAGAAGGTTATGGGGTGACTTAATTGAGGCATACAAGATGATCAGAGGATTGGATCGGGTGGACAGTGAGAGCCTTTTTCCTCGGATAGTGATGTCTAGCACGAGGGGACAGAGCTTTAAATTGAGGGGAGATAGATATAAGACAGACGTCAGAGGTAGGTTCTTTACTCAGAGAGTAGTAAGGGTGTGGAATGCCCTGCCTGCAACAGTAGTGGACTCGCCAACACTAAGGGTATGCAAATGGTCATTGGATAGACATATGGACGATAAGGGAATAGTGTAAATGGGCTTCAGAGTGGTTTCACAGGTCGGCGCAACATCGAGGTCTGAAGGGCCTGTACTGCGCTGTAATGTTCTATGTTCTATGCGCTTCATACAAAACTGGATCGAAGGTATTTCTAACAGCATGAATCCTGGAAGACAGAAACAATGTGCTTGCTGCAGTAAGGTGGAAGGGAGTGGTGTGCAATGTACTCCAGCATTAAATGCTCTCTCCTCCTTCCTCTCTTTACCACTCCTTTATTCTGTTTCTGTTTTGTTTCTATTGGTATCGGGTGAAGTTTTGATTTGCTGTGGGTCTCTTGAGCAAGATATTCTTGTTCATCTTTTTCCAGTCAGACACATTCTGCGACTTTGTTGCTCTTTGCAACCACACCAAACATGATGAATAATTGTATATTCACAGCACTGAAGGAGGCTCTTTGTTCCCCAGTTACTGTGCCTGCCCATTTTTACTATTCTACAGATACATGGTCAGATAATTGAATACAGGAGTTGGGACGTCATGCTGAAGTTGTACAAGAAATTGGGAAGGACACTGTTGGAATACTGTCTACCGTTCTGGTCACCTTAATATAGAAAGGATATTATTAACCTAGAAAGAGGGCTGAAAAGATTTGCTAGGCTCCTACAGGACTTGATAGTTTGAGTTAAACGGAGCGGCTGGATAGACTGGAAGATTATTCTTGGAGGCTAGGGGTGATCTTGACGTCGGCTATAAAATAATGAGGGGCATTGATGAAGTAGATTTTCCCAAAGGTAGTGGAATCCAAAACTGGAGGGCATAGTTTAAGGTGAGAGGGGATAGATACAAAAGGGTCCAGAAGAACAATTGTTTCACACAGAGGGTGGTGAGTGTCTGGAACGAGCTGGCAGAGACAGTAGTAGAGGCGTATGCAATCCTGCCTTTAAAACGCCTCTAGATAGTTATATGGAGAAGACGGGTATGGAGGAATATGACCAAATGTGGACAACTGGACAGGGTTTGTGCAGTAAAAACTGGGCGGCATGGACAATTTAGGTCGAAGGGCCTATTTCCATGCTGTAAACTTCGATGACCCTATGACCTGTTCCACCTTCCAGATCTGTGTCGCTGAAGATTCGAGCACACCATCTCAAGTCCAAATCGGTTTGAAATTTTGCTGTGGGTGTCTGCCTCGATTTATCTTAACGACAGTGAACTTTGAGGGAATGAAAGTATCTGAGGAACAGGCAGGAATTGACATTGAGGCAGAAGGGCAGCTGTGATCAAACTGAATGTTGGGGCAGGAGTGAGTGGCCCTGTTGTAATTTTCTATCAGTTCCAGTTGCCACAGCACTCGCAGCTCGCAGGTCAATATAACTGCGAGGTGAGATTTTTAAGTTACATCTTTCGAACAATTATTACAATGTTCTGGGACACAGTGAAATTATCTGGTCTGCACTGCCTGTGAGATTGGCGGGGGCAGATACAACAGTGACTTTCGAATTTCAATGCGAGAAACAACAGCAATCAAATGCATGCCTGTGGTGAAAGGTCGGTCGAGTGGGATTGAATGATCCGCTAATCTAAAAAGCCACTGAGGTTAAACGGAATGAATGTCCTCCTTTGTTACTTCACGCACTTTTACATTTTTGGTCACGTCTGGCTGTGAGGTGATGTGCAGCGACAGCTGGGGTTTCCCCGCAATGCTACCCACCACTGCGAGTTTGATCACGGTAATCCTTTATATAGAATGTGTCGGTGCCTGGTGTCAGCGTCAGCTTTAACTCACTGGTTACTTAACAGCACCAACTTTCGTTAAGTTCGAGCCTGTTTCACCGTGGGCGCTGCTTGGCGTTTTTTATATTTCCAAAACGTATGTGTTGCATAAATAAAAGCAGCAGCACATTTATAATTAGAAGTCGGTGTATTTTGTTAGAGGCTGCATTGATCTGTTTTAAAAAGCAGCTGATGCCACGTGTTTGCTTTCTGGTCTCGCGCTGCGGAAACCCGAGTTCGATTCCAGCTTTGTACAACAACTGACCTGTCACACTTTGTCAATTACTCACTACCTAAATGGAGGAAAAGAGCATCAACGATTATCTATTATACATGTTTTTAAAATTCAGAACAAGATTGTTTACGCAGGCAAATTGCCTAATCGATTTTTTTTCACGTGAAGCGCTGTTCCCCAGATCTCCAAGAACGCTCAGGTAGTTAGAAAGCATCCAAGACCAAGCAGTGCGCTTGATTGCTCCTCCTGCCACAAGCATTCAATCCCTCCGCCACAGACATCCCAAAATGCACCGCAACAACTCCACAAAGTTC
Organism: Scyliorhinus torazame; assembly: GCF_047496885.1. NCBI lineage: Eukaryota > Metazoa > Chordata > Chondrichthyes > Carcharhiniformes > Scyliorhinidae > Scyliorhinus > Scyliorhinus torazame. The sequence continues at coordinate 32,239,092 of NC_092729.1, forward strand.
CTCAGGCAATTGTTCCTTCGGCAGCACCTTCCATATCTCCGACCACTGTCATTTTGAAGAACTAAACAAGCTCCTACTTGGGAAAATCACCAACTGCAATTCCCCCTCCAAATCACTCACCACTCCCACTTGGAACCATATAAACGTTCCTTCACGATAAAGAACAACAAATCCCCCCCCCCCAGGGCATCTGTTCCGGTCCTGCCCAGATGCAGACCATCCGTTTCGTATTGCTCCACCTCCCCCAGAGGTGGTTCCAATGTCCTGAAATTTGAATACTTCACACTTCCACCATCCCTCAAGCCACGTATTTATCTTAGCTATCCTGTCATTTCTACTGTCACCAGCATGTGACACTGGTTCTAATCCTGAGATTCGACCTTTGAGGTCCTGCATTTTAATTAAAATCCTAACTCCCGTATTTCAGCTTGTAGGACTTCATCCCGTTTCCTGCCTGTATCATTGGTCCCCACATGCACTACGGCAGACGTCTGTTCACACTCTCCCCCAGAATGACTTGCAGCTGCAACGAGACATCTTTGACCCTAGCACCTGGAAGACAACTTCCCATCCTAAATCTAGTTTGGGGCCGCAGAAACGTCTTTCTATTCCCGTCATAATTAAATCCCCTATCACTATAGCTCTGCCACTCTTTGTCCTGCCCTCAAGTTCAGCAGGGCCAGACACGGTGCCATGAACCAGGCTGCTGCAGCCTTTCACTTGTGAACCATCTCAAGACGCGGCACGTTGGACAGTGGTTAGCACAGAAGCCTCATTAGTGCCAGCTAGACGGGTTCAATTCCGGGCTTGGTTGCTCTCCGCATGAGTTTGTACATTTTCCCCATTTCCGCATGGTCTCTCTTCGGGTGCTCAGGTCTCATCACTCAGTCCAAAGATGTTCAGGTTCGGTGGGTTTGCAATGCTAAACTGATTGTTGTTGTCCAAAATGTTAGGTGGGGTAACTGTGACATGGTGAGGATTAGGTGCTCTTTCCGAGGGTTGATGAACAGTTGATGGGCCGAACAGCCTCCTTCTGGAGTGTGGGGGTTCCATTATCGTCTGTAAATTGCAACACGTACCCTGAGAGTAGTTGTCTGACCGGCATTCCTCTAGTCTGCAGCAAAGTGGTTTGATATTAGGTGAGGGCCTAAACTGATATGTTTACGAACAGGAAAACACAGGGATATTCCTCGGACGAGGCTATTGGTACAGTAAGGCCCACTCTTCCATTCACAGTGTCGTGGTAGATAAGCTTCCACTTACCCAGTTTTCTGTAGAATACCAATTTTCCTTGTCATCATTAGGATCTCGAAACCTATCGACATCTTTCTTGAACATGCTTATTCATTGTTAGTCTGTTGTCGCCTGGGTAACAATTCCAGTGTTTAACTTCCCCTGTGTGAAAACACCCTTGATCACAGATTTGGAAACATGCCAATGCTTCCAATGTAACCGTATGTTGTGTCTCCCATTCTGGTCGTCATGTCCAACGGAACACTATATCTACATCTAGCCAGTCAAACCCTGAACGAACTGTGCAAAGTCTAATGAGAACATCTGTTCTGCTTCGAAGCTCCAAGGACCAATTTCCCCAGTTTTCCCTCAGAAAATGATGTCCCACTCATGAGTCCCGTGAACTCACATTGCACGGCAATATATTAGCTACATCCTCCTTGAAGAATGAACTCGAAAGTTGTACACAACACTCCAATAAAAAGGATCTTCGTATTTGCAGCAGACATGCTGAATGATGCATTCAGATTCCATTGGAATGTATGGGGTTATGGCATGTGGGATCCTAATTGCTTGTTGCGTCTGTATGCCGATGAATAAGGCCACAGTTGCAAATAAGGACACATAGACCAATTATGATAACAACAATTTCTGTACAATCACTATTACTAAAAAGCTATTCCCTTCCATTATGTTTGTACAAAGTGGACAACGTCACATGTATTCACACTATGTTCGATTTTCCATTCGTTGCACATTCACTTAGCCCCTCCATATATTCTTCAAATGTACTGCCATGCTCCTCACTTCGCAAGCCAATTGATAAACACAATATCTATTCTGAAAATGGCTTCCTTCTGTGCTGTAGTGATTTTGCGAACCTATAATATGCTCACAAAATCCAACAGGTGTGTCAAAACTGATCCCTCTTCGATCCAAGTTGACTTCCCAACCAAATCATTGTTCAGCGATATCAGGTGCTTTATAACAGACTCTAACATTTTCTCTGCTATATAAGTCCAACAACAGGTATGTAGGTCTCAGGTTTCTCTTTCGATCCATTTCTAAACAGTGGGGTAACGTTTCTGAATGTCTAGTCTGCAGTTTTAATCTCTAACATATTCATCCTGTCTCAGAAACCTGTCATTTTTCAGCAAAACTGTCATTCGCAACTGTTGCAGATTTTGAACATATCGATCAACAACTTTCACTATGTTGAAATGTTCCTTTCTTACAGTTAATACCCTGGCAATTCTAATCCTGTCCCGTGGAAAGTGTGGCCTCTCTACTTGCACTACTCGCTACCTGGTGGCCATGGCAACTGCGGATCTACTGCTCATTATCACAGACGTCATTCTGAATCAGATCAATACATATTACATGCCATTGATCTTTCTGGACATAACCCCTGTGTGCAGTGTTAAGGTTGTGCTGCTGAGTGCAGCCAGGGGCTGTTCTGTCTGGTTCACCGTTACGTTCTCCTTTGATCGGTTTGTGACCATTTGCTGCCAGAAAATGAGAGCAAAATATTGCACCGGGAACACTGCGGCTGTGGTTCTAGCAACAACCGGCATTCTGCTCTGCTTGAAAAACATCCCCTGGGACTTTACGTTTACACCTTACGTGATAATAGGCAATACACCGTGGCTCTGTTACACAAAGGTAATAACTTTAACTGATCCAATTTGGCAAGGATTTCATTGGTTCGAACGGATTTTAACGCCATTCCTCCCATTTGTTTTAATTCTGTTGCTCAATGCACTGACAGTCAGATATGTTTTAGTGACGAGTCGAGTACGTCAGGGACTGAGGGCTCAGAATAATGGAGATAATCGCAGTGATCCAGAAATGGAGAGCAGAATGAAGTCTATAATTTTACTCTTCAGCATATAGAACATAGAACAATACAGCGCAGTACAGGCCCTTCGGCCCACGATGTTGCACCGAAACAAAAGCCATCTAACCTACACTATGCCATTATCATCCATATGTCTATCCAATAAACTTTTAAATGCCCTCAATGTTGGCGAGGTTATATCTGGGTTATATCTGGGACCTTCATACTTCTATGGTTGTTGAATGTTATATATTTCTTGTACAAACACATTCGAGGAATCGTTTATTTAAACGAGTCTGAAGCTATATGTCAATATGTGGGATGGATGCTGCGTAATTTAAGTTGCTGCACAAACACATTTATTTACGGCGTGACTCAGTCAAAGTTCAGAGAGCAGGTCAAGAAGGCGGCAATGTATCCGGTTACATCAATTAATAAATTGGTCAACAAATATCACTTGTGATAGGATCTCACTGGCGAGAGTCAGTTGAACCAGTCGAACTAACTGAATTAACAACGAGGAGTGAACATTTATAGGTAAGAAGTCGGGCCTGCTGGAGTGGATCAATCCCTACCGCCACTACTGACAGCCGCTTTCACCGAGCTGCGAGCACCAGGAACTGGCGACCGGCAGTCTCAGTAAAGGACAATGGTCCGTTGCTGCCGGGAGTTCCCTCAGCCAATCAGCCAGCTGTGACTGTGACCGACAGCTGGGACTGTCAGATCTCGGAAGTCATACTGCAAACATGCCTTCAGTCAGGAAGCAACATGCATCGCAGGCATTGTTTGAGGTTGCATTGTAATCCACAGCTGCATTCATTATGCATAGGTTTCCACCAGCTGGCTCTCAAATATCTGACGTCACGCTGGAGGTTCATTCATCCAGCAAGCCACTCTCAGGCAATTTTTGACTTTGCGATGTGACTGATAGCTGCATTCACCAAACAAAATATTCTAACGTTTGACTGATAGCCAATCCAGACATCCAGCTGTTCTTTCTTTGCAGCTTAGCCAATCAGGCAGCTCTGCCGAGTGAAATAAAACTATTTGATCATCTGAATCATTCTTGCTCCCTGCTATTACAGACGCACATGTGGGAGAAATTATTCGGAGTATGGTCCCGTTTAAAATTTGTACCATTTAGTTTATAATTTTCTTTAAAATTAGTCCAAGGACATGAAACGCAATACACTGGTTGGAAATTTAGTCTAAAATTTAAGGGGAGACTGTTCAGTAAAGATGTTAGGAAACACCGCATCGCTCAATGGCAGGTAGCGGTTTGCAACTCTCTCCACAACAGCAGTTGAAGCGAGAACAGTTGTTCATCTGAAATCAGAGACATATAGATTTTAAAAAGAGGGATAATGGATGACTCGGGATATTGAGGCCATGGTCAAACGGAAGGAATCATATGATATATATAGTCATCCGGGATCACACGAATCCCTTCAAGAGTATCGGGCTTGTCGGAGTAAAGAGAGAAATAAGGAGGGCAAGAAGGGGACATGAGATTGTCTTGGCAGATAAGGCAAAGAAAATCCAAAAAAAGGTTTTACAGATACATAGAGGGTAAAAGCGTGACTAGGGAGAGGGTAGGGCCTCTTAAGGATAAACAAGGTCAACTATGTGCAGATTCACAAGGGATTGGAGATGTCCAAAATGAAAATTTCTCGTCAGTATTTTCTGCTGGAAATGCCACGAATGTTAGGGAAATAAAAAGCGATGTTTTGAGGAGTGCACATATTGCAGAGAAGTTGGTGCTGGAGGTATTGAAGCGCATAGAGATAGATAAATCCCAGGGACCGGATGAAATGTATCCCAGGGCGTTGTAGGGGACTCGTGAGGAAATTGCCGCCCCTGGCTGAGATAATTGAATCACGACAGCCACAGGAGAGGCGCCTGAAGATTGGATGGTAGCAAATGTTATGCCCTTGTTTAAGAAGGGCTGTAGGGATAATCCCTGGAACTTTAGACAGGTTAGCCTTACTTCTGTACTGGGTAAATTGATATAAGGTATTCTCAGGGACAGGATCTACAGACATTTAGACAGGCAAGGGCTAATTTGGGAAAGTTAGCATCGTTTTGTAAGGGGAATGTAATTTCTCACGATTTTGACTGAGGTTTTTGAAGGAGTAACCAGGAAGGTAGATGATGGCAGTCCTTTCGATGTTGTCTACATGGACATCAGTAAGGCCTTTGACAAAGTTCTGCATGGTAGGTTGTTGCAAAAGGTGACATCTCACGGAATCCAGCGGGAGGTAGCCAATTGGATACAAAATTGGCTTGGCGACCGAAATTGGCTGTGGAGGGTTCTTTCTCAAACTGGAGGCCTCTGGTCAGTGGTGTGCCTCAGGGATTGGTGCTGGGTCCACTGTTACTTATTATGTATATTAATGATTTGGATGAGAATGTAGGAGGCATTTTTAGGAAGTTTGCAGACCACACCAAGATTGGGGCATAGTGGCTGGTGAAGAATGTAATATGAGCTTTCAACGGGATCTTGACCATTTGGGCAGTGGGCCGATGAATGGCAGGTGCAGTTTAATTTGAATAAATGTGAGGTGATGAATTGATTCCCAAGGGCTGATAACCTCGATGAAATCATGGCACGAACTACTGAGTTAATTGCAGGCATTTGACTCACCTCTCTTTGGGTGAAGAAATGTTTCCTTATCTCTGTCCGAAATCCCAGAATCCTCAGACTGTGACCGCTGGTTCTGTACACACCCACCATTGAGAACATCTTCCTTGCATGTATCCTATCAAGTCCTGTTAGACGGCTCGATGAGATCCCCCTAATTCTTCTTAACTCAAGCGAGAACAATCCGAACCTAGTCAATCTCTCCTTATATGCCAGTCACGCCTTCCCTGGAATCAGCTTGGTAAACATTCGCATGCACTCCTTAGAGAGCGACTACATCATCCCTCAGAAAGGAAGACCAAAACTGCACACAATATTCTAGGTGTGGCCTCACCAAGGGCCTGTATAATTGCAGCAATGCATCCCTTTGTCTATACATGAAACCTCTCACAATGAAGGGCAACCTACCATTAGCCTTCTTTACCGCCTGCTGCACCTGCATGCTTACCTTCAGCGATTGGTGCACAAGGACAACCAGCTCCCGCTGCACACTCCCCTCTCCCAATTTACAGCCATCAGGGAGGAATCTGCCTTCCTGTTTTTGCTTCCAAAGTGAATAACCGCACACTTATCCAAATCATCTCCCATTGATTTGCCCACTCACCCAACATGTCCAGATCATGCTGTAGGATCTCTTCCTCCTTGGCACAGTTCGCCCTCCCACCCAACGTAGTACCATCTGCAAACTTTGAGATGTTACATTTTGCTCCCGGATCCAAATCATTAATATATATTGTGAATTGTTGTGGTCCCAGCACCGATCACTGTGGAACCCCTCTAATTCCTGCCTGTCAATTTCAAAATGACTCATTGATTCCTACTCATTATTTGTTCTCTGCCAATCAGTTTTCGAGCCACCTCACTACACTTACCCCTATCCATGCGCTTTAATTTCGCACAATTATCTCTTCAGCGGGACTTTGTGAAACACTTTCAGAAATTCCAAATATTACGACATCGACTGGCTCCACCTTGTCAACTGTACTGATTACATCTTTAAAGAATTCCAACTGATTTGTGAAGCATGATTTTCCCTTCATAAATCCACGCTGACTCAGACTGATCCTGCCACTTCTTACGAAATGTTCCGGTATAAAATCCTTGATAATGAATGCAAGAATTTTCCCCACACCCAATGTTAGGCTTACTGGTCTATAATTCCCTGATTTCTCTCTACCTCCCTTTTTGAATATTGGAGTGACATTGGCCCCATTCCAATCTGAAGGGACTGTTCCAGAGTCGAGAGAATCCCGGAAGATGACAACCAATGAATCCAATATTTTCAGAGCCACTTCCTCAAGCACTCTGGGACAAAGTTTATCACGCTCTGGGGATTTATCCGCCTTCAATCCCATCAATTTTCCCAGCACGATTTATCTACCCATATTGATCTCCCTCAGTTCTTTCCTTTCACTAAACATTTCATTCTCTAACATTTCCGGGATCTGATGTGTGCCCTCTTTTGTGAAGACGAAACCAAAGTATGTATTCAATTGCTGAGCCATTTCTTTGTCCCTTGTTATGCATTCCACTGTTTCAGTCTGTAGGGTACCTACATATGCTGGTTACAATTCAGATGACTAACATGCAATAACATGAGCAGAAATGAATTACTTTAATTACAGCTGCAAAATTTTACTTGTTCCTGTAAGCTTGATTTTGGGATTAGTTTCCCGGTAATTCAAAATTAGCTGGTCAAATTAAAGACCCGATGAAGATCGATGCACACGGTCTTGTGACACAGGAAGATAATTGGCTAATCGGGTCCATGCAACGAGAAGTCCTTCAGAGATACTTGGTGAACCGGCCTTGGGTTGGGGTGGTGTAGGGATGGGAAGGGATGCGGTAGGGAACGACGCAGGAGCACCGAATTAATTAGGACGATTTTTACATGAGCAGGAGGCACTGTTATCGAGATGCAATTGGAAAGAGGAGGAAAAGGAATACAGGGGCTTGTAATGGTGGATGACGCAACATCTCCGGATTAAGTAAGTGACCTGTAACGGGATCACTCGGAGTAGTGAGTGGCACATTGAAGCAAAAATGAACACAGTTCCTGAAGCATGGACCGTTCAAGGAAATTTGACGCACAGCATTAAACGAGTCAACCACTGCAAACTGCACAAACAATTAAATGAACACTTGTGTGTGTGATTATATCTCATGGACTGAACTGTTTCAAAAAAGCTTCTGATAAGCACTTTCTAGGGGGGGTGGGGGAGTAGAGAGAAACACAAACAATGTGTGCCTCACCAGCGGGGCTTAGATCCGGGGAATCATACCTAACATCCAAAATTTCGACGGTAACAATCACACATTTCGAGCGTTTATTAATGTCAGTGTACACATTCTGCTCAGGAAGAAAGTAAAGAAAGTGTTACAAGATTAATAAGTGTATTGGTGAACATCAGAAATAAGGCCCAGTTGTGTATTTAATTTCATTGTTCGGTGCCTCGAGCGGTTCAACCTACAGTTAGATTTGTGCTGGACAGAGCTAGTTTTATGCATGGCAGTTGGGTAAAATCCAATTGTCTTCCTGTTGTATTTTGCTCGGACTGCAGCGTGAAGGGTAATTGAATAGACGAGCAGCGTTATTACTGTGTCTGAGCAACGGGCCTTGTTTGGTAGATAAACGCCCCTTTGTCATTACTTACACTGGAAGGCCGAGCAGTTGGACATGTGGGCAGAGGGAGAAGGCAGCTCCCACAGTCCTTCTAGAACTACATGGTGGAACAGCTCTTTCAGTCTTGCAGGAAGAAAAGCCATACAATGAAGTAAAGCGTATATAAAGTCCAACGCAGAACAGAGGAAGCTGGCAACATGGTCAGGTTACTCCAGTAAAAGCCACACCACGCTGAAAATAACATTATATTTTGCAAGGTTGATATATATATGCACTACTTCAGAACATGGCAATTCGGAGCCGAAGGAGGAAATTCAGCTGTTCGACCCTGCTCCACCATTCTATCAGTTCGTGGATGAATTCTTCCTGACCTCAAATCCTCCTCCCTGGCTGTTCAACATATCTCTTTAACACGTTTTTTAAAAATCAGAAATATGTATAAAACCTTCTTGAAAGCATTTCATGAGTCAGACTCCACCGTACTGTGGGGCAGGGAACTCCATCGATTCACCACCCAGTTCGCGAACTCACATCAGTTTGAAGTCTACCGCCTCTCAACAACTACCTGTGATGTATCGTTCTAGAGAGCACTACAGGGTGCGTTGGGATGGGGGGGGGGTGCGGGCTTTGGTCTCGGTTCAGTTTCTCAATCTTTTTTCGTATTTTACACACCTCTAGCAGGCCCCTTTCACGATTCTTAACTCCAGCGATTGTGAGGCTAAACTGTTTAATCGCTCCTCATATGTCAACTCTTTCACCCCCGGAATCAATCTGGAGAACCTGCTCTAAACTGCCTCCAGTGCCACCTCTTCGTTCCCCAAATAAGGTATCCCAAACTGGACACAATACATCAGTTGAGGTCTCAGCAACATCCTATACAATTCTAGCAACACTGATTCACTTTTATACTCCAGTCTTTTTGCAATTCGCCTTTTTAATTACATGCTGTACCTGCATACAATTTTTGTTAAAGTCATGAACACACACAGCCCGATCCCTCTGCCCATGCACACCTTGAATTTGCTTTCCATTTAGATAATAATTTGTCTTCCTATTTTCCGGCCAAAGATGATAACCTCAAACGTTTCCACGTTAACTTCATTCACCAAATTTTGGCCCAATGTCCTAACCTATCTATATCCGCGTGTAAAATCGGTATCTCCTTTTCACTGCCTGCTTTCCCAGCTATTCTAGCATCATCCGCAAATTTTGCTATGTTAAACTCTGTCCCTGCTTGCAGATCATTTATATAGATTGTAAACAGTTCATGTTCGAGGACCGACCTCTGCGGCAGCATACCTGGTAGAGTTCACCAGCCAAACACTTGTATGCCGACACTTTGATTTCTGTCAGTCAGCCAATCATCAATCAAATCTCATACTTTGCCCCAATCCCCTATGATCTAACATTCTAGTTCAGTCTTTTATATGGCTCCTTGTGTAACGCCTTCTGGAAGTCTAGACACAACACACCACAGGTTCCCCATTATCCACTTTGCTGGTTACTTCTTGAAGAAACTGAAGCAAGCTTGTCATGCATATATTATTCTCTATAAAACCAGGGTGACAATGGTGTATTGAGCTTTGTCTTTCCAACTGTTTCGTCATCTCCTCCTTAATTATTGATTCCAGCAAGTTCACCACCACAGAGGTCAACATTACTGGTCTTTAGTCTCCTCCTTTTCCCCCCTCTATCCCATTTGGAATAGCGAGATCAGTTAAAAATTAGAAAATTATGATATCGCCCTCACTGACAATGAGTGGCAAATGGCTCAAATTGCTTAACTCGATGAGAAAATCACTTCCGTTGCAAAATAAGCATCTGGGAAAAAGTAGAAAATTATGATCTCCACCTCACTGACAACAAATGGCAAATCAGTGAAAATGCTTCAATTGATGAGAAAATCACTTTGAATGTAAAATAAGCATCTGGTAAAAAGTAGAAAATGATGATATCCTCCTCACTTACAACACATGGCACCTATTGCTTAACTCGATCAGAACATCACTATGGTTGCAAAACACGCATTTGACAAAAATTAGAAAATTATGATAGCAGCCTCACTGCAAAGAAATCGCAAATCACACAACATGCTTCAATCGATCAGAAAATCAACAGTGTTAGAAAGTTAGCATCTGGCAAAAAGTAGAAAATTACTAAGTCACACCATCTGAATACAAATGGCAAATGACTCAAAAAGCTTAACTCGATCAGAAAATCACATTAGTTGCAAACACAGAGCTGACAAAAAGTAGTAAATTATGATCTCAGCCTCACTGAAAAAAATGGCAAATAACTGAAAAGGCTTCAATCAATGATAATATCACCTTGGTTGCAAAATAAGCATCTGCCAAAAGTAGAAAATTATGATATCCACCTGACAGAAAACAAAAGGCAAATGGTTCAATATGTTCAACTGGATGAGCACATCGCTTTGGTTGCAAAACACGCATTTGACAAAAAGTATAAACATCTGATATCCGCCTCAATGTAAAGAAATGGTAAATGGCGCAACATGCTCCAATCGATGAGAACATCGCTTTGGTTGCGGAATAAGCATTTTGGAAAATAGGAGAACATTATTATGATATCCGCCTCACTGACCACAAGTGGCAAATAAGTAAAAATGAGAAAATCACATAGGGGGCAAAACATGCATTTGAAAAAAAAAGGAGAAAATTATGAAATCAACCCCACTGAAAACAAATGGCAAATAACTCAAAGTGCTTCAATCAATGAGAAAATCACTTCAGTTGCAAAAACGCATCTGGGACTTAGTGGAAAATTATGATATCAGCCTCACTGAAAACATATATGCAATAACTCAAAATGCTTTAATCGACGAGAAAATAACTTTGGTTGCAAATAAGCATCTGGCAAACAGTAGAAAATGATGATACCTGCCTCACTGACAGCAAAGTCAAAACGTTCAGAGGAGGATGAGCCGTCTCTGTCAGGGAGAGAACCTGAGAACATCTAAGACACTCAGAAGGTAAGAAGGTAAGCAAGTGATTTTTACTCATTTTTACTTTTATACCTTTTTCAAATTGTGTGTGTCGGGGCGGGGGGGGGGGGTGGGGGGGTGGAACTGAAGTGACAGCACAGAAAAGCTGTGACCTGAGTGGCTGGGTGGGAATCTACAGTAAATTTAAAAAATTCCGCATTGGTAACTCATTAAACATAATTACTTAATTATAATTTAGAGGGGTACCTAAGCCAGAGTTCGGAGAGTACTATATTTAGCTTTCACATTTATATTAGAAATCTAGTGCTAGGAAACAGATAGTTAACAGTAACTTTAAAAAAATTTTTTTTTACAAATTTAAACTTTTAATTTTAATTAAATGATTCAATGTCAGTTAGAGGGGTGCAGTGATCTGACTGTGAGATGTGGCAGGTCCGGGAGGCTTCCAGCGTCCCGGATGGCGTCTCTGCAGAAAGTGCACCCAACTGGAGCGCCTCACAGACCGCATGGTTCGGTTGGAGCAGCAAGTGGATGCACTTAAGAGCATGCAGGTGGCGGAAAGCGTCATAGATCGCAGTTATATAAATGTGGTTGCACCCAAAGTGCAGGCAGAGAAATGGGTGACCACCAGAAAGGGCAGGCAGTCAGTGCAGGAATCCCCTGTGGTTGTCCCCCTCTCGAACAGGTATACCCCTTTGGATACTGTCGGGGGGATAGCCTATCAGGGGAAAACAGCAGCAGCCAGAGCAGTGGCACCACGGCTGGCTCTGATGTTCAGAAGGGAGGGTCAAAGTGCAGAAGAGCAATAGTCATCGGGGACTCTATAGTCAGGGGCACAGATAGGCGCTTCTGTGGACGTGATTTTTTTTTCTGTTTCTAATTTGTTTGTATTAGTATCGGGTGAAGATTTAATTAGCTGTGGTTCTCTTGAGCAAGATATTCTTCTACATTTTTTCAAGTCAGATACATTCTGCGACTTTGCTGCTTTTTTCAACCACAGCAAACGTGATTAATAATTGGAAATTCACAACACTGAAGGAGGGTCGTTGTTCCACAATTACTGTGTCTGCCCATTATTACTATTATACAGATACATGGTCAGATAATTGAACACAGGAGTTGGGATGTCTTGCTGAAGTTCTACAAGACGTTGGGAAGGACACACTTATAATACTATGTACAGTTCTGGTCACCCTAATATAGAAACTATATTATTAACCTAGAAAGAGAGCAGAAAATATTTGCTAGGCAGCTACCGGATTTGATGGTTTGAGTTATAAGGAGCTGTTAAACTGGAATATTTTTCTTGGAGCCGAGGGGTGATCTTGACGACGGCTATAAAATAATGGTGGTGGGGGGGGGGGGGGGGGGCATGGATCGGGTAGACTATCCCAAAGGTAGTGGAGTCCAAATCTAGAGCGCGTAGGGTTAAGGTGAGAGGGGGGAGATACCAATTGTTTCACACAGAGGGTGGTGAGTGTCTGGAACGAGCTGGCAGAGGCAGTAGTAGAGGCGTCTACAATGTTGCCTTTTAAAAAGCATTTAAATAGTTATATGGAAAAAATGGGTATAGAGGAAGATGACCAAATGTGGGCAATTGGACAGGATTTGTGTAGTATAAACTGGGCGACATGCACAAGTTAGGCCGAAGGACCTATTTATATCATGTAAACGTCTCTGACTCTATAACCTGCCCCACCTTCCAGCTCTGCCTCGCTGCAGATTCGAGCACTCCATCTATATGTCCAAATCGGTTTGAATGCCTGCCTCCATTTTTCTTCGCAATAGTGAAATTTGAGGGAACGAAAGTATCTGAGGAACAGGCAGGAAATGACATTAAGACAGAAGCTCAACTGTGATCAAACTGAATGTTTTGACTGGAGTGAGTGGTCGTGTCGTCTCCCTATGTTGTCATTTGCTATCAGTTCCAGTTGCCACAGTACTCGCAGATGAATATAACTGCGAGATAAGGTTTTTAAGTTACATCTTTCCAACAATTATTTCAATGTTCTGGGATAGATTTCAATTATCTTGTCCGCACTGCCTGTGAGATTGGTGGAGGCAGATACAACAGTGGCTTTCAAATGTCAATGCGAGAAACGTCAGCAATGAAATGCATGCCTCTGGGGAAAGGTCGGTCGAGTGGGACTGAATGATCTGCTAATCTAATGAACCACTGAGGTTAAACGGAATGAATGTCCTCCATCGGTACTTCACGCACTTTTAAATTTTCGGTCACGTCTGGCTGTGACATGATGTGCACCAACACCTGGAGTCTCGCCTCAGTGTTGCCGACCACTGCGAGTATGATCACGGAAATCCTTTATATACAACGTGTCCATGTGTGACGACCGCGTCAGCTTTAGCTCACTGGTTACTTCACAACATCAACTTAATTGGAAGTTCGAACCTGTCTCACCATCGGCGCTGTCTGGCGTTTTTCACATTTCCAAAACATGTGTGTTGCATAAATAAAAACAGCAGCACATTTATAATTAGAAGAAGGTGTTTTTTTTTCAGAGATTGCATTATTCTGTTTAAAAAATAGCCTTGTGCTTCCTGTTCACTTTCTGATCTCACACTGCGGAAACCCAAGTTCGATTCCAGATCTGAACAATAACTGACCTATCAAACTTTGTCAATTACTCACAACCTAAATGGAAGAAAAGAGCATTAACGATTATCTGTGATAGGTTCCTTGAAATTTCGGAACAAGATTGGTTACGCAGGCAAATTGATTAATCCATTTTCTTCGACGTGAAACGCTGCTCCCCAGATCTCCAAGAACACTCAGTGAGTTCGGAAGCACCAAGCAGTGCGCTTGATTGCTCCTCCTGCCAGAGGCATTCAATCCCTCCGCCACAGACATCCCAAAATGCACCGCTATAACTCAACAATGTTCCTCGTCAATTGTTCCTCAGGTAGCGCCTCCACACCTCCGACCACTATCATTTTGAAGAACTAGACAAGCCCCTACTTGGGCCAATCACCAACTGGAATTTCCACTCCAGAGATTGCATTATTCTGTTTTAAAAGGAACCTTGTGCCATCTGTTCACTTTCTAATCTCACACTGCGGAAACCCAAGTTCGATTCCAGCTCTGTACAATAACTGACCTGTCCCACTTTGTCAATTACTCAGCCGAAATGGAGGAAAAGTGCATTAACGATTATCTATGATAGGTTCCTTGAAATTTCGGAACAAGATTGGTTACGCAGGCAAATTGATTACTCCATTTCCCTCGACGTGAAACGCTGCTCCCCCGATCTCCAAGAACACTCAGGGAGTTCGAAAGCACCCAGCACCAAGCAGTGCGTTTGATTGCTCCGCCTGCCACAAGCATTCAATCCCTCCGCCACAGCCATCCCAAAATGCACCGCCATAACTCAACAAAGTTCCTCGTCAATTGTTCCTCAGGCAGCGCCTCCACACCTCCGACCACTATCATTTTGAAGAACTAGACAAGCCCCTACTTGGGCCAATCACCAACTGGAATTTCCACTCCAAATCACTGACCACTCCCTCTTGCGACCATATAAATGTTCCTGCAGGTTAACGGGGAAAAATCATTTGGCTTCCTCCCTAAAAGCACTTTGAGTTTACCCAAACGTCAGGGCCAGCAACGATTCAAGGAGGTAGCTCACCACCACCATCTGAAAGGCAACTAGGGGTGGGCAATAAATTCTGTCCCAACCAGCAACTTTCACATCCAGTAAAAGTGATCTGTTTAATACATTGGAGCTTTGAATTTCTGGGGCCTGGGATGAACTGTTCTCGATTCTTTAAAAAAAAACATCGAGTATCCAATGCATTTTTTCCAATTACCTGGCAATTTAGCGTGCCCAATCCATCTACCCTGCACATCTTTGGGTTGTGGGGAAGAAACCCACGCAAAAACGGGGAGAAAGTGCAAGCTCCACACGGAGGGTGACCCAGAGACGGGATTGAACCTGAAAGTTTGGCGGTGGCAGAAAGGATGTTTGATGCGGACCCGTCTCATGAGGTAGTTTGGGGTGAGGTTCGAAAGAGGAAAGGAGAGGTCACCCTGTTAGGGGTTTTCTATAGGCCTCCGAAAAGTTCCAGAGATGTAGAGGAAAGGATTGCAAAGATGTTTCTGGATAGGATTGAAAGCAACAGGGTAGTTGTTATGGGGGACTTTAACTTTCCAAATATTGACTGGAAACGCTATCGTTCGAGTACTTTAGATTGGTCCGTTTTTGTCCAATGTGTGCAGGAGGGTTTCCTGACACAGTAAGTAGATAGGCTAAAGAGAGGCGAGGCCATATTGGATTTGGTACTGGGCAATGAACCAGGACAGGTGTTAGATTTGGAGGTAGTGAGCACTTTGGTGATAGTGACCCCAATTCGATTACGTTTAGTGTAGTGATGGAAAGGGATAGGTATATACCGCAGAGGAAGAGTTATACCTGGTGGAAAGGCAATTATGATGCGATGAGGCAAGACTTAGGATGCATCGGATGGAGAGGAGAACAGCAGGGGATGGACACAATGGAAATGTGTAGCTTGTCCAAGGAACAGCTTCTGCGTGTCATTAATTATGTATTTACCTGTCAGGCAGGGAGGACGTGGTCGAGCAAAGGAACCGTGGTTTACTAAAGCAGTCGAAACACTTGTCAAGTGGACGAAGGAGGCTTATGTAAAGATGAGACATGAAGGTTCAGTTAGGGCACTCGAGAGCAACACGTTAGCTAGAAAGGACGTAATGAAAGATCTAAGAAGAGCCAGGAGGGGCCATGAGCAGTCCTTGGCATGTATGATCAAGAATAACTCGAAAGCTTTCTATAGATATGTCAGGAATAAAAGCATGACTAGGGTAAGATTAAACCAGTCAAGGACAGTAGTGGGAAGTTGTGCGTGCAGTCCGAGGAGATAGGAGAGGTGCTAAATGAATATTTTTCGCCAGTATTCACACAGGAAAAAGACAATGTTGTCGAGGAGAATACTGAGATTCAGGCGACCAGACTAGATGGGCTTGAGGTTCATAAGGAGGAGGTGTTAGCAATTCTGGAAAGTGTGAAAATAGTTAAGTCCCCTGGGCCGGATGGGATTTATCATAGGATTCTCTGGGAAGCTAGGGAGGAGATTGCTGAGCCTTTGGCTTTGATCTTTAAGTCATCTGTGTCTACAGGAATAGTGCCAGAAGACTGGAGGATAGCAAATGTTGTCCCCTTGTTCAAGAAGGGGAGTAGAGACAACCCCGGTAACTATGGACCAGTGAACCTTGCTTCTGTTGTGAGCAATGTCTTGGAAAGGTTTATAAGAGATAGGGTGTATAGTCATCTGGAAAGGAATAATTTGATTAGAGATAGTCAACACGGGATTGTAAAGGGTAGGTCGTGCCTCACAAACCTTATTGAGTTCTTTGAGAAGGTGACCAAACAGCTGGATGAGGGTAAAGCAGTTGATGTGGTGTATATGGATTTCAGTAAAGCGTTTGATAAGGTTCCCCACGGTAGGCGACGTCAGAAAATACGGAGCCATGGAATTCAGGAAGATTTAGCAGTTTGGATCAGAAATTGGATCAGTCGGTGGAGTTGTGGACAGTGCGGAAGGATGTTACAAGTTACAGAGGGACATAGATAAGTTGCAGCGCTGGGCTGAGAGGTGGCAAATGGAGTTTAATGCAGAAAAGTGTGAGGTGATGAGCAGAGAGATCTCGGTGTCCATGTACATAGATCCCTGAAAGTTGCCACCCGGATGAGATGGGTGTTAAGAAGGCGTACGATGTGTTAGCTTTTATTGGTAGAGGGATTGAGTTTAGGAGCCATGAGGTCATGTTGCAGCTGTTCAAAACTCTGGCGCAGCCGCATTTGGAGTATTGCGTGCAATCCTGGTCGCCGCATTATCGGAAGGATGTGGAAGCATTGGAAAGGGTGCAGATGAGATTTACCAAAATGTTGCCTGGTATGGAAGGAAGATCTTATGAGGAAAGGCTGAGGGACTTGAGGCTGTTTTCGTTAGAGAGAAGAAGGTTAAGAGGTGACTTAATTGAGGCATACAAGATGATCAGAGGATTGGATAGGGTGGACAGTGATAACCTTTTTCGTCGGATGGCACGAGGGGACATAGCTTCAAATTGAGGGGAGATAGATATCGGAAAGATGTCAGCGGTAGGTTCTTTACTCAGGGAGTAGTAAGGGCGTGGAATGCCCTGCCTGCAACAGTTGTGGACTCGCCAACACTAAGGGCATTCAAATGGTCATTGGATAGACATATGGACGGTAAAGGTATAGTGTAGATGGGCTTTAGAGCGGTTTCACACGTCGGCGCAACATCGAGGGCCGAAGGGCCTGTACTGCGCTGTCATGTTCAATGTTCTATGTATTTGACATCTACATCCCTTCCCTCATCAATTAACTTTGTCACTTGCTCAAATAATTCTATTTGGTTTGTAAGACATGACCTTCCCTGCACAAACCCATGCTGCCTATCACTGATAAGTCTATTTTCTTCCAAATGTGAATATATCCTATCCTCAGAATCTTCTCCAACAGTTTGCTTACCACTGACGTCAAGCTCAAAAGTCTATAATTCCCTTGATTATCCCTGCTACCCTCCTTAAACAAAGGGACAACATTAGCAATTCTCCTGTCCTCCGGGACCTCACCCGTGCTCAAGGATTCTGCAAAGATAGATGTTAAGGCCCCCGCTATTTCGTCCCTCGCTTCCCTCAGTAACCTGGGATAGATCCCATCGGACCTGCGGACTTGTCCACCTTAATGCCTTTTAGAATACCCCAAACTTCCCCCTTCCTTATGCCGACTTGACCTAAAGTATTTAAACATCCATCCCTAGCCTCGACATCCGTCATGTCCCTCTCCTTGGTGAATACCGATGCAAAGTACTCTTTAAGAATCTCACCCACTTCCTCTGACTCCACACATAAATTCACTCTTTTGTCTTTGAGTGGGCCAATCCTTTCTCTAGTTACCCTCTTGCTCCTAATATTCGAATAAAAGGCTTTGGGGTTATCCTTAACCCTGTTAGCCAAAGATATTTCATGACCGGTTTGAGCCCTCTTTATTGCACGTTTGAGATTTGTCCTACTTTCCCGATATCCCTCCAAAGCTTCATCAGTTTTAAGTATTCTAGATCTTATGTATGCGTCGTTTTTCATCTTCGCTAGTCTCACAATTCCACCCATCATCCACGGTTCCCTACTGTTGCCTTTTCTATCCCTCATTTTCACAGGGACATGTCTGATCTGCACTCCAACCAATCTTTCCTTAAAAGACTCCCACATTTCAAATGTGGATTTATCCTTAAACAGCTGCTCCCAATCCACATTTCCCAGCTCCTGCCGAATTTTGTTATACTTGGCCTTTCCCCAATTTAGCACTCTTCCTTTAGGACCACTCTCGTCTTTGCCCATTAGTATTCTAAAACTTACGGAATTATGATCACTGCTCCCAAAGTAATCGCCAACTGAAACGTCAACCACCTGGCCGGGATCATTCCCCAATGCCAGGTCCAGTATGGCCCCTTCCCGAGTTGGACTATTTACATACTCCTCTAAAAAAACTCTCCTGGAAGCTCCAAGAAATTCTGCTCCATCTCCGCCTCCAACACTACATGAGACCCATTCAATGTTGGGGAAGTTATAATTTCCCATCACGACGACCCTATTGCTCCTACATTTTTCTATAATCTGTCTGCATATTTGTACCTCGACTTCACGCTTGCTTTGGGAGGCCTGTAATAAAATCCCAACAATGTTACTGCACCCTTCCTATTTCTTAGCTCTCCCCATATTGCCTCAGTGCTCGAATGCTCCATCGTGCCCTGAATCACAGCTGTGATGTCATCTCTGACCAGTAAAGCAACTCCTCCACCCCTTTTACCTCCTTCTCTAACCCTCCTGAAGCATCGATACCTGAGATATCTGGGATATTTAGTTGCCAACCTTGCCCTTCCCTCAATCAAGTCTCAGTAACACCAATAACATCATATTCCCAGGTACTAATCCAAGCCCTAAGTTCATCTGCCTTACCAATAAATGGATGCATTTATTGGACATGTAGTTGTAAATGGATCTGACATAGTTGGGATTACGGAGATGTGCCTCCAAGGTGACCAAGGAGGGGAACTAAACATGAAATGAAATGTAAATTAAATGAAATTCGATTATTGTCACAAGTAGGCTTCAATGAGGTTACTGTGAATATACCCAGAATATACACTTAGGTTACCCAGTCGCCACATTCCGGCGCCTGTTTGGGGAGGCTGGTACGGGAACATTTAGGGCTATTCTATTGTTAGGAATGACATATCGAAGGGAAAAAAAGTGGTAGAGCTGCATTGGTAATTAAAGAAGATATTGACAAAATATTGAGGACAGCTATCAGCGTAGCTGATGTGGAATCTGTCTGGGTCAAGATAATAAACATCAAGGAGCAAAACACATTTAAAAGGATGTTATACAGACCACCAAACCGCTGTGATAATGTTGGGACTAGCGTTGAACAGGAAATTAGAGATGCAAGTAAGAAAGGAACATCTGTGATTGTGTGTGACATTAATCTGTATGTAGATTGGGTGACTAAATTAGTCACAGTACAATAGAGGAGGAATTTCTGCAGTATGTACGGGCTGGGTTTCTGTACCAGTATGTCGAGAAACCAAAACGAAACAGGCCGCCATGGATTTGGTGTTGAGTAATAGGCAAGGATTAGCTGGCAATCTAGTTGTGAGAGAGTCCTTGTCGATGCGTTTCCATAATATGGTAGAATTCTTTATGAAGGTGAATATCGAGGTACTTGATTCTGAGACTAAGGTCCTGAACCTCAATAAAGGTAACTATGATGATACGAGGTATGAGTTGTCTGTGACGGACTAGGAAAAGTTATTGAAAGGACCGACAGTGGACAGGCAATGCCAGGCATTCAAAGAACGAAAGGGTGAACACCAAAAGTTGGTTATTCCTTTTTGTCGCAATATTAGGAACTGGTCTATGGCAAAGCCATGGTTTACAAGGGAAATTAGAGATGGTATTAGATTCAAAGAAGAGGCTACATATAAGCTAGAAGAAACAGTAAACCTGAAGTTTGTAAACAGTTCAAAGTTCAGCAAAGAGAGACCAAGGGATTGATTAAGTAGGGAAAAATACAATTTCAAAGTAAACGAGCAGGGAACAAAAAAACTGACTAAAATGTGTCTATAGGTATGTAAAGAGAAAAAGATGGACAAAACTAATGAGACCCTTTACAGTCAGAAACGGGGGAATTAGTAACAGGGAACAAAGAAATAGGTGAGGAACTAAATTCGGACTTTGCTTCTGTCTTCACAAAGGAAGACATGGATAATGTCCCAGAAGTTCTGAGAAACACAAGTTGTAGTGAGGAGCTGAAGGAAGTTAGGATTAGTGAATAAATGTCTTTGGGAAATTAATGGTGCTGAAGGCGGACAAATCGCCAGGGCCTGATCATCTTCATCCCAGAGTACTTGAGCAAGTAGCGCTAGAAATAGCAGATCTATTGGAGCCCATTTCACAAAATATTTTAGACTCTGGAATGCTTCCGACAGATTGGAGGGAGTGAATAGAACCACGTTATAAAACAGGGAACTACATACCAGTGAGCGCAACGTTGGGAATAGAGAAGTTCCTGGAGTCCATAATCAAGGATTTCATAGCAGAGCATTTGGAAAGCAGTGGAATAATCGGGCAAAGTCAGCATGGACTTACGAAAGGAATTTTTAAAAAAAAAATTTAAAAATGCTTTTTATTGCGTTTTTGAACAAAGTATATTTGCCGCTACGTACACAGAATATGATATATATATGTATATCTTTAGAAGAGAAGGGCACACACAAACATATCACGAAAAGCAAAAAGGAATATTTTTTAAAATCAAATAACGTAACTGTTCCGGTATTATGCACCAGCTCAACAGCAGCAACTCTGTACAATTGGCAATATTATTTACAATACATAAGTAGGCATCTGTTTGTGTGTGTGTGTGGGGGGGGGGGGGGGATACTGGGGGTGTAGATGTGCATTTGGGTGCCGGAGAAACAATTACAGTGAGCAATACTCGAATGGATCTGGTGTTGGTGTTGTCACGTGCTTCTCCCGGACAGATTTCGCTGCCGTTGTCGTCTCGCGTTCACCTCCGCTTCAGCCGTTCTTCCGGTCTTTTGCCTTTATTCTTTTTGTTCCCTGTTTCTGTAGATGCCAAATTTGTTATCGTTCCCCTGCCTCCCCCCACCGCCGCCACCCCCCACCCCCGCCCCCGCCCACCTCCTTGGTTCTCCTCTATTGTTCCCTGTACCTTGCCTCTTCCCCCCTCCACCCTCCGCTTCTGCCCCTCCCCCACCTTCTCCTGTGGTTCGCCTTTCTTTCCTCTAAGCTTTATCTGATTCCCCCCTCTCTCCCGGTTTATCGCTCCCTCTCATTCTTTGGCTACTTTCCCCTTATTCTGGGCTACCTGGCTATTTTTCTGCTTGTCCGTTGGCCACAAACAGGTTCCGGAACAATTGGGTAAATGGCTCCCAAAGCAGTGCAGCAGCGCGCACCCAACAAGGGGGAAGGCGCCAGACGGGGGAGGGGGGCACTCAATAGAGGCGGGATAGCAAACGGGGATAGGAACAGGGGAAAGAGGGACAAAGGAGGTGTATACGGGAGAGGAGGAGAAAAGGGGGTAAAGGGAGCGATGGGGGGGGGGCACAGGGAGGGAGGTACCGGGGGGAGCAAAGGAAAGGATGGACAAACAAGGCTAGAAAACGAATAGCAATAGGGCGACAAGATGCTACAACCAGGGGCTCGGAACAAGGAATCGCTGCAAGCATCCACCCAGTATGTCTCTGGGCGAAGGGAGACCCCAGAGTTTAGCGGGCTACACGCGTGGTGGACGCACAGTGGGCGGCCATGTCTGGTGCCGTCTGGACAAATGGACGCGACGGCATGGAGAGAGCAGTGACAGTGGCCATCCTGGACGGTCCCCTCACAAAGAGAAACCCCGGAGGGCAGGGGTGAGTCCACCAGGTAAGTATGGTTCATCCCACAGTGGCGAGGGGACAGAGCCCCCCCCCCCCCCTCCACCTGGATAGTCACGTGAAACGTAAGAGGACAACGGCCCAGCGAAAAGGTCCAGAATCGTCACCCACCTAGGAAATATGAAGACCGACCTAGTCTTCCTCCAAGAAACACATCTGAGAGAGGTGGACCGACTGCGGGTAAGAAAGGGATGGGTGGGGGAAACCTACAATTCCTTGTATGGGTCAAGGGCCGGGGGGGGGGGTGGCAATGCTGATGAGCAAGAGGACGATGTTTAGGGCGACAAAGATGTTTACGGACCCGGGGGCCATGTACAGCATGATCAGCGGGATCACGGATGGGACACCAGTAGTACTAGATAACGTGTACGTGCCCAACTGGGACGACACGAGATTCATCAAGAAGACCATGACAGAAATCCCTGACATAGCGACACACCGACTAATCATGGGGGGGGGGGGGGGGGGGGGGGGCGGGGTGTGGGGGGGGGGGGGAGCGTCAACTGTGTATAAACGAGGAACACCTCAAAAATGGTAAGGGAACTCGACCATTTTATGGAACAGATGGGAGCGATGGACCCCTGAAGGTTCAGCCACCCAGGGGAGAAGGAGTTCTCCTTCTTCTCCCCAGTACACAATGTATACACCAGAATTGACTTCTTCGCGGTGGGGCAAACGGTGCTTCCGGGGATAGACAAAGTGGAATACTCTGCAATTGTGATGTCAGACCACGCTCCACATTACATGGACGTGAGGCTGGAGACGGGTAGTGACCAACGCCCCACATGGTGGTTGGACATTGCCAAACTAGCTGACAAGGTCTTCAATGAAAAGGTATCGCAGGTGATAGCAGAGTATACCATAACCGACGAATAACCATAACCGGGTGGTCTTACCCTCCACATTCTGGGGAGCGAAAATGGCCGTGCTAAGGGGGGAAATCATCGCTTTCAAAGTGCGAAGAGATAGGGAGGAAAGGGCGGCCATGCAGCAGCTGGTCGACTCCATACTGCAGGTTGAGCGTAAATACTCCTTGGCTCCGACCGTAGAGTGCCTGGCAGAGTGGAAAGAGCTACAGAGGAACTTTGATCTGCTCTCCAACAGGAAAGCAATGCACCAACTCCGCCAGGCACGTGGGCACCGATACGAACACGGAGACAAAGCCATCCGCCTGTTGAGTAAGCAGGCGGCCAGCAGATAAATTGCACAAATCAGAAATACGAGAGGCACATTAGAAATAGAACCAGAAAAGGTCATCAAAACCTTCAAGGCCTTTTACCAACGGCTGTACACCTCAGAGCCCCCAATGGGGGAGTCCGGGATGAAACGATTCCTTGATGGACTGGACATATCAGTCGTGGCGAAGGGCAGAAAACGAGGCCTGGAAGCACCACTAGCACTGGGAGCGATCATGGAAAGCATTAGCTCCATGCAGGCGGGGAAGGCACCGCGACCAGACCGGATCCCGGCGGACTTCTACAAAATATTTGCCCCGCACCTGCGGGAGATGTTCACGGACTCGCTAGCGAGGGGCACACTGCCGGCCACGCTAGCACAGGCCTCAATCTCTCTGAAACCTAAGAAAGATAAAGACCCAACGGAATGTGGGTCATACAGACCCATCTCACTGCTGAACGCAGATGCCAAAATATTGGCCAAATTCCTAGCCAAAAAGCTGGAAGTCTCCGTACCAGAAGTGGTCGCAGAGGACCAGACGGGTTTTGTCAAAGGTAGGCAGCTAACCTCGAACATCAGGTGCCAGCTAAACGTGAAAATGACCCCCTCCGGGGCGAGAACACCAGAGGTGATCGTCTCCCGAGACGCAGAAAAGGACTACGAGAAGAGTCCAATGGAAATACATCATAGAGACAGCTCTGATTAACTACTTACTTACCTTGCAGGTCAGCTGTTTAATTCGGGAGAGAGAGCCGGGACCTTAGAAACAGCGCGGGAATTTGAAAAAGCGCGGAGCTGCGAGGCAGAGGGGACCGTTTAAAAGGTCGCTGCCTGGGTGAGGTAAGTACTGATTAACTACTTACTTACCTTGCAGGTCAGCTGTTTAGTTCGGGAGAGAGAGAGAGCCGGGACCTTAGAAACAGCGCGGGAATTTGAAAAAGCGCGGGAGCTGCGAGGCAGAGGGGACCGTTTAAAAGGTCGCTGCCTGGGTGAGGTAAGTACTGATTAACAACTTACTTACCTTGCAGGCCCAGTCGATTTCAGCAGGAGCGGAGCAGGCTAGTCCATTTCAGCGGGGGCAGTGCGGAAGTGATTTCTGGGAGGTAAGTCTCTCCTTTAAATTTTTTTAAATTTTTTTTTTTTTAATTTTAGTGTTTAAGGTGGGAACAGGAAGTCGACCCGCGGACTTCTGGGAAGACCCTCACCAATAAATTCTGGTGGAGAGGAAACCCGAGACACTACACGTGTAGTGTCTCCCACCCGCCCTCCTCCTCTAACCTAATAATAAAACCCATTGGTGTGAGGTAAGTACCATATTTTATTATTGTTATTAATATTTCTTTTTGTTTTTAAAAGTTAATTTAGTTGTTAGCCAGATCTTGGTAGAAAGTTAGAGGGATGGCAGAGAAGGGAGTGCAATGTTCCTCCTGCAGGATGTTTGAGGTGAGGGATGCAGTTAGTGTCCCTGCTGATTTTACCTGCAGGAAGTGCTACCGTCTCCACCTCCTCCAAGACCGAGTTAGGGAACTGGAGCTAGAGTTGGAAGAACTTCGGATCATTCGGGAGGCAGAGGGGGTCATAGATAGCAGCATCAGGGAATTAGTTACACCAAAGATTGGAGATAGATGGGTAACTGTAAGAGGGACTGGGAAAAAGCAGTCAGTGCAGGGATCCCCTGCGGTCGTTCCCCTGAGAAACAAGTATACCGCTTTGGATACTTGTGGGGGGGGGGGGGACTTACCAGGGGTAGGCCATGGGGTACGGGCCTCTGGCACGGAGTCTGTCTCTGTTGCTCAGAAGGGAAGGGGGAGAGGAGCAGAGCATTAGTAATTGGGGACTCGATAGTCAGGAGCACAGATAGGAGATTTTGTGGGAACGTGAGAGACTCACGTTTGGTATGTTGCCTCCCAGGTGCAAGGGTACGTGATGTCTCGGTTCGTGTTTTCCGGGTCCTTAAGGGAGAGGGGGAGCAGCCCCAAGTCGTGGTCCACATTGGCACTAACGACATAGGTAGGAAAGGGGATAAGGATGTCAGGCAGGCTTTCAGGGAGCTAGGATGGAAGCTCGGAACTAGAACAAACAGAGTTGTTATCTCTGGGTTGTTGCCCGTGCCACGTGATAGTGAGATGAGGAATAGGGAGAGAGAGCAATTAAACACGTGGCTACAGGGATGGTGCAGGCGGGAGGGAATCAGATTTCTGGATAACTGGCGCTCTTTCTGGGGAAGATGGGACCTCTAGAGACAGGATGGTCTTCATCTGAACCTGAGGGGCACAAATATCCTGGGGGGGAGATTTGTTAGTGCTCTTTGGGGGGGGGGGGGTTAAACTAATGCAGCAGGGGCATGGGAACCTGGATTGTAGTTTTAGGGTAAGGGAGAATGAGAGTATAGAGGTCAGGAGCACAGATTTGACGTCGCAGGAGGGGGGCCAGTGTTCAGGTAGGTGGTTTGAAGTGTGTCTACTTCAATGCCAGGAGTATACGAAATAAGGTAGGGGAACTGGCAGCATGGGTTGGTAACTGGGACTTCGATGTTGTGGCCATTTCGGAGACATGGATAGAGCAGGGACAGGAATGGATGTTGCAGGTTCCGGGGTTTAGGTGTTTTAGTAAGCTCAGAGAAGGAGGCAAAAGAGGGGGAGGTGTGACGCTGCTAGTCAAGAGCAGTATTACGATGGCGGAGAGGATGCTAGATGGGGACTCATCTTCCGAGGTAGTATGGGCTGAGGTTAGAAACATGAAAGGAGAGATCACACTGTTGGGAGTCTTCTATAGGCCTCCAAATAGTTCTAGGGATGTAGAGGAAAGGATGGCGAGGATGATCCTGGATAAGAGTGAAAGTAACAGTGTAGTTATTATGGGAGACTTTAACTTTCCAAATATTGACTGGAAAAGATATAGGTCGAGTACATTAGATGGGTCGTTTTTTGTACAGTGTGTGCAGGAGGGTTTCCTGACACAGTTTGTTGACAGGCCAACAAGAGGCGAGGCCAGATTGGAATTGGTTTTGGTTAATGAACCAGGCCAGGTGTTGGATTTGGAGGTAGGTGAGCACTTTGGGGACAGTGACCACAATTCGGTGACGTTTACGTTAAGGAAGGAAAGGGATAACTATACACCGCAGGGCAAGAGTTATAGCTGGGGGAAGGGAAATTATGATGCCATTAGACGTGACTTGGGGGGGGGGGGGGGGGGAATAAGGTGGAGAAGTAGGCTGCAAGTGTTGGACACACTGGGTAAGTGGAGCTTGTTCAAGGATCAGCTACTGCGTGTTCTTGATAAGTATGTACCGGTCAGGCAGGGAGGAAGGTGCCAAGCGAGGGAAGCGTGGTTTACCAAAGAAGTGGAATCTCTTGTTAAGAGGAAGAAGGAAGCCTATGTGAAGGTGAGGTGTGAAGTTTCAGTTGGGGCGATGGATAGTTACAAGGTAGCGAGGAAGGATCTAAAGAGAGAGCTAAGACGAGCAAGGAGGGGACATGAGAAGTATTTGGCAGGAAGGATCAAGGAAAACCCAAAAGCTTTCTATAGGTATGTCAGGAATAAGCGAATGACTAGGGAAAGAGTAGGACCAGTCAAGGACAGGGATGGGAAGTTGTGTGTAGAGTCTGAAGAGATAGGCGAGATACTAAATGAATATTTTTCGTCAGTATTCACTCAGGAAAAAGACAACGTTGTGGAGGAGAATGCTGAGCTCCAGGTAAATAGATTAGATGGCATTGAGGTACGTAGGGAAGAGGTGTTGGCAATTCTGGACAGGCTGAAAATAGATAAGTCCCCGGGACCTGATGGGATTTATCCTAGGATTCTCTGGGAGGCCAGGGAAGAGATTGCTGGACCATTGGCTTTGATTTTTATGTCATCATTGGCGACAGGAATAGTGCCAGAGGACTGGAGGATAGCAAATGTGGTCCCTTTGTTCAAAAAGGGGGCAGAGACAACCCCGGCAACTATAGACCGGTGAGCCTCACGTCTGTAGTGGCTCAAGTCTTGGAGGGGATTATAAGAGACAAGATTTATAATCATCTAGATAGAAATAATATGATCAGGGATAGTCAGCATGGCTTTGTGAAGGGTAGGTCATGCCTCACAAAGCTTATCGAGTTCTTTGAGAAGGTGACTGAACAGGTAGACGAGGGTAGAGCAGTTGATGTGGTGTATATGGATTTCAGCAAAGCGTTTGATAAGGTTCCCCACGGTAGGCTATTGCAGAAAATGCGGAGGCTGGGGATTGAGGGTGATTTAGAGGTGTGGATCAGAAATTGGCTAGCTGAAAGAAGACAGAGGGTGGTGGTTGATGGGAAATGTTCAGAATGGAGTTCAGTCACAAGTGGAGTACCACAAGGATCTGTTCTGGGGCCGTTGCTGTTTATCATTTTTATCAATGACCTAGAGGAAGGCGCAGAAGGGTGGGTGAGTAAATTTGCAGACGATACTAAATTCGGTGCTGTTGTCGACAGTGTGGAAGGATGTAGCAGGTTACAGAGGGATATAGATAAGCTGCAGAGCTGGGCTGAGAGGTGGCAAATGGAGTTTAATGTAGAGAAGTGTGAGGTGATTCACTTTGGAAGGAATAACAGGAATGTGGAATATTTGGCTAATGGTAAAGTACTTGAAAGTGTGGATGAACATAGGGATCTAGGTGTCCATGTACATAGATCCCTGAAAGTTGCCACCCAGGTTGATAGGGTGGTGAAGAAGGCCTATGGAGTGTTGGCCTTTATTGGTAGAGGGATTGAGTTCCGGAGTCAGGAGGTCATGTTGCAGCTGTGCAGAACTCTGGTACGGCCGCATTTGGAGTATTGCGTACAGTTCTGGTCACTGCATTATAGGAAGGACGTGGAGGCTTTGGAGCGGGTGCAGAGGAGCTTTACCAGGATGTTGCCTGGTATGGAGGGAAAATCTTATGAGGAAAGGCTGATGGACTTGAGGTTGTTTTCGTTGGAGAGAAGAAGGTTAAGAGGAGACTTAATAGAGGCATACACAATGATCAGGGGGTTGGATAGGGTGGACAGTGAGAGCCTTCTCCCGCGGATGGAAATGGCTGGCACGAGGGGACATAGCTATAAACTGAGGGGTAATAGATATAGGACAGAGGTCAGAGGTACGTTCTTTACGCAAAGTGTAGTGAGGCCGTGGAATGCCCTACCTGCAACAGTAGTGAACTCGCCAACATTGAGGGCATTTAAAAGTTTATTGGATAAACATATGGATGATAATGGTATAGTGTAGGTTAGATGGCTTTTGTTTCGGTGCAACATCGTGGGCCGAAGGGCCTGTACTGCGCTGTATTGTTCTATGTTCTATGTTCTAACATAGAGACACTGGAGCGGTTCGGGCTTGGATCAGGGTTCACCTCCTGGGTAAAACTCCTATTCAACACTCCCATGGCGAGCGTACGGACCAACAACACCAACTCCCGATACATCCAACTGCACAGGGGCACCAGGCAAGGATGCCCACTGTTCCCGCTGCTGTTCGCTCTGGTGATCGAACCACTAGCAATTGCGCTCAGAGCAGCAAAAAGCTGGAGGGGGATCCGAAGGGGAGGCAGAGAGCACAGAGTTTCACTCTATGCAGATGACCTGCTCCTCTAGATTTCGGACCCACAGAGCAGCATGGACGGAATCATCGCGCTCCTGAAAGAGTTTGGCGCCTTCTCGGGCAACACACTCAACATGAGCAAAAGCGAGACCTTCCCACAAGGAGGGTGGCAGCGCTAACGGGACTGCCGTTGAAACAAGCCCAACACAAATTGCGCGACATAGGGATGCAAATAGTGCAGGACTGGGCGGTACCCACAAATGGAACTTCACCAATCTGACAGAGGAAGTAAAAAAGGACATGCAAAGGTGGAACACACTCCCACTCTCCCTCACGGGGAGAGTCCAGACGATCACAATGAACGTGCTGTCCAGGTACCTCATCCTACTTAGATCCATTCAGATATACATCCCCAAGGCATTTTTCAAAGCACTAACAAACTAATTATGGCGTTAGTATGGGTGGGGTGGGGGGGGGGGTGGTGGTGGTGCTAGGATCCCAAAGAAGGTCCTGCAAAAGAACAAAATCCTGGGGGTGGGGTGGCTCTCCCAAACCTACAACTCTACCACTGGGCGGCGACGGCTACGCGAATACGGGGATGGATCAAGGAGCCAGAAGCCGAGTAGGTGGGCGTCGAAGAGGCCTCCTGCAAGGGGACCTCCCTCCGGGCGCCCGCCACGGCAGAACTCCCATCCCCACCCAAAAAACACTCCAGCAGCCCGGTGGTGATAGCCTCCCGCCAGTCCTGGAATCAACTACGGCAGCAATATGGCCTGACCAAAATATCAGACAAAGCTCCCATCTGGAACAACCATCGGTTCACACCAGCGCTAACTGACGCCACCTTTAAAACGTGGTGACAGGACGTAGGTTCACTGACAGTCAGGGACCTATATACGGATGGCAGGATCGCAACACTGGGCGAACTGATGGAGACATTTCAGCTAGCCAGGAGGAATTACTAATGTACCTGCAACTCACAAACCTCCTACGAAAGGAGAGAAGGACGTACCTACAACCGCCACGACAGACATTACTGAAAGAGTTACTGGACGCAAGCATCCCAGATAAAAGGAACTGCAGCGACATGCATGACCGACTGGTAGAAAGGGCCGACACCGCACTGGCCGAAACAAGTAAGAAATAGGAGGAAGACCTGGGGATTGAAATGGGGTGGGGTCTCTGGAGCAAAGCACTGCATTGAGCAAACTCCACCTCCAGGTGCGCAAGGCTCAGCATGACGAAACTAAAAGTGGTACATAGAGCCCACTTTTAACAAGAACTCGTGTGAGTAAGTTATTCATGGAGGTGGACGATAGATGCCAATTGTGCAAAGGAGGACCGGCCAACCACGCCCACATGTTCTGCTATTGCCCCAAACCTGCTGGGTACTTGACAGTCTTCTTCGAGGCAATGTCTAAAGTGGAAGCGATGAGGTTGGAGCCATGCCCGAAAGTGGCGATCTTCAGGGTTTCACACCAGCCAAATCTATTCCGGGGGAAGAGGGAGGACGCCCTTGCCTTTGCCTCCTTGATCGTCCGCCTAAGCTGCAGACTGGCTGTCGGACCTCTTAGAATCTCGCTATGAGAACTTCAATATCGCCATCCGAGGGTCAGGCGACGGCTTCCGCAGAATGTGGGAGCCATTCCCCAAATTGTTCCGGGACCTGTTTGTGGCCAAGGAATAAGCAGAAGTATAACGAGGTAGCCAAGAATCAGGGGAAAGTAGCCAAGGCGGGGTAGGGAGGGATAGACCGGGGGAGGAGTGAGGGGGGAATAACAGCTAAACCCAAGAGAAAAGAAAGGCGAACCACAGGAGAAGGGGAGGGTAAGCGGGCAGACGGGACGAGGGGAAGAGGGAGGAGACCGGATGCAATAGACGGGAACCAGGGGAGGCAAGAGACTGACAGCCGGAGGGAGGGCACGTGAAACTATAACAAAATTAGCATCTACAGGAGCAGAGAACAAGGAAAATACGGGCGAAAGACGGGGCGAGCGGCTGAAGCGGAGGTGATCGCGAGACGACAACGGCAGTGAAAACCGGGAGAAGCAAGCGACAACATCAACACCAGGTCCATTCACGTATTGTCCTCTGTAAGTGTTATGTAATTGTTCCCGGGCACCCAAATGTACATGTACCTCCCCAGTCCCCCCCCCCCCATAAAGAGATGCCTACTTATGAGCTAGATATAATGTTGCTGTTGTTGAGCTAGCACATAATACACTTCCAGTTATTGTATTCCTTTTTTTTTTGCTGTGTGTTTTGTGCGATTTCCCTTCTCTTCTGTGTATGTATATATTTTGTTCAAATCCCCCCAGAAAACAATTATTTTAAAAATGTGTACATGTGCATTGCATAGCAAGATTCCATAAAACACCTCAGCTGGGGCATGGAGACAGGAGAACATCCCAGGTCCTGTGTCTCTCTCTTAACAACCTCCCACTCAACCCGCCACCCCCCCCCCATCTATTTCCCCCATAAGTCCACCAATTCACTGACGACAAATCACAGTGGTGTTTTTATCATTTTATTTGAGAAGAATTATGCAGAGAAATAGCTGCAGATAGAGAGACACATGTGGTGGTGGGTGGGGGAGGGAGGGACACAGATTGCGGAGGGAATCATGAGACAGAGAGAGAAGAAGCTGTTCATTCCCTCAGAAGATATTATCCGATCGACTGTCTGAGGATTGCAGTTCTTGTAATGTTACACTTTCTGAAACGATGCAACTGGTCAGTGACCCCCCACCCCCAGACCCGTGCTCTTTGAACCCTTAACCCAACCCACAGCTGTTCTGTTTGGCTATCTCTGCCTCTGTTTCCCCAGTCATTCCCATTCTCTCCCCCTCTAATATTAACTGTTCTTCTCACCCTCCATCCTCTATCTTTCTATTACGTTCCCCCCTCCCGCTCTCGCTGTCTCTATTTTACCACACCTCACCCACTGATAATGACAAGACAAAATGTTTCCTGGGTTCAGTCTTCGGAACATTTCTCAGTCAACAGCCATCTGTATCGAGCACTTTTTAAAGTTGACAAGCGTTTACACAGAGACAGAGGTAGAGAGAGCGAGGGAGTCAAAGATAGAGAGAGTGGGTTCGGTGGGGTTACTGGGTTATGGGGATAGGGTGGAGGATTGGGCTTGGCGGGAGTGCTCTTTTCGGGGGCTGGGGCAGATTCCATTGGCCGAATGGTGTCCTTCTGCACTGTAAATTCTATGATTTTATGAGTAAAGTCCCGCATGATGATCCTCGGAAAACGGAATTAAAATGGAGACTGACTGTGGTGATTGTGCATGTCTTCATCGGTGTGTATCGTGATCTTTCGAAGAATATAGTTGTCGGCACGACCTCTGACCAGGGGGTGGCAGTGGACATCTGCCACATGACTGGACGGATCCGAGAGTCGGTAGTGGGTCGTACTGGATGACAGTCGCATTTGAAACAGCTCCAGGAGGATGTTATTATCAATTTCCGTTTGTATTATAGTTCGTTAATTATCTTTTCATGTGCTGATCTTGTTATTAAATTATCTTACCAGTCAAAGATCTCGATTTTCTGTGTGCATCTGCAATAACATCGGCAGTAACAGAGAACGTAACAGACTCGCCCCTCATTGAAACCCAAGAGGACCAACACGCTGTGTGTTTCTCTCTCTCCATCAAATCTGCCACCTGAAGGGGCAGCACGGTGGCGCAGTGCATAGCACTGCCGCCTCACGGCACCGACGTCCCAGGTTCGATCCCGGTCCGTGTGGAAGTGGCACACTCCCTGTGTTGTGTGGGTTACGCCCCAGAACCCAAAGATGTGCAGGGTAGATGGATTGTACACACTAAATTGCCCCTTAATTGGAAAAAACGAATTGGGTACTCTCAGGTTATAACAAAATAGAATTGAAGAAATATTTGCCACCTCCTCCAGTTTCTGTCTCTCAATCTCTCTGGTTCTGCGACTAGCTGTGTTAGAGGAATCGACCTCCACGGCCACCTGTGACACATGATGTGGGGATGGTGGCGTCGGGCTCGGGTTGGCAGAATAAGAAGTCTTGCTACACCAGGTTAATGACCAGCAGGTGTATTTGGTATCACAAGCTTTCAGAGCGCAGCTCCTTCATCAGGACAGACACTCATCTGATGAATGAGCTGCGCTCCGAAAGCTGGTGATTCCAAACAAATCTGTTGTACTTTAACCTGGTATCTGTAACACAGCAAGATCCCAAAACAACAACATGCTGACAGCTAAATGTTTCCCCCGCTTTAGTTGTCCCAGAAAAAGGTTCTCGGCCACCTCCCACCGCTGCTGGAGACAACTTTAGGAACTTTTACTGCAACAATTACAAGCCAGCTTTTTTGTCAATGGTAGGGAGAGACAGGTTATCGGAACGACACGGGCAGTTAGAGATAGAGCGAGAGGCAGAACGACATACATGAAAAGGAGATAGAGATTTAAAAGAGAGAAATGTTCAGTTCAACTGTCTCAGGTTTGTAGTTTGTGTAAAATCGCACTTTCGAAAACAAAATGTAGCCGGACACTGACTGCACACAGCGTATCCCCACCCCCAGACCCCGTGCGTTGGCCCCCTCACTTCACCTCACATCCATTCTGTTTGCTCATCTCTCCCTAGTTTCCCATGACGCTTCCATTTAATTCTCCCCCTCTATTTTTCACTATCTCTCTCCCTCTCCACTATCGTTCTGTCTTTCTCCCTCTCTCTCTCCCACTCTCTCGACAAATCAAATTGGAGTTTCCTATTACATTGATTGTTGGATAAAATGAAGACAGAAATGCCTGGAAAGAGAGAGAGGAAACTGGAGTGACAGAGGTAGGGACATTTCACCCTCAAACCCATCAGAAAAACCTCGAATCTCACCATCCTGTCTGAAGCACAAACACCACTTTAGGATTGAGGACAAATCTTTACACAGGCTCCGGCCTATTTATTTCAAATCCACTAACTCACCCCCTCCATACTGCTTTGGACTCAATGAGGCTGAGGTTTTTTAATTGGATGGTTGCTATTTTGCATTTCAGGAAAGGCCGCAGGTAATTGATGCACAGACTGCAAAGAGATCCAATCTGGATGGGACAGGAAGGCGAGGGGTGGGTGGAAGGACATATTACTTCTCTTGCCAGCTATATTCCTCCCTCCAAAACCCATATCCCCCCACCCCCCCCCCCCCCACCCCGCCCCAACTCCGTGAACGCCATGGGTATTCCGAGACTGGACACACATCCACTCTAATTCGCAAAATAGCTAAACCATCATCTTTAAACTGAGAAATCAGCTGCCCTATCCTTCAGAGAATTATTAAAACCACATTCCCAGCACTCACTCCCTCCAAGTATTTATTTCTATTTTTTCACCTATCAGGGACTCCCAGAATGTTGTCAAGGAGTCTCCCTTTCCCGACCCACCCCCACCTCCCTGAGCCTAGTGCTGGGCACTGACTCCACACTGCAGACTCCCAGATGCTGTGCCTTTATGCACCCCCCTCTACGCCCCGCGGCCCACCCACCAAAGTTCACCTCTATATTGCCATCGATACCTGTTTCCCTCACTCCCTCCTTTCATTCGCTCTCTCTTCAACAATTTATCTCACTGTGGGAGATAGACAAAGAGACACAGTGAGAGAGAGACTGACAATATACAAGCAGAAACTCAGTAAAAGTCAATTCAAACAGTTCCCTCCCCTTTCACAAGGAACCGTGATATTAATTACAGCAAAACACGGACACTAATTCGCGATCGGCAAATTAAACCGGGTGCAATTGCAAAGTTTTTCATTTCAGGCCCTGTGTGAGAGGTGCAAGTAAATCTGCAAAGTTCCTGTCTGGAATTAAGTCTGGAAAGTTCCTGTCTTCCCATTTATAATAACTGTCCCCAACACGCTGGACATGTTTAACATGTATAATTCCACACTCAGATCCACCCGCAGTCAGTGAATTAAAGAGTAAGGCGGCAATTGAGGGAAGTCTGCACAACAGGATTCCACAGGCAGTGTCACAAAGGAGCAGGACTCCCCCATATTTTGTCCTCAATCCCAGAGTGGCGCTTGCGTTTCAGACAGGGCAGTGGGACTGGCATGATTTCTGAGGGGGTTTGGGGTTAAATGTCGCTTCCTCTGTCACTCCATGTTTCTACCTCTCCCTTTGGAGCGGGTGCAGAGGAGATTTACCAGGATGTTGCCTGGTATGGAGGGAAAATCTTATGAGGAAAGGCTGACAGACTTGAGGTTGTTTTCGTTGGAGAGAAGAAGGTTAAGAGGAGACTTAATAGAGGCATACAAAATGATCAGGGGGTTGGATAGGGTGGACAGTGAGAGCCTTCTCCCGCGGATGGATATGGCTGGCACGAGGGGACATAACTTTAAACTGAGGGGTAATAGATATAGGACAGAGGTCAGAGGTAGGTTCTTTACGCAAAGAGTAGTGAGGCCGTGGAATGCCCTACCTGCTACAGTAGTGAACTCGCCAACATTGAGGGCATTTAAAAGTTTATTGGATAAACATATGGATGATAATGGCATAGTGTAGGTTAGATGGCTTTTGTTTCGGTGCAACATCGTGGGCCGAAGGGCCTGTACTGCGCTGTATTGTTCTATGTTCTATGTTCTATGTTCTATATCCTGTGTCTCTTTATCCCTCTGAACCCCGCCCCCCCAACACTCTACATTTATCTCTGTTTATCTCTCCCTCACCTGTTTCCTTCTCTAACCCCACCCTCCTCCTTTCCGTCAATTTATTTCTTCTTCATGTGTGGATGAATATGAAATGGAGAGGGGGATGGCACAGAGCATGTCTACAAAGCAGGTGAATACACAAACCTGGGTTTTTCAGATACAAAGTGAATTTTAAGTGAGGGTTAGGTTTAAAGTGAGTGCGAAATGAGGGTCTACCCTCTCTCTGTTTCTCACATGGTGGGATACAGACAGGCAGAGAGAAAGAGAGGGAAATGAACAGTGGGACTCTCAAATAACTCAATTCAAAATGCTTCCTGCACAAGCCACTAAATCCTAATTTGTTTGCAGGTTGAAAATTGAGGCCATTCAGAGAGGCTGCATTAAACCTCAGGGGCAAAGAACACCCCCTCCCCCCACGTCCAGTTAAAGAGAACTATCCCCCCCATCCACAGTTCAGCCCCCGCCCCTGGATGGGGCGAGAGTGGGAGCCGAACTAACCTTCCACCCTCCCACGAAACCAACCCGTCAATTAAAATTATCCCAATTTATATTTTCTTAAATATGTCACAAGATTAAATGTAAAAATAAATGGCTCAAAAGGGAGAGGTAGAAACATGGAGTGACAGAGGAAGCGACATTTAACCCCCAAACCCCCTCAGAAATCATGCCAGTCCCACTGCCCTGTCTGAAACGCAAGCACCACTCTGGGATTGAGGACAAATCTTTCCGCAGGCTCCGGCCTATTCATTACAGGCTGACTCCCTCACCCGATCCCATATACTTTACACTCAGTGAGCTAGTGTAATGTTGATTTATGTGGTCGCTAAGTTGATACGCAGCAAGATCCCACAAGCAGCAATTTAGTCCTACGAAGGTGGGACGGTAAGGTGGGCAGAACGGTGGGGGAGATATTCTTTCCCCTGCCTGATATACTCCTTCCTCCATCCCCCTAATCCCCTATACCCATACCCCTGAACACCATGCGTCACGCCGAGTCAAGAGACACATTCCCTCTGTTCCCAGAAGGAGCTAAACCCAATATTCAAATTGGAAAACCAGCTGCCCATTCCGTTCGGAGAATTTTAATCGCCCCGTCAGCATTTATTTCTGTTTTGTTCCAAATCATGGAATCCCCAGAAAGGTATGATGGAGACTTGCAGTACTTGGAAAGTTTTACATTGATTGAAGGGTTAACGAGACAGTACAGAGCGGGGATGTGATACACAGGTATCGGCAGAACGCTGGGAAGACAGAGAGAGAGAGCAGAATGGAAATAGACAAAAAGGGAGAGAAAGCCTCTTTTTTTCACTGTCTCCCTCTCTATCGACCCTCCCGCTGTCTTTCTCCTCTCCCTCTCTCTCATCTCCCTCTCATGTCACGCCCCTCCCTCACACTCTTTCTGCCCTTCTCTCTCTGCATCTCTCACCCCAGTAGTTGGAAGGGAGAGAGAGAGGGTCGCACACAATCATCTAAGAAACTCCAACACAGGAAACTGAATTCAAATGGCACCCTGCGAATTTCATCTCACCCTCATTTAAGTCTCGGCGTAAAATACAGGTTTATTCCTGTATTATACCGGCTTTAAGTTAAAGGACTTTGATTCCGGGCCTTCGAGATTATTTTTCAGTCGATGAATTAATTTTCAAAGTGAGCCCACTGTGTTAATTTAGGGAATTCTGCAGAAACATGTGCACAGGGAGATCCCAATAATGGTGACACTTTCAAAATTCAGTTCGGAGATTCTGATAGTTGCTGATAGTTGATTCCCTCCCTCCCTTCGGCCCATCGAGTCTTCATGGAGGCATGAAAGGCCCTGACATGCCCACCTAACCCCACTATCCCGCTCTTGGCCCAAAGCCAAAACGTTCGAGTGTGGCAAGTACACAACCAAATGTTTTTATGAGGATGTGAGGCATCGTGCCTCTGCCACCATCCCAGCCAGTGCGTTGCAGACTATCACCACTTAATGGGCGATTACGTTATTCACCCGCTTTCCTCCCACCGTCGCCACTTTATTCTGAGCGAAAAGGATGGTGGACAGTTTGACTGAAGAATGGGTAAGTTTGGATGGCGTTTGCGCGGATTTCTGACCAATCAGAATCAAGGAGCATGATGATGGATAGGTTGATTGCAAATGTCAGGTCTGTGTATCTGGGAGGCAATTAGTTCCTCCAGTGAGGGTGAGGGTTTGATGATGGGACAATTTGAGCGGCCAATGGGAGGTGAGTAATTTTGTGTGGCTGGTTTTTCCTCTTAAGATTTTACACATTGATGAATCGGAGTAAAGCGAACTGTAAGCACATTCTTCATCTGTTGTCTGAACTGAGTCTGTGTCACGGCGTATATGAGAGTGTTTGTACAGCAGCTCAAGAGCTGCAGCATGAATCCCAATTGCAGAACATAATTCGCGATCCGTAACGATTTATACCCCAAGAGATCCATCCTGACCCATATAGTGTAAAACATTAACACTGACCATAATAGAATGAAATTGGCCGAGATAAGAAACAATAAAATTATGGATTTCCTTCGACTCTCCATCTCTGGGTCTCTGGCACTGTGCCCACTGCTGTGAGCCCGGAGTCTCCTGCGGGCCCTGCTGCTCAGGACAATGTGTCTGACGGTGAAAGCATTGAGCAGCAGAATCAGGACAAATGGAACACCCGGGTTTAGAATGTAATGGATAAACTCGATTGTTCCCCAGAGCAGAGAGAAATAAACATCTATCGTGACACCGCAAAACCAGGGTTCGTTCGCCATCCAATACAAACCTGTGAACATAAAGTACCAGAAAATGTTCTTCAGACAGCTCACCACAGCCACTGTTCCCAGAACCACAGCCGCCGTTTTCTCGCTGCAATAGTTACATTTCAGAGTCGGGCAACAAATGGCCACAAATCGATCAAAGGTGAAAGTGACGGTGAACCAGACAGAACAGTCAGTGGCTGCATAAAGCAGCACGGCGTGGATATTACACACGGGGGTTGACAGCAGGAAAGTAAATTGTTCCTTAAAAACAATGGGAATGTGTCTCCAAATCAGATCGAGAATAATGACCAGTAGATCCCCCACTGCCATGGCCATCAGGTATGAAGTGACACATTTGGATAGTCCACAGTTTTTTCTCTTCAGGGTCACAGTTGTGATGATGTTAACTGAAATGTATGGAAATAAACAATTACGTTATACTTAAGGCTGGGGAAGACATTATCTGATTGATTGAGTTGGTGCTAACAAAGACAAACACATACACACAGATACGCACACCCTCAGACACAAATGCGCACATTCACACGCTCACAGACACCACAGACACAAAAGCACAAGTGCATAGACCCAATGAGACTCAGATACAAACACTCTAAGGCACAAAATATGTAGACTTTGAACACATCTAGCAAATCCAGACTGTGCCGCCAGGTGGCGCTTAACAGCAGAATAATTTTATTCAACCGCAATCTGCAACCTCATGGCCTGGCATATTCCCCACTCTACTATTATCACCATGCAAGGGGACCGACTCTGCTTCAATGACGTGCAGCAGTGCATGATAGGAGTAACATCAGGCACAACGAAAAATGAGTTATCGACCTGGTGAAGCTACAACACAGGACTACTTGTGTGCCAAACAGTATATGCAGCAAGTAATAGGCAGAACCATTATCATTCCACAATAAATACATTAGACCTGAGCTCTGTAGTCCTGTAACATCCAGCCACGAATGGTGGTGGACAACTCGAGGAGGAGCCTCCGCAAATATCCACAACGTGAATGGTGGAGGAGCCCGGCGCCTAAGTGCAAATGACAAGGCTGAGGCATTCGCATTAATCTTCAGGCAGAAGCGCTGAGTAGATGATCCATCTGGGTCTCCTCCGGAGACCACAGCATCACAGATATCAGTCTTCAGCCAATATTATTCGCTCCACCTAATATAAATAAACGCCTGAAGGCACTGGATGCTACAAAGGCTATAGGCCCTGAAAATATCCCAGCATGAGTACTGAAGACTTGCGCTCATGAACTTGCCACACCTCTTGCCAAGCTGTTCCAGTACAGCTACAACACTGGCATATATCTCGAAATGTGGAAAGTTGCCCAGATGTGTCCTCCACACAAGAAACAGGACAAATCCAACCCAGCCAATTACCACCCCATCAGTCTCCTCTCCATCATCAGCAAAGTGCTGGAAGTTGTCATCAGCAGTGTTATGAAGCGGCACCTACTCAGCAATAAGCTCACGGACTCTCAGTTTGCGTTCTGTCAGGGTCATTCTGCTCCTGACATCACTGCTGCCTTGGATCAAACATGCACAAAACAGATGATGCCAGAGGTGAGGTGAGAGTGACTGCTCTTGACATCAAGGCGGCACTTGAGCGAGTATGGCATCAAGGAGCCCGAGCTAAACTGGAGTCAATGTGAATCGGGGTGAAATCTCTCCGCTGCTTTGAGTCATAGGTGGCACAAAGGAAGTTGGTTGTGATGGTTGGAAGTCAATCAAATCAACTCCAGAACACCACAGCAGGAGTTCCGCAGGATACTGCCCTTTGCCCAACCATCTTCAGCAGCTTCATCAATAACCTCCCTTCCATCACAAGGTCAGAAGTGGGGATGTTTGTGGATGACTGCACAATGTTCAGCACCATTCGCGTCTCTGCAGATAATGAAGCAGTTCATGTCCAGCAAGAGCT
Source organism: Scyliorhinus torazame (assembly GCF_047496885.1). NCBI lineage: Eukaryota > Metazoa > Chordata > Chondrichthyes > Carcharhiniformes > Scyliorhinidae > Scyliorhinus > Scyliorhinus torazame. Next base: position 32,279,488 of record NC_092729.1, read on the forward strand.
GGACAACATCCATGCTTGGGCTGGCAAGTGGCAAATAGATTTTATGCCACACAAGTGCCAGGCAATGACCATCTCCTACAAGAGAGTTTCAAAACACCGTCCCTTGACATTTAATGGCATTACCATCACTGAATCCCTCACAATGAACATCGTGGGGGTTATCATTAATCAGAAACTGAACTGGACTAGTCACATTAATACTATGGCTACCACGGCATGTGAAAGAATAGGAATCCATTGGCGAGTAACTCACCTCCTGACACCCAAAACCTGTCCACGATCTACACGGCACAAGTCGGGAGTGTGAAGGAATACTCCCCACTTAACTTGATGAGTGCAACTCCAACTACAATCTATAAGCTCGACACAAAGCAGGACAAAGCAACCCACTTGATTGCTCACCCATCAACAAACATTCAAACTGTCGACCACCGACGAACAGTGGCAGCCGTGTGTACCATCTACAAACTGAAATGCAGGAACTCACGAATGATGAAGATTGTCAGAGAATTCAGCAGGTCATAGACATGCTACTAAATTGGGCTGAGAAACTGCACATGGAATTTAACCAGAGCAAATGCGCGGTGCTGCATTTTGGTCGATCCAATTGAAGTGGGAGCCACAAATAAACACCAGAACCATTTGGAGCATATACACAAAGAGAGATCGCGGCGTGCATGTCCACAGATCCATTAAAGTGGCAGCACAGGCGGATATCGTGATTAAAAAAGCATGTGGCTTGCTTCCCTTCATCGGACCGGGCATCAAGTATAAATTTCCTCAAATTATGTTTCAGTATTATAAATTTTGGTTGGCCGCATTTGGAGTACTGTGTCCAATTCAAGCCAGCGCCCTACCAGAAGGACGTGGCGGCTTTGGAGAGAGTACAGAAAAGGTGTATCAGGATGTTGCCTGGTTTGAAGGGTAGTAGATATGAGGAGAGGTTGAATAAACTGGGATTGTTCTCCCGAGGAATACGGAGCTCAGGGTCGACCGAATTGAACTTGAGAGATGTATGAGGTGTATAGAAAGGTTTGAGGCTATTTCCAAGGGTGGAAATGACAATTATACAGGGCCACACGTTCAAGGTGATGGGGGAAGTGTTCAGTGGAGATGTGCAGGTGAATGTTTTTACATAGAGGGTGTTGGTGTCCTCGAATTTTCTGCCAAGGTTGATGGTTGAGGCAGATATGTAAGCGACATTATCTAGATCGACACAGGAACACGTGGCTGTGAGTTTGGAAGGTGTTATCTATGGAACAAAGAAAAAAGAAAAATGCAGCACAGGAACATGTCATTCGGCCCTCCAAGCTTGAGCAGTACGGTTGCACAGTGATTAGCACAGTTGCTTCACAGCTCCAGGGTCCAAGGTTCGATTCCCGGCTTGGGTCACTGTCTGTATCAGAGTCTGCATGCTCTCCCTGTGTCTGCGTGGGTTTCCTCCGGGTGCACCGGTTTCCTCCCACAGTCCAAAGATGTGCAGGTTAGGTGGATTGGCCATGCTAAATTGCCCTTAGAGTCCAAAATGGTTAGGTGGGGTTACTGGGTTACGGGGACAGGGTGGAGAGGTGGGCTTAAGTAGAGGGTGCTTCCCAAGGGCCGGTGCAGACTCGATGGGCCGAATGACCTCCTTCTGCACAGGGTATAGAATAATGCAGGAGGATGAACTGAAAAGAACACGTGATCGGCGAAGTCTTGGAGGACCGAAGGGCATGTTCCTCTGCTGCACTGTTCTTTTCTCTTTATTCCCTAGATAACACCTTCCAAACGCACGACCATTACCATCTAGAAGGAAACGTGCAGCAGATACCTGGGAATAGCATAACCTGGGCGCTCTCCTCCAAGTCACACACCACCCCGATTTGGAAAGATATTGCCCTTCTTTCACTGGGGCAACACCCTGGAACACCTTTCCTCCCAGAACGGTTGGTTATACATACACGTCAATGACTTCAGTGATTCAAGAAGGCCATTCATCACCACCTGAAGGATACCGAGGGACGATAATAAATGCTTGCAGAACAAGGGACATCCACATTCCGTAAATGAATAAAAACAACGGGCACAGAAACCCAAATACAGGCAAACGGAGACACAAGTACAAACACTCAGACACACGGACTCAAAACAGAAATACACAGACACAGAGGCACAAATACACACTCAGACACAGACACGGAAATACACACACTCACAGCGACACAAATAAGCACACTAACAGACACACAGACACTAAAACACTCACTCACAGAGAAACAAATAAACACACTCAGGACAATACACAAACTGAAAGACACAAAGAGACACAAATGCACGCACTCACAGATACACAGATACTCTAATACACACTCACACACACACTGATACACACACTCGCACAAATGTCACTAATGTCACTAATGCACACACTCACAGACACAAAGAGTCACTAATGCACACAACCACAGACACGAATAGACACACTCACACACACATACACAAATAAATACACTCACAGACAAAGAGATGCACTAATACAACCACTCACACACACATAATCTCCACACTGAAAAACGCACATTTCCTTATACACACACATACACACAGAATATACACACTTACACATGCATATACACTAGTACACACTCACACACTGACAGATGACAATACACACACTGACAGACACACGCAGATATACTAATGCGTGCACTCACATAAACATGCAGACACTAATACACCCACTTACAGACGGAAAGAGGCAGTAATACACACACTCACAGACACAAATAGGCAGTAATACACACACTCACAGACACAAAGAGGCAGTAATACACCCACTTACAGACACAAAGAGGCAGTAATACACACACTCACAGACACAAAGAGGCAGTAATACACACACTTACAGGCACAAAGAGGCAGTAATACACACACTCACAGACACAAAGAGGCAGTAATACACACACTCACAGACACCAAGAGGCAGTAATACACACACTCACAGACACAAAGAGGCAGTAATACACACACTCACAGGCAGACAGATTAATACACACACTCACAGACAGAGAGACAGACACATTAGTACACACAATCACAGACACAGATCGGAACAAATACAACACCCAGACAAACAGAGATACTCGTACACACTAACAGACAGAGCGAGCGACAAATAAATACACTCACAGAAAGACAGAGACACAAATAAACAGACTCAGAGCCTCACAGAGACACAAATACACACTCAAAGAGACATAAATAAACACACTCACCGGCACACAAAAACACAAATTCCCCCTCTGTGAGAGTGAAAGAAAAATTCCAAAGTGAATAGACGGTGAGATGCAGGGAACAACAGCAGAGTGGGAAAAGCGGCGGCGGAGAGCAGGCAGGCGCCCCGACGAGACGAGAAGGAGGTTCGGGTAACCCTGTATGGGAAAGGGATGCCGGACCAAACAGCGAAGCGAGAGCAGGACTCAGCGAACAGCATCTCCCCCGCACAGGCAGAGGAGTGGAGAAACGTGCCACAATAGGAACTAAGCGCAATAAAGGAGGCGCTGAGTACGGAGCTCCACACACTGATGAAGGAGGTGCTGGCGGAGTCAATACACAAAATGCAGCAGACCATCAAAGGCCTGAGAAGCAAGGTGGAGGCCCAGGAGAAAACGATGCTGGAGTTGGAGAGGGCCGCCTCAGATCACAGCGGCAGGGTGATAGCTCTGGACGCTGAGGTGAAAAGGTTGGTACGACCCAGGGGAGCCGAAGAGGGAAAATGAAGGACCATGAAAATAGGTCCAGATGGCAGAATGTTAGAATAGTGGGTCAGTTGGATGGGACAGACGGCAGAGACCCAACAGGTTACATCGCAGAAATGCTGGGCAAGTTAGTGGGAAGGGAGGAATTCCCATTCACCCATAAATAGACAGGGCGCACAGGTCACTCTAAACCATGCCTAAAGTCGGCGAGCAGCCCAGAGCGATTATCGCAAGGTTACACGGGGTTCAAGACTAGGCGAAAATCCTAAAGTGGTCGAGCATATGGGGAAGGGAGGAACATGAGGGTGTACCAGCACATTGGGGCTCACCTGTCTAAAACAAGGGCTGAGTTCAACGGGCCACAATCGGCACTCTTCAAAAGCAAGGTGGAATTTGTGATGTTATTCCTGGCCAGACTCTGGGGAGCATTCAAGCGGAAAGATCTGTATTTTAACACCTCAGCGGAGGCTAATGAGTTCGTTCGATCGAACAAACTGGGGAGGAACAGCCGCAACCGCAATAAAAGCCACAGGGACGGAAAACACAGGGATTTTCGGACAAAGAGCGGAGGACAGACCGCAAACAAGGACAATAAGATCATGGTACGAAGTCTTACAACACCAGGTTAAAGTCCAACAGGTTTGTTTCGATGCCACTAGCTTTCGGAGCGCTGCTCCTTCCTCAGGTGAGATGCAATGACTTCAATGACTTCAGTGATTCAAGAAGGCCATTCATCACCACCTGAAGGATACCGAGGGACGATAATAAATACTTGCAGAACAAGAGACATCCACATCCCGTAAATGAATTAAAACAACGGGCACAGAAACCCAAATACAGGCAAACGGAGACACAAGTACAAACACTCAGACACACGGACTCAAAACACAAATACACACAGGCACAGAGGCACAAATACACACACACAGACACAGACACGGAAATACACACACTCGCAGCGACACAAATAAGCACACTAACAGACATACAGACACTAAAACACTCACTCACAGAGAAACAAATAAACACACTCAGGACAATACACAAACTGAAAGACACAAAGAGACACAAATGCACGCACTCACAGATACACAGATACTCTAATACACACTCACACACACACACACTGATACACACACTCGCACAAATGTCACTAATGTCACTAATGCACACACTCACAGACACAAAGAGTCACTAATGCACACAACCACAGACACGAATAGACACACTCACTCACACATACACAAATACACACACTCACAGACAAAGAGATGCACTAATACAACCACTCACACACACATAATCTCCACACTGAAAAACGCACATATATTAATACACACACATACACACAGACTATACACACTTACACATGCATTACTCCTTCACCTGAGGAAGGAGCAGTGCTCCGAAAGATAGTGACATCGAAACAAACCTGTTGGACTTTAACCTGGTGTTGTAAGACTTCGTACTGTGCTCACCCCAGTCCAACGCCGGCATCTCCACATAATAAGATCATGAACTGTGCACATTCGCTTTCTGTTTTGCGCGTGACTGTGCTGCCTCGTTTCCGGGCTTGTCTTCTCTCTCAACATGATTGGGGGTGGGGTGGGGCGGGCGGGGGGGGAGAGGAGCAAGGGAAATGAGGGGGAGAAAAGCACACAAATACATACTCTCACAGACACAAAGAGGTACAAATACGCATACACCCAGACACACAGAGACACAAATATACACTCTCACAGACACACAAAGACGAATATACACGCACTCTCAGACACACAGAAACAGAAAACACATACTCATAGACGCACCGTATCACAAATGCACACATTCACAGACACAGGGAGACAAATACACACACTAACACAGGGACACACAGGGACACAAATAAACACTTTCAAAGGCACACAAAGAGACAAATGCACACACTGACACACAGGCACACGGAGACACAAATATGCACACTCACAACAAAAAGTGACACAAATACACATCCCAACAGACACACAGAGAACAGATACACACTCACAGTCACGAATACACATTCACGGACTCACAGAGACACAAATGCACACACTTCCAGACACACAGCGACACAATTACACACCCCAACAGGCTCACAGAGACACAGAAACACCCGCTCGCAGTCACACAGAGACACAAATACAGACTCTCACAGGCACACAGAGACAGAAATGCACACATTCCCAGACACACTGACAGAAATACGCATTCTCACAGACACACAGAATCACAAATACACACTCTCAGGGACACAGAAATACAAAAAAGCCTTGTCCCAGACACACAGAGACAAAATACACACACTCACATTGAGACACAAGGACACACCCTCACAGACAGACGGATGCACAATTACACACTCACAGACGCACAGACAAATTCACACGCTCACAGACACAATCAGCCACATCAACACACACTCATAATGAAACAAATAAACCCACTCATAGACACAGAGAGACACAACAACACACACATAACTCCATAAGACCATAAGACATAGGAGCGGAAGGCCATTCGGCCCATCGAGGCCACTCCACCATTCAATCACGGCTGATTGAGAGAGACACAAATATCCACTCTCACCGAGGCACAAAGACATACACTCAAACACACGTGAGCCACCGATACACACGCTCACCGACACACAGATACAGAAGTACACACTATCACAGACACATTGAGACACATACCCGCTCCAACAGACTCATAGAGACAAAAATACACACACTCACAGAGAGACAGACACGAAATCACTGACTCACTGACACAGGGACACAAATACATTAACTCATAGACACACAGATGCACTAATATACAGTTTCACAGACACATAGAGACACGTAGAGACACTCTCGCGGGCACACGGAGATGCAAATACTCTCATGGACACACAGAGAGACAAATACAGACGCTAACAGACACACAGAGATACTAATAAACACATTGACAGACACACAGAGATAAAAATACACTCTCACAGACACACAGACAGAAATACACAGAGACAAAAATGCAGTCTATCACAGACACACAGAGACAGAAATACATATACTCACAGACACACAGACAGACAAATGCACACACTCACAGTCATATCTAGACACTAATACACACACTCACAGACACACAGAGACACAACATCACTCTCTCACAGTCGCAGAAATGCACACACACAGTCACAAAGAGACTCACACACACTCTCACAGACACAGAAAGACACAACCACAGAAACTAACGAGAACAGAAGAGGGGCAGGCGGTCACACAATGACGCGCACTGCCGGCGCACATCGCTCGGGAGCCTTGTTCAATGTTGGCCTCGGGTGACTGTCTTTGTGGAGTTTGTACTTTCTCTCCGTGTCTGTGTGGGTGACATCCGGGTGCTCTGGTTTGCTCGAACAGCCGGAATATGTGACGCTAAGCTGGATTGGCCAGGCCAATTTCCCCCTTATTTTCCAAAAGGTTAGATGAGGTTACTGGGTTCCGGGTTTCTGTTGGTCGTGGGAGGAGAGTGCTATTTCCAAGGGTCAGTGCAGACATGGTGTGCCGATTCGCTTTCTTCCGTGCTCTAGGGATTCTATTATTCTAACAGATGCACATTCCCAGGTATTCAGAGAGAGACACAAACACAAACAGACATGGAAACACAAATGGACACACTCACAGATCAACACAAATACACACACCTGCACATTCTCCGACACATGTCCACGTGCAGACACACATACACACACTCTCAAAAGCGTACATATACCGACCCATACTCACACAATCACAAACATACTTGTACACCCACACCTACACATCACTCACACTTACACACCCACACATACACATCACACACAATTTCACATACACTGACCTAGAGACAAATGCTCACAAACCAACTCACTCACTCTTACCCACACCAGGGCACATACCAATACAAGCACATTCACTCACCCAAACACACAAAAATAACGCGTACACCCTCACACAGCCACACACCCACACGCATGCACACATACAAACTCGCATACACAGCTAAACACCCACACACCCACTCACACATGTACACCCAAGCACTCACATATGGGCATCCACAACCACACACACTCATGCACTCTTGTGCACATACACTTGCACACACATATGTATACATTCCACATAGCCACACACACCAAAACCTACTAACACACACTCATACAGAATTTCACACCACACCCATTCAAACACATATACCCGACACACGCACACACATATTCACGCACACACCCACACACTCACAAGCACCCTCCCCACACACACACATACACACATATCCACAAAACCTTCAAAGACCCACACACACTCGCACACACCATACATACAGACACGCCGACACATTCATCCAGTCACACATTCACCCACGCACGCGGCACACACAGGCACAAGCACACAGACATACACACACACACGAAAACGAACCATACACATACCCACAAAATGCATATGTTCCCAGACACACAAATAAAGTCATACACACAGACACCAATATATATTCTTCCACATAGAATCCCACACACACTCACACACAGGCACAGGCTGCACAAACACACACACACATGTAGCGACACAGACATACACGTTCACTAAACACACCTCACACAAAAATACACACAAAGAGCTACACACATATCCCCTCACATGCACAAACAAACAGCCATCCACCCCCCACACAACTACACACGCACACATTCAGCAACACACACTCAGGTACACCCCCCCCCCCCCCACAATTACACCAACAAACTCACACAGAAGCCCACAGACACACACATACTCAGAGTACCCACAAACATATTGCCTCCCGACACATGAAACACACAGCCGTACATACACAAATGCATACATATCCAAACACTCACAAGCACAGGCACACCAGAATCACACGCACACATCCCTCATATATACACATACTCTCTTGCATACTCACCCATAATCACATACCCCCATAGAGACACAAACACAGACATGAAAACACACACACCACACATCCACAAATACACACACATTCAGACACACAAACGCACACACCTCTCACGCAATGATCCTCACACATACACACTCACACATGGACAGCCACACATGGACACAATCTTACACAAAAACCCACACGCACTAACTCACACCCTCTCCCTCACACACAAACACATGTCCATAAACACACTTAAATACTCAAACACTCGTACAGGAACTGACACATGGAAATACACACTCGCACACACTCTGTAATCCACACATCACACCCACCCACAGGCAGCCATATGCACACACCCACAGCCAAACACATACTTCCCCATACACCCAAAACGTCCACACAAGCCCTCACACTCACAGAAACGGAGACTCACTCCCCCACACAGAAACCCACGCACCATCCCACACATAAACACAACCACACAGACACACACCCTCACACCCACACAAATGCACACTCACAAACACTCACTGACACAGTCACACACATATAAACTCCCACAGACAGGTACAAAACACACCCACGTCCAAAATCAGGCTCACGCATACAATCAGAAACATTCATGCGCAAATCGACACACATATACACCCTGACACACTCGCACCCAGACGCCCAAACACACACATATGCATACACTCACCCCGACACACGCTCACAGTTACACACACAAACCCACACACATATCAAAGCAACACACACACACATCCACCCGCATCCAAACAAACACACACATAAAGTCACACACACACACTCGCACCCAAGCTCAAACTCACACACGTGCACCAACCCAGACACACACATTTTCACAAGCACCCACACGTACCCTTATGAATACACACTCACCGACAGACACACTCACACTAAAACACAGACGCACATATACACACGAATTCACAGCTGGACAGGCACACACACACGTTCACACGCCCGACATTCATACACGAAGCACCTGCGCACACTGAAATGTACTCACAGATGCCCATTCACCAAAACACACCCAAACAAATACTCACAGCATCCGTAAGCACTCACACAGCCACACACACTCATAGATACCACAAATACCCGTCCGCAGACCTACACCTAGACACGCTCACAAAACCACCCTCACCTCCCTCACCCCGCATACACCTTTTTTTAAAATATAAATTTAGAATACCTGATTGATTTTTTCCAATTTAGGGGCAATTTAGCGTGGCCAATCCACCTAGCCTGCACATCTTTGGATTGTGGGGGCGAGACCCACGCAAACATGGTGAGAATGTACAAGCTCATAGGTATCATAGAATTTATCATAGAATTTACAGTGCATAAGGAGGCCATTCGGTCCATCGAGTCTGCACCGGCTCTTGGAAAGAGCACCCTACCCAAGCCCACACACAGTAACCCCAGCCAACACGAAGGGCAATTTATGACTCTAAGGGCAATTTATCAAAGCCAATCCGCCTAAGCTGCACATCTTTGGGCTGTGGGAGGAAACCGGAGCACCCTGGGGAAACCCACGCACACACGGTGAGAACGTGCAGACTTCGCACAGACAGTGACCCAAGTCGGGATTCGAGCCTGGAACCCTGGAGCTGTGAAGCAATTGTATTAACCACTATGCCACCGTGCTGCCCCTACTAGACACAGACAGTGATCAGAGTCGGGTTGAAACTGGGACGTCGGCGCCATGAGGCAGCAGGGCGAACTCATTGCGCCAACATGCTGCCCACCCGCAGACACAGACACAACTTCACAGACACACACAGATATACCCACACACGCCCAGCAACACTCACCTAAACACACAGTCACCAACACATACACATACCCAGTCACATAGATAGACACAAACACACAGACATTCACCCACAAACCTAAACACTCTAAGAAACACATGCGCCCACAGAACCACATGCAAAGGCGCATTACATCACGCACAAAGACTCGGACGCAAACACAGACAGATACATTCCCAAATACAGCTTCGAACATTCATGCACATACGTACAAACACATATACACCCCCATAAGCACATACGAGCACCCAGACACATAAACACACACACCTACACATCCACTCACCCTCACCCACACTCAAACATACCCCTACACATACACACACACACATACCCCGACATACACAACGGCACACAAACACAAACACGCGCTCACAAACGCCAATACACAGCCATACACACAACACGTCCACACTAAGCGAGGTAGCAAGCCCCACCTCCACACATATTTAACCACGCACAAATAGACACACAGGCACACTCTCACACACATGCTGACACATGCCCCCACTGCCAACACACACAAAATATCCCCCCAGGCACATACAGCCACACGCACTCTCACATAAGACCATTAGAGACAAGAGCATATTGAGGCCACTGGTCCAGTCTGCTCCAGCATTCCATCTTGCATTTTGAAATTTAGAGTACACAATTCATCCTTTCCAATTCAGGAGCAATTTCGCACATCTTTGAGTTGCACATCTTTGGCTTCTGGGGGCGTATAACCCACGCAAACATGGGAGAATGTGCAAACTCCATACGGACAATGACCCAGGTCCGGTATCGAACCTGGGACCATGGCGCCGTGAAATGAAATGAAATGAGAATCGTTTATTGTCACAAGTAGGCTTCAATGAAGTTACTGTGAAAAGCCCCTAGTCGCCACATTCCGGCGCCTGTTCGGGGAGGCTGTTACGGGAATTGAACCGTGCTGCTGGCCTGCCTTGGTCTGCTTTCAAAGCCAGCGATTTAGCCCTGTGCTTGAAAGAGCAGTGCTAGCCCACTGCGCCACCGTGCTGCCCAACACCTTTCAATAACGGCTGACATTCTTCTGATCCCCATTCTCCTGCCTTCTCCCCATAATCTCTGATCCCATGACTGATCAAGAACCTATCTATCTCTGTCTTAAAGAAACGCAGTGATTTGGCCTCCACAGTCTTCTGCGGCAAAGATTTCCACAGATTCACCACCATCTGGTATTCTAAACGGCATTAAGGTGGACAAGTCCCCAGGTCCGGATGGGATCAATCCCAGGCTACTGAGAGAAGCGAGGGACGAAATAGCTGGTGCCTTAACAGATATCTTTCATAGATTATCATAGAATTTACAGTGCAGAAGGAGGCCATTCGGCACATCGAGTCTGCACCGGCTCTTGGAAAGAGCACGCTGCCCAAGGTCAACACCTACACCCTATCCCCATAACCCAGTAACCCCACCCAACACTCAGGGCACGTTTGGACACTAAGGGCAATTTATCATGGCCAATCCACCTAACCTGCACATATTTGGACTGTGGGAGGAAACCGGAGCACCCGGAGGAAAATCACGTACACACGGGGAGAATGTGTAGACTCCGTGGAGACAGTGACGCCAAGCCGGAATCGAGCTGTGAAGCAATTGTGCTATCCACAATGCGACCGTGCTGTCCCTTCGTTGCAGCATCCTTGAGCACGGGTGAAGTCCTGGAGGACTGGAGAATTGCTAATGTTGTCCCTTTGATAAGAAGGGTAGCAGGGATAATCCAGGGTATTATAGACCTGTGAGCTTGACATCAATGGTAGGCAAACTGTTGGAGAAGACATTGAGGGATAGGATCTATTCACGTTTGGAAGAAAATAGACTTATCAGTGATCGGCAGCATGGTTTTGTGCAGAGAAGGTCATGTCTTACAATCCTAATAGAATTCTTTGAGGAAGTGACAAAGTTAATTGACGAGGGAACGGCTGTAGATGTCATATACATGGACTTCAATGAGACGTTTGATAAAGTTTCCCATGGCAGGCTCATGGAAAAAGTGATGTCGCATGGGGTTCAGGGTGTACTAGCGAGGTCGATAAAGAACTGGATGGACAACAGGAGACAGAGAGTAGTGGTGGAAGGGAGTGTCTTAAAATGGAGAAAGGTGACTCGTAGTGTTCCACGGGGAGGCGTGCTCGGACCACTGTTTTTGTGATATCCATAAATGATCTGGACGAAGGTATAGGTGGTCTGATTAGCAAATTTGCAGATGATACTGAGATTGGTGGAGTTGCAGATAGCGAGTGGGACTGTCAGAGAATACAGAAAAATATAGATAGATTTGAGAGTTGTGCAAAGAAATGGCAGATGGAGTTCAATCCAGGCAAATGCGAGGTGATGCATTTTGGAAGGTGCAATTCAAGAGCGGACTATACGGTCAATGGAACAGTGCTGGAGAAAATTGATGTACAGACAGATCTGGGTTTTCAGATCCATTCTACCCTGAAGGTGCCAACGCAGGTCGATAGAGTGGTCATGAAGGCATACAGCATGCTTGCCTTCATCGGACAGGGTATTGAGTACAAGAGTCGGCAGGTCATGTTACAGTTGTATAGAACTTTGGTTTGGCCACATTTGGAATACTGCGTGCAGTTCTGGTCGCCACATTACCAGAAGAATGTGGATGCTTTAGAGAGGGTGCAGAGGAGGCTCACCAGGATATTGCCCGGTATGGAGGGTGCTAGCTATGAAGAAAGGTTGAGTAGATTAGGATTGTTTTCGTTGGAAAGACGAAGGTTCAGGGGGGACCTGATTGAGGTCTACAAAATTATGAGAGGTAAGGACAGGGTGGATAGCAACAAGCTTTTTCCAAGAGTGGGGGTGTCAATTACAAGGGGTCACAATTTCAAGGTGAGTGGTAATGTTTAAGTGCGATGTGCGTGGAAAGTTTTTTACGGAGAGGGTGGTGGATGCCTGGAACGCTTTGCCAGCGGAGGTGGTAGAGGCGGGCACGAAAGCATCATTTATGATGCATCTGGACAGATATATGAACGGACGGGGAACAGAGGGAAGTAGATCCTTGGGCAATAGGCGATAGGTTTAGATAATGGATCTTGTATGAAAATTTAGGAGGCATGTTTTGTGCGTTTGCGGATGACAACAATATTGGTGGCACAGTGGAGAGTGAAGAAGGTTATCTCGGATTGCACCGGGATCTTGATCAATTGGGCCAGTGGGCCGATGAGTGACATATGGAGTTTAATTTAGATAAATGCGAGGTAATGCATTTTGGAAGATCGAATCGGGGCAGGGCCTACTCAAGTAGTGGAAGAGTATTGGAGGGTCTTACAGAACAAAGAGATATAGGAGCACTGGTCCATTGCTCCTTGAAAGTGGAGTCACAGATTGTCAAAGCGGTGAAGAACGCATTTGGCATACTTGGATTCATTGGTCAGAGTATTGAATACAGGAGTTGGGACGTCTTGTTGAAGTAGTATAAGACATTAATAAGGCCGCACTTGGAATACTGCGTACAGTTCTGTTCAATCTATTATAGGCAGTATTTTATTAAACTAGAAAGAGTGGACAAAATATTTAATATGATTCTACCTGGGCTTGATGGTTCAAGTTTTAAGGAGAGGCTGGATAGACTGGGACTTTTTCCCCCCTGTAGCGTAGGAGGTTTAGCGAAAATATTGTAGAGGTTTCTAAAATAATGAGGGGCATAGATGAAGTAGATAGTCAATATTTTCCCCAAGGTAGTGGAGTCAAAAATCAGAGAGTGCAGGCTTAGGTGAGAGGGGAGAGATGCAAAAGGGTCCATGGGGGAATTATTTTCACAAAGAGGGTGGTGAGTGTCTGCAACGACCTTCAGATGTAGTAAAAGAGGAAGGTACAATTTTGACTTTTAAAAAGGATTTGGACAGTTATATGGGAAAGAGGGGTACAGAGGGATATGGAGCAAATTGGGCCTATCTTATTGGTAAAAACTGGGCTGCATGGGCAAGTTGCGCCGAAGCGTCTGTTTTTATGCTGCAACTAAACCTTTGCAGCAGGAGGTTCCACAGGTATCCCATCTTCACTACTCTGGGAGCCCAGCACAATGCAAAGGTCACGGATGAAGCATTCGCAAAACATTTCATCCAAACGTACAGACTGGATGATCCATCTCGGTCTCCCCAGTGTCCCCAGCATCGCAGATAATAATCAGCAAATATTATTCACTGCACATGATATTAAGAAAGAGCTGAAGGCACTGCATAATGTGTAGGCTATGGTCCCTGACAATATTCTGGCAATAGTATTGAGGGCGTGTGATCCAGAACCTGCCCCCGAGCCAAGTTGTTCCAGTAGGGCTGCGACACTGACATCGACACGGCAATATATAAAGTTGCTCAGGTGTGCACTGTATGCTAAGTCCAGGACAATTCCAACCTGGACAATTCCCGCACCATCCGTCTGCTCTCCATTATCAACAATGCAATGGAAGGGGTCATCAGCAGTGCCATCCAGCAGCATTTACTCAGCAATAACCGACTCACAGACGTTTGGGTTGTGCCAGGATCACTAAACTTCTGACATCATTGCAGCCTTCTTTTAAACATGGACAACATACTGAAGTAAGAGTTAAAGTGACATCAAAGCAGCATTTGATCGAGTATGGAATCAAGGAGCCCGATCAAAACAGGAATCAGCGGCAAAGAAAGTGAAATCTCCCCTCTGATTGGAGACATACCTTTCACAAAGAAATATGGTTGTGATTTTTGGCTCCATCACGTAACCCCTTGTGTTTTTCAGGGGAGTGAACTCGGCTCAAACATCTTCAGCTGCTTCATCAGTGAACTTACCGTTAGGACATAACTTGGAATGTTCACTGATGATATTACAATGTTCAGCATCGTTTGTGACTCAAATACTGAAGCGGTCCGTCTCTGTACACAGCAGATCCTGGGTAATATCGGGGCTGTTAAGTGGCGATTTACATTCAGGTGTCACACGTGTCAGCCAATGACCTCCTCAGCATGAAAAGGAGGAGGTAATTCAGCCGCACGAGGCTGTCGCTGTGGAACAGGAGAACCTTGTTTATCCTGTCAAGCTTGCTACACAGTAACGTTAGCATACCATTCGCCCTTATAGTCTGTTACTCAGGAGCAAGAGGAAGTTGCTTGTCCTCTGGAGCTTCTCAGACACGAAATTAGCTCGACATTCTGCCCGTATAATGTGTTACTGTGGAACAAGGCGGATGTGTTAATCCTGTGGAGCTTCTTACAAAGTAACAGTTCTCCTCCTCGTCCTCGCGTTTCTCCCACTTCTGTCCTGGTCTCTGTATTCCTGGTGGCAATGCCAGCCTAGGCATCCCTTAGCCCATCCATCTTCAGCTGCATCATCAATTATCCTCCCTCTACAATAATGTCGATGATCGCATGAAGCTGATATATCACCTGCCGATGGCGTTTTCCCAACTTCCACACAAGCTCCCGGATTTTAATAATGAGAACTTTGCAGATCGACAGGATTGGGTTTGCCGTTGTTTATTTCCGGTTCCTCGGTTGATGCCGGGTGCTCCATCCAGTTTTACCTCTTTGTGAACTATTAGCACTTTGATGCAACTCAGTAACTTCCTCGTCCGTTTCAGAGGGCAGTTCAGATTCAACCGCTTTGCAATGATTCTGCAATTACTTGTCGGCCAGTCCAGGGAAAGATGGCAGATTTTCTTCCCTACGGGACTTTACTGACCCTGATGGGTTTTGGCAACAATTGACAATGGGTTCAAGGTGATCATTAGAGTTTTAATTCCACACTTTGTTTCTTATTTAATTCACATTGCACCAATTGCTATGGCGAAATCTGTCTCCGCAGAGTGTTGCCCTTTATCACTGGATTACTAGTTCAGCGACAATACTACTGCATTGATGTAAAACACCGCTCCTCCTCTCCTCTCTCTTTACAGAGCTTTCCTTTCTGCAGTCTCCACTCCAACTCCGGCTCAGAGTTGATGAGTTGGAGTCTGAGTTTCAAACACTGAGGCACATCCGGGAGGGGGAGACTTACCTGGACACTGTGTTTCAGGAGGCAGTCACACCTGTCAGAGTAAGTAGTTTAAATCCTGCCAGTGGCCAGGGACAGCAGGGTGTGCCTGCAAGTCAGGCAGGTAAAGGGAAACAGCAGTCAGGAACACAGGAGCCTCGGCCCTTGCCCCTGTCCAACAGGTATGAGGCACTTGGTCCCTGTATGGATGGCGAACAGGGCTTCAGGAAGGATGAGTCAGCTGATCAAGGCACCATGGTTCAGCAGGCTATTAAAGGGGAGGGAGTAAATAGGCAAGTTGTAGTTGTAGGGGATTCTATTATCAGGGGGATAGATAGTATCCTTTGTGAGCAGGATAAAGAGTCCCGCATGGTATGTTGCCTGCCCGGTGCTAGGGTGCGGGACATCTCTGACCGGCTTGAAAGGATACTGGAGAGGGAGGGGGACGATCCAGTTGTTGTGGTCCATTTCGCTACCAACAACAAAGGCAAGTCTAGGAAAGCGGACCTGTTTAGAGATTATAAAGAGCTAGGATTCAAATTAAAAAATAGGTCCTCAAGGGGCATAATCTGCGGATTACTGCCCTAGCCACGTGCAAATTGGCATAGGGAGGCAAAATAAGGGAAGTTAACACGTGGCTGAAAGAGTGGTGTGGGAAAGAGGGGTTCCTTTTCATGGGTCACTGGCATCACTTTTCGGACAGGAGGACCAATACCGTTGGGATGGTCTCCACCTGAGCCAAGCTGCGACCAGTGTTCTGTCGAAAAGAGTAAATAGGGTGGTCAATAAGACTTTAAACTAGAGATTGGGGAGGAAGGGAAAGTCAGGGAACCAAGAGATGAAGTGGGAAGCGTAGCTGCTTAGGAATACAAAAAAGCACGAAAAGACATAACTCAAGAGAGGCTACGATAGTCCCCATCCACAAAATATGCCACAGTGTATGGAAAGGCTCAGTAAACCAAGGTCCACCACACAAAGAAACAAAAACGGACAGTCAATAGAGAATTAAAGGTGCTATATTTAAATGCGCGCAGTGTATGGAACAAGGTAGATGAGCTTGTGGCCCAGATTGTGACTGGCAGGTATGATGTGGTAGGCATCACAGAGACGTGGCTGCAGTGGGGTTCAGGGCTGGCATTTAAAGCGGACCTGTTTAGAGATTATAAAGAGCTAGGATTCAAATTAAAAAATAGGTCCTCAAGGGGCATAATCTCCGGATTACTGCCCTAGCCAGGGATTCACAACCTATCGAAAAGACAGAGAGGTGGGCAGAGGGGGCAGGGTTGCCTTGTTAATTAGGAATGAAATTAAATCAACAGCACTAAACGACATAGGGTCAGATGATGTGGAGCCTGTGTGGGTAGAATTGAGGAACCACGAAGGCAAAAAATCCATAATGGGAGTTATGTACAGGCCTCCTAACAGTGGTCAGGACCAGGGGCACAAAATGCACCACGAAATAGAAAGTGCATGTCAGAAAGGCAAGGTCACAGTGATCATGGGGGACTTCAATATGCAGGTGGACTGGGTAAATAATGCTGCCAGTGGACCCAAGGAAAGGCAATTCATTGAATGTTTACAGGAGGGCTTTTGGAACAGCTTGTGATGGAGCCCACGAGGGGAGAGGCCATTCTGGACTTAGTGTGATGTAATGAGCCAGACTTGATTAAAGATCTTTAATTAAGGGAACACTTAGGAGGCAGTGATAATAATATGGTAGAATTCAATCTGCAATTTGAAAGAAAGAAGGTAGAATCAGATGTAAAGGTGTTACAGGTAAATAAAGGTAACTACATGAGGGAGGAACTGACGAAAGTCGACTGGGAGCAGAGGCTCGTGGGAAAGACAGTGAAACAGCAATGACAGGAGTTTCTGGGAGTAATTGAGGACACAGTACAGAGGTTCATCACAAAGAAAAGAAAGGTTAATGAGAGGGGGGAGTAGGCAGCCATGGCTGACAAAGGAATTTAGGGAATGCATCAAAGCAAAAGAGAAAGCCTATAATGTGGCAAAGAGTAGTGGGAAGCCAAAAGATTGGGCAGGCTACAAAAACAAACAGAGGATAACAAAGAGAGAAATAAGGAAAGAGAGTAAAAGTTTCTTTAAATACATTAAAAACAAACGGGAGGCAAAAGTACATTGGGCCCCTCCAAACTGACGCTGGTAATCTAGTGATTGGAGACAAGGAAATAGCTGAGGAACTAAATAAGTACTTTGCGTCAGTCTTCACAGTAGAAGGCATGAGTAATATCCCAACAATTCCGGAGAGTCAGGGGGCAGAGTTGAATATGGTAGCCATCACAAAGGAGAAAGTGCGAGGGAAACTAAGAGGTCTAAAAATTGATAAATCTCCGGGCCCAGATGGGCTACATCCTAGAGTTCTAAAGGAGATAACTGAAGAAATAGTGGAGGCGTTAGTTATGATCTTTCAAAAGTCACTGGAGTCAGGGAAAGTCCCAGAGGATTGGAAAATCGCTGTTGTAACCCCCTTGTTCAAGAAGGGAACAAGGAAAAAGATGGAAAATTATAGGCCAATTATCCTAACCTCGATTGTTGGCAAGATTCTAGAATCCATTGTTAAGGATGAGATTTCTAAATTCTTGGAAGTGCAGTGTCGGATTAGGACAAGTGAGCGTGGATTTAGTAAGGGGAGGACGTGCCTGACAAACCTGTTAGAGTTCTTGGAAGAGATAACAAATCGGTTCGACCAATGAGAGCCAATGGATGTTATCTATCTTGACTTCCAAAAGGCCTTTGATAAGGTGCCCCACGGGATACTGCTGAGTAAAATAAGGGTCCATGTCATTCGAGGCAAGGTACTAACATGGATTGACGATTGGCTGTCCAGCAGAAGGCAGAGAGCTGGGATAAAAGGTTATTTTTCGGAATGGCAACCGGTAACGAGCGGTGTCCCGCAGGGTTCAGGTTTGGGGCCACAGCTGTTCTCTTTATTTATTAACGATCTAGATGACGGGACTGGGGGCATTCTGGCTAAGTTTGCCGATGATACTGAGATCGGTGGAGTGGCAGGTAGTATAGAGGAGGTGGGGAGGCTGCAGAAAGATTTAGACAGTTTAGGAGAGTGGTCCAAGAAATGGCTGGTGAAATTCAACGTGGGCAAGTGCGAGGTCTTGCACTTTGGAAAAAAGAATAGAGGCATAGACTATTTTCTAAACGGTGACAAAATTCATAATGTTGAAGTGCAAAGGGACTTGGGAGTCCTAGTCCAGGATTCTCTAAAGGTAAACCTGCAGGTTGAGTCCGTAATTAAGAAAGCAAATGCGATGTTGCATTTATCTCAAGAGGCTTGGAATATAAAAGCAGGGATGTACTTCTGAAGCTTTCTAAAACATTAGTTAGGCCACATTTCGAATACTGTTAGCAATTCTGGGCCCTATACCTCAGGAAGGACATACTGGCACTGGAGCGGGTCCAGTGGAGAATATTCACACGGATGATCCCAGGAATGGTAGGCCTAACATACGAAGAATATCTGAGGATCCTGGGATTATATTCATTGGAGTTTAGGAGATTGAGGGGAGATCTAATAGAAACTTACAAGAAAATGAATGGCTTAGATAGGGTGGACGTAGGGAAGTTGTTTCCATTATCAGAGGAGACTAGGACCCGGGGGCACAGCCTTAGAATAAAAGGGAATTACTTTAGAACTGAGATGAGGAGAAATTCCTTCAGCCAGAGAGTGGTGGGTCTGTCGAATTAATTGCCACAGAGGGCGGTGGAGGCCGGGACTTTGAGTGCCTTTGAGACAGGTTGATGAATTCTTGATGTCTCATAGAATTAAGGGCTATGGAGAGAGAGCGGGTAAATGGAGTTGAAATCAGCCATGATTGAATGGTGGAGTGGACTCGATGGGCCGAATGGCCTTACTTCTGCTCCTATGATTTATGGTCTTATGGTGTTATGTTGGCAATGTTACAGACACTGATATGCTGAAGTACGGTCCCCATGCTTTGTCCAGAGCTGGGCCACCAAGTCCACTGAATGTATGTGCTCCCTGAATATACGTAAAGGTTCACAACACAACGTCCAGAAACTCATCCACAACACCTTCACTACCGTTCCAATAATATAAGTAAGTCACAATCTCCTCTGGGACAGAACAAACATGGGTTCTGACACATTGTTAAAGATAACGTGTTGTGGATATATGGAATCATGGAATGTGACAAATTGGAGGTGGAATTGAAGCACACGAATGGGACAGTTGAGTCATAGGGATTGCTAAATTGATAGAAACAGCTAATTGATGTGACTTTAAGAAGCTGCTTCATATTACCCACCCAAGCTGGATACACATTGACACGGCGTCTCTGAGGAGATGGACAAGCCAGACTGGAAGTGATCAGCAGTGTGGCTGCACCATTCATGGATCGAGATTTACACAAAACAGACGCAGGAGGGGCTGCCTCAGTGAAAGCGGATGTTTGGGAGAAATATGATGTTGGGATCGGGGTGGGAAGATTGTGTGCGTAGGGGCGTAGTTTCACGCTCTCTTGGAACGTGATCACGCCGAAACGTTTTGGGAAATGAAGATAGAGTTGGACAATCAGACGGTCAGTTTCTTGGAGGGAATTGATTAGGTAAGTGATCAAATTAAGACTATGCCAGAGTGGCTGGTGATAGAGGTCAGTGAGCACCAGAATTTTGTCAGAGATTCGGATATGGGCAGCATAGTTTGAGATGAGCTTTGATTCTGTAGCTTTGTAACTGGGAGGCTGGTCAACAGAGAATTGAAATAGTCTTGTCTGGAAATCACATTAACGAGCTGGCGTGAGCCCGTAGATGATATTCTGGAGGTCAGAATAGACATGATTAACGATGGGGTGGATATGAGGTCAGAAATCTGCACAACATTAAAGGGGAGCAAAGATGGTTTACAGTCTGCACCAGGCTCAGGTGCAGGAATGGGGTCATTGGAGAGGGACCAGAGTTTGTGAGTGGAACTTAAGTCATTGCCCATGTTCCCGGGACTTGAATAAGAAAAAATGTTTCTGAAAAAAACGTGAATTACCAATACATTAGCTGCATATAAGGACTTCACAACAATTTCACGAGGCTCTGGAGGAGAGTATAAAAAAACACTAAAACATTTAACAGTGATTCGTACAATCAGTAATTGGATTTAGAGAGTCCACTGAAACAGCAGCAAAAAATAGGGCAGAGTAAATGACAAGGAGAGTGATACAGTTAAACAGGTTATATAGAATTAATACAGAATTCATATCTGGACAGGGTCTTACCAGGGACACCAACAATAGCAAGCATCGGATAGTATCCCGCTTGAATAACCATAAGTACATCTTCAATCCTGGATGCTAATGAAATCCAACTTTGAGAAATATAGTAAAGGCCGAGGGATAAAGACCTCTCCATTGTTGTAACGTTCACATTGACTGGCCTCAGATTCTGATCCATTTCTGCAACGTTTCGATCGCTTGTTTAAAAGATTCTGATCCCTCCTCTCCGTCTCTCTCCAGCTGCTAAACTTTGCCCGTGTTGAAGTTGATGCTCCCGCTGACAGTTTGGGACAACACTTTCAAATGAACCTCTTATTAACAGCAGAGCGAAACCCTCCAGTGACATGATTGGGATCCTTGGAGACTGATATTAATTACAGTCACTGAACAAACAGGTTTTGTTAACTTCTTTCAATCCATCACTTTTTATATTAGAATAGAGATGAATATTTACCCAGTCTAGAACGGGTGTATGCGTGTCAGTGATGTATAGAACGGTTAGAATTGCTGATGAACGGATCATAATCTTTAATTTTCCCTGTCAACATGATAGGTTCTTTTGTCATCGTGGTTGTGGGTCTGGGGTGAGGGTATCTTTAGTTAGGATTGAAGTCTGGGGAAATCTAGATGTTGTTGAACACGCCATTGCGTACAGTACAACGTTCGAAATAGGTTTCACATGTAACGATATCTCGTCGTTCAGCACAGCTGATAATTAGAACGAATCTGCACATAGAACTATCTCTCAGTGTTATGTACAATATATTCTTATAATAATCTATAATATGTATTAATGTCACAAGTAGCCTTACATTGATACTGCAATGAAGATACTGTGAAAATTGCCTTGTCGTCACATTCCGCTGCCTGTTTGGGTACACTGAGGGAGAATTTAGAATGTCAAATTCAAATAACAAACACGACTTTGGGACTTGTGCGAGAAAACCGGAGCACCCGGAGGAAACCCACACATACACGGGGAAAACGTGCAGAATCTGAACAGACAGTGACCCAGGCTGGGAGTCGAACCCGAGATCCTGGTGCTGTGCTGAGCAGCAAGTTCATATAGAAATGTCACACTGTGTGATGTACAGCACACTTAGCAAGAGGCTTCATATCGAACTATCTCTTAATGTTATGTACTGTACATCCATAGCAGGAAGTTTCATATAGAACAAGAATTCAGTGTTTTGAAAGGTGCATTATTAACAATGAGTTTTCAATACAACTATCTCTCAGCGTTATGAATAGTACAACCTTAGTAAGAGGCTTCACATAGAGCTATTTCTCAGTGCTATGCACAACACAAACTCAAATTGGAAAGAATCCCAGTGTTGTGTACAGCACAACCACAGCAAGATGTTTCACACAGAATTATCTATCAGATTAATGTGCAGCGCAGATTTAGCAAGATACCTATAACTGTCTCTCAGTGAAATTTAGCTATGGACTTATTGTCACCTGTCCCAAAGTAGAGTGAAAAGTGTAGTTCTGTGTAGAGTCCAGGCATTTCGCTCCATACATGAAAAACATAGAATAGATGATGAATACTTGACGTAAATACATAAATATCGAATCAGGCATACGGATTGTGGTGCTACAAATGTAGAGAGGATACATACCAAAATAGGTACATTCCATGAAAGGGTCATTTAGCAGTCTGGTAACAGCGGAGAAGAAGTTGTTTCTCGATCTGTTGGTGCATGTTCTCAGGCAGTTGTATCTTCCCGGAGAAAGAGGTTGGTAGACAGGATAGTTGATGGAGTATTTGCATAAACCGCCCGCTTCCCCAAGGCAGAGGGAGGTGTAGACAGATTAAATGGATGGAAGGTGAGTTCGCGTGATGGGCTGGGCTGTGTTGGCGACTCCATGCAGTTTCTTATGGTACAGGGCCGAGCAGTTGCCAGAACAAGCTGTGATGCAGCCAGACAGAATGCTTTCTATGGTGCATCCGTAAAATTCGTAAGATTCAATGTGGGCATACGGAATTCCCTTAATATCCTAAGCAGATGTGGGAGCTATGTTGCATTTTTGGTCGTGAGATCGACGTGGGAGGACTAGTACTGATTGTTGGCGATGTTTACAGTGAGAAATATGAAGCTGTGAATCATCTCCACCTCGGACCATTGATGCAGAAATGGCCGTGCACAACACTACGCTTCCTAAAGTCATTCAGCGGCCCCTTAGTTTTGGTGGCATTGAAGGAGAGATGTTTCTCATAGCATTATGCTGCCAAGTTCTCTGTCTGCTCCCTACGGTCCGAATCGTCGTTTTTTGAGATCCGACCTGCTACGGCCGATTCATCAGGAAACTTGGAGTTTGAGTTGGAACCGCATTTCTCCACACAGTCGTATGTGTATAACGAGTATAGTCGCAGACTAAATACGGAACCTTGTGGGGACCCGGTATTGACGACAATAGCGGATGAGGTGTTTTATTTATCCTTAATGATTGTGCCCTGTGGTCAGTAAGGCGAGGATCCAATTGCAGAAGAAATAGTGGAGTCCTGTATTTTGGAGTTGAATGTGAGCTTGGCTGGGATGCTGCAGGAGCGGTGCTGTAGTCCATGAACAGGAGTCTGACATAGGAGTCCATAGGAGTCGCGACGCTCCAGATGTTAGTGTAGGGCCTTGGTGATAGCATCTGCTGTGGACTGGTTATGGCAGGGGGCCAATGTCAGTGGATCTGGTACACTGGAACTATGGAGTTCATGACGAACCTCTCGAAGCATTTCATGATAATTGATGCCAGTGCCGCGGGTTTCGAGACGTTTGGGCATGTTGCCTTGCGCTGTTTTGGAACGAGAATGATAGTTGAAGCAGGTGGGAACCTTGGAACAAAGTCGGATGAGATTGAAAATGTCCGTGAACACACCCACCAATTGGTCCGCGTGGGATCTGTGTGGACGAGCTGGAACTCCGTCAGGTGCCGTGGCGCTCGGTGGTTCACTGTCGAGAAGGCCAATATATCCTCTGAGGCTGAGACATTAGATCTGCGTTTGTCCCAGGCTGCTGGCGCAGTTGACAGCGGTCTTCTGGCTTCCTGCTCGAAACTGGTTCATCCAGGGATGCTCAGTGGCCAGAGATTCTACTCAGCTTTGTTTTGCCGTTTAAGTCCTGCCCAAGGGCTTAGGATTTGTGTCGTTCGGCTGGGAATCAAGCTTAGTCTTGTATTGTCTTTAATGTCCTTGATAGCTTTGGGGTTCCTAGATTTCTCGTGTAGTTCAGGGTCACCCGTCCTGGACGCCTCAGACCCGGTTGAGAGTGGATCTCCGAGTTGAACCATGGTTTCCGGTTGGGGAATGCACAAACCACCTTTTCTGTCACATCATCTTCGGCGCACTTACTGGTGGAGCGTGTGACAGAAGTGGAATTTCGGGCAGGATGGTAGCTGAGTTCTTGAACTAGTCGCATATGAGCTCTGCCATTGCCTCTGACAGCATTGTTCGGCCTTTTTAACCAGATCTCCCGCTTACGCTTCTGCACATATGCCTGGAAAAGGTTCACCATTTTGTGGTTCGAATACCTAAAGTATGGTCGCGGTATGGAGAGGGAGGCGCCCTTGATGTTTTTGTTGCAGTGGTCAAGGATGTATGGCCCTGGTGTGACTGGATATGTGTTTTGGCAGAATACTCTTCAAGTTGATGTCTCATGGCACGATTAACAAAAATTGCACGATTAACGTAAAAGCATGAGGCTTCACATAGAATCATCTCTCAGTAATATCTTCAGTAAAAACCTCACAAGAGGCTTCAGATAGAACTATCTCTCAATGTTCTGTCAGCACATACTGAGCAAAAGGTTTCCTACCGAACGATATAGCCAAGTTCCGCACACATGAGCGTGGCCTCAACCGAGACCTGGGATTCATGTCGCATTACATTCATCCCCCACCATCTGGCCTGCGAAATCCTACCAGCTGTCCTGGCTTGACACAATTCACACCTCTTTAACCTGGGGTTACCCCATCTCTGGATCTGTAAAGATTTAATCACCTGCTAATGCTCGCATTCCAAGCATTGTCTGGCAGCTTTGAATTTGTCTATATATGTGTTTCTGGAACATACCTCTTCATTCATCTAAGGAAGGAGCAGCGCTCCGAAAGCTAGTGACATCGAAACAAACCTGTTGGACTTTAACCTGGTGTTGTAAAACTTCTTACTGTGCTCACTCCAGTCCAACGCCGGCATCTCCACATCATAGATAGAGAGAAACAATGTGTGAGGAGAAAATGAGACAGTGTGAGGAGAGAGAGAGACAGTGTGCGAGGGGGGAGAGAGTGAGGCAGTGTGTGGGGAGAGAGAGGAGAGACATATTGTGTGAGGGGAGAGAGTGAGACAGGGTGTGAGGAGAGAGTGAGTGAGACAGTGTGTGAGGAGAGAGAGTGGGGCAGTCTGTGAGGAGAGAGAGTAAGACATTGCGTGAGGACAGAGAGTGAGGCAGTGTGTGAGGAGAGAGAGAGAGAGGCAGTGTGTGAGGAGAGAGAGAGTGAGACACTGTGTGAGGGGAGGGGGTGAGGCAGTGTGTGAGGAGAGAGAGAGTGAGACAGTGTGTGAGGAGAGAGAGAGTGAGACAGTGTGTGAGAGGAGAGTGTGAGTTAGTGTGTGAGGAGTAAGAGACAGTGTGCGAGTAGAGAGAGTGAGACAGTGTGTGGGGAGAGAAAGGGAGAGAGATATTGTGTGAGGGGAGAGAGTGAGACAGGGTGTGAGGAGAGAGTGAGTGAGACAGGGTGTGAGGAGAGAGAGAGTGAGGCAGTGTGGGAGGAGAGAGAGAGTGAGACAGTGTGTGAGGAGAGAGAGTGAGACAGTGTGCGAAGGGAGAGAGAGAGACAGTATGTGAGGAGAGAGAGTGAGACAGTGTGTGAGGAGAGAGAGTGAGACAGTGCGTGAGGAGAGAGTGAGACAGTGTGTGAGGAGAGGGAGTGAGACAGTGTGTGAGGGGAGAGTGTGCGACAGTGTGTGAGGAGAGAGAGTGAGACAGTGTGTTAGGAGAGAGAGTGAGACAGTGTGTGAGGAGAGAGTGAGACAGTGTGTGAGGGGAAAGAGAGTGAGACAGTGTGTGAGGGGAGAGAGTGAGACAGTTTGTGAGGAGAGAGAGTGAGAAAGTATGAGGGGAGAGAGAGTGTGAGACAGTGTGAGGAGAGAGAGTGACACAGTGTATGAGGAGAGAGAGAGACAGTGTGTGACGAGAGAGAGAGTGAGACAGTGTGTGAGGAGAGAGTGAGACAGTGTGTGAGGAGAGGGAGTGAGACAGTGTGTGAGGAGAGAGAGACAGTGTGCGAGGAGAGAGAGAGAGTGAGGCAGTGTGAGGAGAGAGACAGCGTGTGACGAGAGAGTGAGTGAGACAGAGTGTGAGGAGAGAGTGAGACAGTGTGTGAGGAGAGAGTGAGACAGTGTGTGAGGAGAGAGTGAGACCGTGTGTGAGGAGAGAGAGAGAGAGTGTTTGAGGAGAGAGAGTGAGACAGTGTGTGAGGAGAGAGAGTGAGATAGTGTGTGAGGAGAGAGAGAGTGAGACAGTGTGTGAGGAGAGAGAGTGAGACAGTGTGAGGAGAGAGAGTGAGACAGTGTGTGAGGAGAGAGTGAGACAGTGTGTGAGGAGAGAGTGAGACATGTGTGCGGCGAGAGAGTGAGAAAGTGTGAGGGGAGAGAGAGTGAGACAGTGTGTGAGGAGAGCGAGTGAGACAGTTTGTGAGGAGAGAGAGAGAAACAGTGTGAGGAGAGAGAGTGAGACAGTGTGTGAGGAGAGAGAGTGAGAAAGTGTGAGGGGAGAGAGTGAGACAGTGTGTGAGGAGAGAGAGTGAGACAGTGTGTGAGGAGAGAGAGAGACAGTGTGCGAGGAGAGAGAGAGTGAGACAGTGTGAGGAGAGAGAGAGACAGCGTGTGACGAGAGAGTGAGTGAGACAGAGTGTGAGGAGAGAGTGAGACAGTGTGTGAGGAGAGAGTGAGACAGTGTGTGAGGAGAGAGTGAGACCGTGTGTGAGGAGAGAGAGAGAGACAGTGTTTGAGGAGAGAGAGTGAGACAGTGTGTGAGGAGAGAGAGTGAGACAGTGTGTGAGGAGAGAGAGGGTGAGACAGTGTGTGAGGAGAGAGAGTGAGACAGTGTGAGGAGAGAGAGTGAGACAGTGTGTGAGGAGAGAGTGAGACAGTGTGTGAGGAGAGAGTGAGACAGTGTGTGAGGCGAGAGAGTGAGAAAGTGTGAGGGGAGAGAGAGTGAGACAGTGTGTGAGGAGAGAGAGTGAGACAGTTTGTGAGGAGAGAGAGAGAAACAGTGTGTGAGGAGAGAGAGTGAGACAGTGTGTGAGGATAGAGAGTGACACAGTGTATGAGGAGAGAGAGAGACAGTGTGTGAGGAGAGAGAGAGTGAGACAGTGTGTGAGGAGAGAGTGAGACAGTGTGTGAGGAGAGGGAGTGAGACAATGTGTGAGGAGAGAGAGACAGTGTGCGAGGAGAGAGAGAGAGTGAGGCAGTGTGAGGAGAGAGAGAGACAGCGTGTGACGAGAGAGTGAGTGAGACAGAGTGTGGGGAGAGAGTGAGACAGTGTGTGAGGAGAGAGTGAGACAGTGTGTGAGGAGAGAGTGAGACCGTGTGTGAGGAGAGAGAGAGTATTTGAGGAGAGAGAGTGAGACAGTGTGTGAGGAGAGAGAGTGAGATAGTGTGTGAGGAGAGAGAGAGTGAGACAGTGTGTGAGGAGAGAGAGTGAGACAGTGTGAGGAGAGAGAGTGAGACAGTGTGTGAGGAGAGAGTGAGACAGTGTGTGAGGAGAGAGTGAGACAGTGTGTGCGGCGAGAGAGTGAGAAAGTGTGAGGGGAGAGAGAGTGAGACAGTGTGTGAGGAGAGCGAGTGAGACAGTTTGTGAGGAGAGAGAGAGAAACAGTGTGAGGAGAGAGAGTGAGACAGTGTGTGAGGAGAGAGAGTGAGAAAGTGTGAGGGGAGAGAGTGAGACAGTGTGTGAGGAGAGAGAGTGAGACAGTGTGTGAGGAGAGAGAGAGACAGTGTGCGAGGAGAGAGAGAGAGTGAGACAGTGTGAGGAGAGAGAGAGACAGCGTGTGACGAGAGAGTGAGTGAGACAGAGTGTGAGGAGAGAGTGAGACAGTGTGTGAGGAGAGAGTGAGACAGTGTGTGGGGAGAGAGTGAGACCGTGTGTGAGGAGAGAGAGAGAGACAGTGTTTGAGGAGAGAGAGTGAGACAGTGTGTGAGGAGAGAGAGTGAGACAGTGTGTGAGGAGAGAGAGGGTGAGACAGTGTGTGAGGAGAGAGAGTGAGACAGTGTGAGGAGAGAGAGTGAGACAGTGTGTGAGGAGAGAGTGAGACAGTGTGTGAGGAGAGAGTGAGACAGTGTGTGAGGCGAGAGAGTGAGAAATTTTGAAGGAGAGAGAGTGAGACAGTGTGTGAGGAGAGAGAGTGAGACAGTTTGTGAGGAGAGAGAGAGAAACAGTGTGTGAGGAGAGAGAGTGAGACAGTGTGTGAGGATAGAGAGTGAGACAGTGTGAGGAGAGAGTGAGACAGTGTGAGGAGAGAGTGAGACAGTGTGTGAGGAGAGAGAGTAAGAAAGTGTGAGGGGAGAGAGAGTGAGACAGTGTGTGAGGAGAGAGAGTGAGACAGTGTGTGAGGAGAGAGAGCGAGAGAGACAGTGTGAGGAGAGAGAGAGACAGCGTGTGACGAAAGAGTGAGTGAGACAGAGTGTGAGGAGAGAGTGAGACAGTGTGTGAGGAGAGAGTGAGACAGTGTGTGAGGAGAGAGTGAGACAGTGTGTGAGGAGAGGGAGAGAGGCAGTGTGCGAGGGGGGAGAGAGTGAGGCAGTGTGTGGGGAGAGAGAGGAGAGACATATTGTGTGAGGGGAGAGAGTGAGACAGGGTGTGAGGAGTGAGTGAGTGAGACAGTGTGTGAGGAGAGAGAGTGGGGCAGTCTGTGAGGAGAGAGGGTAAGACATTGCGTGAGGACAGAGAGTGAGGCAGTGTGTGAGGAGAGAGAGAGAGAGACAGTGTGTGAGGAGAGAGAGAGTGAGACAGTGTGTGAGGGGAGGGGGTGAGGCAGTGTGTGAGAGGAGAGTGTGAGTTAGTGTGTGAGGAGAGAGAGACAGTGTGCGAGTAGAGAGAGTGAGACAGTGTGTGGGGAGAGAAAGGGAGAGAGATATTGTGTGAGGGGAGAGAGTGAGACAGGGTGTGAGGAGAGAGAGAGTGAGGCAGTGTGGGAGGAGAGAGAGAGTGAGACTGTGTGAGGAGAGAGAGTGAGACAGTGTGCGAAGGGAGAGAGAGAGAGACAGTATGTGAGGAGAGAGAGTGAGACAGTGTTTGAGGAGAGAGAGTGATACAGTGCGTGAGGAGAGAGTGAGACAGTGTGTGAGGAGAGGGAGTGAGACAGTGTGTGAGGGGAGAGAGTGAGACAGTGTGTGAGGAGAGAGAGTGAGACAGTGTGTGAGGAGAGAGTGAGACAGTGTGTGAGGGGAAAGAGAGTGAGACTGTGCGTGAGGGGAGAGAGTGAGACAGTTTGTGAGGAGAGAGAGTGAGAAAGTATGAGGGGAGAGAGAGTGTGAGACAGTGTGAGGAGAGAGAGTGAGACAGTGTATGAGGAGAGAGAGAGACAGTGTGTGAGGAGAGAGAGAGTGAGACAGTGTGTGAGGAGAGAGTGAGACAATCTGTGAGGAGAGGGAGTGAGACAGTGTGTGAGGAGAGAGAGACAGTGTGCGAGGAGAGAGAGAGAGTGAGACAGTGTGAGGAGAGAGAGAGACAGCGTGTGACGAGAGAGTGAGTGAGACAGAGTGTGAGGAGAGAGTGAGACCGTGTGTGAGGAGAGAGTGAGACAGTGTGTGAGGAGAGAGTGAGACCGTGTGTGAGGAGAGAGAGAGAGACAGTGTTTGAGGAGAGAGAGTGAGACAGTGTGTGAGGAGAGAGAGTGAGACAGTGTGTGAGGAGAGAGAGAGTGAGACAGTGTGTGAGGAGAGAGAGCGAGACAGTGTGAGGAGAGAGAGTGAGACAGTGTGTGAGGAGAGAGAGTGAGACAGTGTGTGAGGAGAGAGAGTGAGACAGTGTGAGGAGAGAGAGCGAGGCAGTGTGAGGAGAGAGAGTGAGACAGTGTGTGTGGAGAGAGTGAGACAGTGTGTGAGGAGAGAGTGAGACAGTGTGTGAGGCGAGAGAGTGAGAAAGTGTGAGGGGAGAGAGAGTGAGACAGTGTGAGGAGAGAGAGTGAGACAGTTTGTGAGGAGAGAGAGAGAAACAGTGTGTGAGGAGAGAGAGTGAGACAGTGTGTGAGGAGAGAGAGTGAGAAAGTGTGAGGGGAGAGAGTGAGACAGTGTGTGAGGAGAGGGTGAGACTAAGCAGTGTTTATGTCAACCGTACAATGCCGTAAACAGAGTCTATGTAAACAGTGCCCTATAGTAAACAGTGCATATGGAAACCGTTCAGTGCTGTAAACAAAGTCGATGTAAACATTACGCTAAATAAACAATGTTTATGTGACCGTACATTGCCGTAAACATAGTCTATTAGGGGCAGCACGGTAGCCTTGTGGATAGCACAATTGCTTCTCAGCTCCAGGGTCCCAGGTTCGATTCCGGCTTGGATCACTGTCTGCGCGGAGTCTGCACATCCTCCCCATGTGTGCGTAGGTTTCCTCCGGGTGCTCCAGTTTCCTCCCACAGACCAAAGATGTGCAGGTTAGGTGGATGGATTGGCCATGATACATTGCCCTTAGTGTCCAAAATTGCCCTTAATGTTGGGTGGGGTTACTGGGTTATGGGGATAGGGTGGAGGTGTTGACCTTGGGTAGGGTGCTCTTTCCAAGAGCCGGTGCAGACTCGATGGGCCGAATGGTCTCCTTCTGCACTGCAAATTCTATGATCTATGTAAACAGTGCCCAACAGTGAACAGAGTGAAAACCAACCGTACGGAACTGTAAACAGAGCCGATGTAAATAGTGCCCTACAGTGAACAGAGTGAAAGTAAACCGCACTACTGTAAACAGAGTGTAGGTAAACAGTGCCCCCAGTAAACAGTGTCTGTGTAAACCGTACAATACTGCAAACATGGTCTATGTAAACAATGCCCGACAGTAAACAGAGTGAAATGTTGCCATGCTTTGCTGTAATCAGAGTCCATGCAAAATGTTCCTACAGTAAAACGTGTTTATAAAAACCGTAGCCTGCTGTAAACAGAGTCTATCTATATTGTTCCTTACAGTAAATATTGTTCATGTAAACCGTACACTGCTGTAAACAGAGTATACGTAAATTGTGTCCAACTGTAAACAGTGTTTATGGAAAATGTAAGCTACTGTAAATGTAAACAGTGCCCTACAATGCTCAGTATTTATGTGAACCGTACACCGCTGTAAACAACTCTCTGTGAACAGTACCCTAAATTAAACAGAGTTTATTCAACCGTATACTGTTGTAAACAAAGTACTCCCCACATTGGAGATCTCTCCTGCCTCCCGAAAATACACAAGGCCAACACACCAGGCCGTCCTATCGTTTCAGGCAATGGGACCTTGTGTGAGAACCTCTCTGGCTAAATCGGGGGCATCTTGAAACCCGTTGTGCAAGGTACGCCCAGCTTCTGCCATGACACGACGGACGTCCTGCAGAAACTCAGCACCCATGCACCAGTTGAACCAGGAACATTCCTCGTCATATTGGACGTCTCCCCACTCTACACCAGGATCCCCCATGACGACGGCATTGCTGCAACAGCTTCAGTCCTCAACACTGACAACTGCCAATCTCCAGACGCAATTCTGCAACTCCTCCGCTTCATACTGGATCACAATGTCTTCACCTTCGACAACAAGTTCTTCATCCAGACGCAAAGAACAACCATGGGGACCAAGTTCGCACCTCAATAGGCCAAAATCGTCATGCACAAGTTTGAACAAGACCTACTCACCGCACAGGACCTTCAACCGACGTTATACACCAGATACATCGATGAGACTTTTTTCCTTTGGACCCACGGCGAAGAATCACTGAAACGACGACACGGTGACATCAATAAGTTCCACCCCACCATGAGAGAAAGTGCCATTCAGGAACTGGGTGTTTCTCAGCACTGCAGCTACAGAGAAAGATTCTGCCAAATGCGCCGTTCACAGACTTTGTTTGAAGTCCGGTGAATCGTGCCCGTGTTGGTGTTGATGGTAAGAGTTTTCCTGGAATTGTGCCTCAATCTAATTTTTGCTAGGAATGACTCTTACTTAGAATGGGGTAAGTTAAGTCTCCAGCCAGTTTGGCGTTTAAATCAGAGAATATTAATCAAACAGAACCTAATGTGTAGAAAATAACCCACACAAACACTGAGACGGCAACCGCGGGTCGCGACCCCCACTTTGAAAATCACTGCTCTTGGGAAGTAAATCTGCCGACCTTATCTGCTCTGGCCTACATGTGACTCCAGACCAACAGCAATGTGGTTGACTCTTAACTGCCCCCTCAATGGCGCTTAAGGATGGTCAAAAAACGATAGCCCACCTAGCGACGTCCACAGGATATGAAGAATAAACAAATGCATTTTCACATTCGTATCAATTTCATTCAGACTAATTTTAACACTTCCGCATTAAATAGCCTTGTTGCGACCCCATTAATACAAAATTAAACCTACACAGATTAATTACAGACATAGAACATAGAACATAGAAAATACAGCACAGAACAGGCCCTTCGGCCCACGATGTTGTGCCGAAACTTTGTCCTCGATTAATCACAGATTATAAAGACGTATTTTCTTTGATAGTTTAAAGGAAATCAACTGCCTGTTGATGTGGATAATTTTCCTCCAGAACCTAAAGGTGCGGACTGTGGCCGGGGAAACTTGGAACAACATCTTGCCCCTTTCTATAATCTAAAAAATTATATTGTTCTATTACTTGGAATGTGGATGTACCTTTAAGAAATGGGAGTTTATCAAATAGCTGCCGTGATGTCACTGTGTTCATAGAATAAGGATTATTTTGTATTAAAAAGTTCTCTGTTGCATAACACTGAGTTTGCACTGAGTGCTGAATTTGGTGCATTTGAGTGCGATACTGAGAGTTTGGTGACTGAGGGAGTATAAGACGATTTATCTAAAGTATAGTCTTTCTTTTATTTAGTTAATTAACTTAAAAATTGCTGTTTGGTTTAGAAGAAGGTGAATTTTCAATCAGCTTTAAACAAAGGTTCTACTTGTAGGCACTTACAGCTGGAGCTTGTTAATTAGTTGATAGGATTAGGCCAGTTTTCAGAGGCTCGATTCACAGTATAAAAGTGATCCCCTACAGTGCGGACTTTGTTTGCACTGAGTGCTGAATCTGGTGCATTTGAGTGCTATAGTGAGAGTTTGGTGACTGAGGGAGTGCTCAATTTGGTGCATTTGAGTGCTATAGTGAGAGTTTGGTGACTGAGGGAGTTAGGTGAGGAGGGAGTAAGGTGCTCCTTTGATTTTGTTTCCTACATTTCCGGGAAGAGAGCCACGAGTTTACAGAGAGTGCAGCTGACTGGGAGCAGAGTCGGAGGGCGGAGATCCAGTTGGTCCACAGGGCAGCTATATTCTGTAAGGTAAGAGGGGATGGAGGCTAGGCCAGTTGCATGCTCCTCCTGTAGGATGTGGGTGGTGAGGGATACCACCGGTGTCCCCGCTGAATATAGCTGCGGGAAGTGCACCCAACTCCAGCTCCTCAAAGACCGTGTGAGGGAACTGGAGCTGAAGCTGGATGAACCTCTGACCATCAGGGAGGCAGAGGGGGTGATAGAGAAGAGTTACAGGGAGGTAACCACACCCAAGGTACAGGACAAGAATGGCTGGGTTACAGTCAGGGGGAAAAAACAAACAAACAGACAGTGCAGGAATCCCTCGTGGCCGTTCCCCTTCAAAACAAGTGTACCATTTTGGATGCTGTTGAGGGGGGGGATTGACCTACCGGGGGAAGGCCCTAGCAGCCAGGTCTCTGGCACTGAGTCTGGCTCTGGGGCTCAGAAGCGAAGGGGGAGAATAGAAAAGTAATAGTTGTCGGAAAATCAATGGTTAGGGGAATAGATAGGAGATTCGGTGGTCGCGAGCGAGACTCCCGGAAAATATGTTGCCTCCCGGGTGCCAGGGCCAGAGATGTCTAGGATCGTGTCTTCATGATCCTTAAGGGGGAGGGGGAGCAACCAGAAGTCGTGGTGCACATTGGTACCAACGACGTAGGTAGGAAAAGGGGTGTGGAGGTAATTCATGAGTTTAGGGAGTCAGGCTGGAAGTTAAAAGCCAGGACAGACAGAGTTGTCATCTCTGGTTTGTTGCCGGTGCCACGTGATAGCGAGGCTATGAATAGGGAGAGAGTGCAGCTGAACACGTGGCTGCAGGAATGGTGTAGGAGGGAGGGCCTCAGGTATTTGGATAATTGGCGCGCATTCTGGGGAAGGTGGGACCTGTACAAGCAGGACGGGTTGCATCTGAAACAGAGGGGCACCAATATCCTGGGAGGGAGGCTTTCTAGCTTCGGGGGGGGGGGTTAAGCTAATTTGGCAGGGGAATGGGTACCGGATTTGTAGTCCAGCACGAAGATAGCCGATATCCAGGACGCCAAAGCGTGTAATGAGGCAGTGGGGAAGGGAACACTGACAAAGGAGAGTACTTGCAGGCATGGAGATGGGTTGAAGTGTGTATACATCAACGCAAGAAGCATCAGGAATAAGGTGGGTGAACTTAAGTCATGGCTCGGTACTTGGGAATGCGGTGAGGTGGCCATTACGGAAACTTGGATAGAAGAGGGGCAGAAATGGTTGTTGGAGGTCCCTGGTTATAGATGTTTCAAAAAGATTAGGGAGGGTGATAAAAGAGGTGGGGGGGGGGGGGTGGTGGCATTGATAATCAGAGATAGTATAACAGCTGCAGAAAAGCAGTTCGAAGAGTATCAGCCTACTGAGATAGTATGGGTTGAAATCAGAAATAGGAAAGGAGCAGTCACCTTGTTCGGAGTTTTCTATAGACCCTCCAATAGTAGCAGAGATGTGGAGGAACAGATTGGGAAACAGATTTTGGAAAGGTGCAGAAGTCACAGGGTAGTAGTCATGGGTGACTTTAACTTCCCAAACATTGAGTGGAAACTCTTCAGATCAAATAGTTTGGATGGGGTGGTGTGAGTGCTGTGTGTCCAGGAAGCTTTTCTAACACAGTATGTAGATTGTCCAACCAGAGGAGGGGCAATATTGGATTTAGTACTTGGCAATGAACCAGGGCAAGTGATAAATTTGTTAGTGGGGGAGCATTTTGGAGATAGTGACCACAATTCTGTGACTTTCACTTTAGTAATGGAGAGGGATAGGTGCGTGCAACAGGGCAAGATTTACAATTGGGGTAAAGGTAAATACGATGTTGTCTGACAAGAATTGAAGTGCATAAGTTGGGAACATAGGCTGTCATTAAAAGGGCACAAGTGAAATGTGGAACTTGTTCAAGGAACAGGTACTACGTGTCCTTGATATGTATGTCTCTGTCAGGCAGGGAAGAGATGGTCGAGTGAGGGAACCATGGTTGACAAGAGAGGTTGAATGTCTTATTAAGAGGAAAATGGAGACTTATGTAAGGCTGAGGAAACCAGGTTCAGGCAGGGCGTCGGAGGGATACACGATAACCAGGAGGGAACTGAAGAAAGGGATTAGGAGAGCTAAGAGAGGGCATGTAAAATCTTTGGCGGGTAGGATCAAGGAAAACCACAAGGCCTTTTACACATATGTGAGGAATATGAGAATGACTAGAGCGAGGGTAGGTCCGATCAAGGAGAGTAGCGGGAGATTGTCTATTGAGTCTGAAGAGATAGCAGAGGTCTTGAACGAGTACTTTTCTTCTGTATTTACAAATGAGAGGGGCCATATTGTTGGAGAGCACAGTGTGAAACAGACTGGTAAGTTCGTGGAAATGCTTGTTCGGAAGGAAGATGTGTTGGGCATTTTGAAAAGCTTGAGGATAGACAAGTCCCCCGCGCCTGACGGGATATATCCAAGGATTCTATGGGAAACAAGAGAAGAAATTGCAGAGCCGTTGGCAATGATATTTTCATCCTCACTTTCAACAGGTGTGGTGACAGGGGATTGGAGAGTGGCGAATGTCGTGCCCCTGTTCAAAAAAGGGAATAGGGATAGCCCTGGGAATTAAAGTCAGTTAGTCTTACTTCAGTGATAGGCAAAGTCATGGAAAGGGTACTGAAGGATAGGCTTTCTGAGCATCTGGAAAGACACTGCTTGATTAGGGATAGTCAGCATGGATTTGTGAGGGGTAGGTCTTGCCTTACAAGTCTTATTGAAATCTTTGAGGAGGTGACCAAGCATGTGGATGAAGGTAAAGCAGTGGATGTAGTGCACATGGATTTTAGTAAGGCATTTGATAAGGTTCCCCATTGTAGGCTTCTGCAGAAAGTAAGGAGGCATGGGATAGTGTGAAATTTGGCCAGTTGGATAACGAACTGGCTAACCGATAGAAGTCAGAGAGTGGTGGTGGATGGCAAATATTCAGCCTGGATCCCAGTTACCAGTGGCGTACTGCAGGGATCAGTTCTGGGTCCTCTGCTGTTTGTGATTTTCATTAATGACTTGGATGAGGGAGTTGAAGGGTGGGTCAGTAAATGTGCAGACGATACGAAGATTGGTGGAGTTGCGGAAAGTGAGGAGGGCTGTTGTCGGCTGCAAAGAGACATAGATAGGATGCAGAGCTGGGCTGAGAAGTGGCAGATGGAGTTTAACCCTGAAAAGTGTGAGTTTGTCCATTTTGGAAGGACAAATATGAATGCGGAATACAGGGTTAACGGTAGAGTTCCACCATTTTTTTCCACCATTGGAAACATGCTGTCCTCGTCTGATCGATCCAGGCATCGCAGTATCCTGTAAGTTTTAATAATTACCCTCAAAACAATTGTCAGACATGACCTCCCCATGCTTACTCAGTCCTATTTTATCATGCACTTCCCAGTAGTCCACGATATCATCTTTAATAAAGAACTCAAAAATCTTACCAATGACCAACGTCAGGCAAACCGACCTATACTGTAGCGTCTCCTGCCATCCTCCCTTCTTAAACATCGGTATTACATTAACTACTTTCCAATGCTTCGGGAACCCAGTGATTACTGAACGATAACGACGAATGCCTCCTCGATTTGCTCAGCTATCTCCATTAGAATTGCGGTGTGTAGTCCATTCGGTCCAGGGGATGTATCCATCTTCAGACTTTTCAGGTTTGCCAGACTCCCAACCTTACTGATGGCCAGCACACTCACCTCTGTTCCCTGAGTCTCCTGGAGCTCAGGAAACCGACTGGTGTATTCCACTTGGAAGACTGATGTAAAGTAACTTTTCGGTTCCTCTGCTATTTCTTTGGTTGGTATTATTACTTCTCCAGCCTCATTACCAGTGGCCCGATATCTATTTTTGCCTCTCTCTTACGTTTTATTTTTGAAGTAAATGAATGTGCTTGTCCAGGAACTTCAGTTCCACAGCATAAAATCGACTATTTAAAATAAATAAATATATCTTCCTCTGAGTAATTTGTGACATCAAAGACATACATACACAAACCACAGACTTAAGAAGCTGCTGGAAATGGTGACGTGTAAAATAGACTTCATTCACTTTCCACCTCTGGCTCTCTATGATTCTCTAATTTGCTCTGACTTGTGGTCCCTTACCGACTCAGCTGGCCATTAAAGTATGTCTGACAGTCAGAGTGTTGAGCAACAGAATTAAACCGAATGCTGTCAATGGGGTTAAAACAATTTTAAAATGTCTAAATCCAACCCAGCCACGATAATATTTATTATCACAGTCACATGGTACATAATCAGCAGCCCTTCTCTCTAAAATCTGATACAGTGGGAAGTGCTTTAAAAAGAATAACGTTTCGATTGTTGTTCGCATAGCGGCCGCAATTTTCTAAGTGAAATATTTAGATCTCAGCTTCTGAAAACAAATGGCGAAAATCCGATCAAATGTGAAAACGACGTAAACTGGACAGAAGAGGCTATCACTGCACGGAGATGAACAGAATGAACACTGCAGGTGCGGGTAATCCACGGAACATGTGTTGGGAAATGACAAGGGTTCTGCCTGAGAATTACCTCAGTAATAAGGACCAGTGGTCCGCAGTTCCCATGACCAACAGGTAACGAGTGGATCAGTTGGGGAGGCCACAGTTCCCACGGGACAGCATCATGGTTGCTGCTACGTTCACTGGGAGATGGAATGGACAAAACAGATTAGAAATGACTGAATCTGCGTCAGAGCAAAGGCAGCCTGGATTTTAGCACCATAATATTTTGCGCTGATATCGGCTCAGAGGTTAGTAAATCTCAACGATTACATAAACGACTCTTGAAATCGCACTTTCCTGGTACCCCGTCCTGGAAATGTCCTTCAGATAGGGGAGCCGGATTAATGTGGAGCTATTCCCTGTGATGATGCTACCAGAGTTATAGATGCATGGCTGATCAATTCAGGGGGGCGGGGGGGGGGAATAACGAGATTTGTATATTTGTTCAAATCAAAGGGTTTTATTTATGCTCAAAAATCATTATACAAATAACGTTTACATTTATTAATAGTGAATCGTGATTCAACATAACTACATTTATTTGTAGGCTTCTCACTTCACATCACAAAAATATCAAATCTGCGGGGCAGGTACACACACTGTACAAAAATAACAGGAAACTCTGAGAGATGAGAACAAACTGAAAATATCTGTCTGACTTTGTGTATCGGGGAGGCTGATGTTTAACCGAATGAGTGTCTTTCCAACTAGAATGCGTTTTGAGTGTGGAAAGGCGAATAGGTGACAGATGCTAATACATGGAAGTTCTGGCCCACCGGCGTCATGCTCCAATTTGTCACCACAAAGATTTGGCACTGACAGGTAAAACTGCTAATCCTTGTTCACTGAGCTTCCTGCTGATCGATCCGGTAAAGTCGCTCCGAAGGTTACGATCACTTCTGCAGGAACTCGCATCCTTTCCGGATGATTACAATTTAAACACTTGCATTGATCAAACGAAGCGAGATACCACTGAGATGTGGACGTGATCTTCCCCAATATTTGAAATCTGGTTCCCCTGTTTACTTGAACGAACTGAGGCGCGGTATCGACTCCCTGGCCA
This sequence comes from Scyliorhinus torazame, assembly GCF_047496885.1. NCBI lineage: Eukaryota > Metazoa > Chordata > Chondrichthyes > Carcharhiniformes > Scyliorhinidae > Scyliorhinus > Scyliorhinus torazame. The sequence goes on from NC_092729.1 coordinate 32,319,373, forward strand.
GTTGTGGAACATAAAGTTTTGCTTGTTTTCTGTAAACAATATTGTTCAGGAGACTCAGAAAGGAAAACCCGCGACGTAGCGCCCAGGGGTCGATATCACCTTTTCGAAAGCATTGTCAAGTGAGTGACTGAAGGTGCGGCTGCAGGATCAGGGTCATCGGCTACGCAAGGGCCCTCGTGACCCGTGACCAGTAACACGGAGTGTCTTAGATGGACAAGCACGCCGGTTAGCGAGTGATCATTGGCCCAAGTTAACGTCGTTACTGCATTTTCCGTCAGCAGCAACAGCACCAGCGCAGCGCTGGCAACAGACACGGCGGGGAGGTGAAAGGCCGCGTACTTCCAGCGCGCATGCCTGCACTCCCTGTGTTGTCACGCCGTGAATGTGCGGCGCACTAGCGACTCAAGTTGCGAATGGTGCAGGACATTTCGGGCCCACTGTGATTTCCGTCCACTGTTTATTGGGTATTCATCGTAGTTTGATTAATATTTGCTGAATGCCACAGTATGCAGGTCACCTGGAAGTGTGATTCTGCACCGAATAAGTAACCGCGCGTCACTGCTCGATCCTGGTTGATTTTATTGATAATTAATTCATTGGCAGACCTGACCGTTTCAAAGATCTGGAAAGTTGTGGCGGTGTTTATGCTACTGAATGTCGTTTGCAGCAAACGCTGCATGTTGAGTGCAGCACAGGATTTTGACTTTCCGCGGGGAGTTGTATGAATACAAAATGAGGTGCCCAGTCACTGCACAACGGTTTTGGTGATAGTTAATTTGAAGTAATGTTCAGACCGCGCTGCTGAGTTCATCTTTTGTGCGACGTGCACCAGTTGGAGTCGACAGGCCATGTGCCAGTGTGAGAAAACCAGCCAGTGGAGGTCCTGGGCAACTTCAGAGTTCCCGTTGGGGAATTGAACCAGGGTCTCCCACTTAACAAGCGGGGTTGTTAACGAGGAACTCAGGTGCTCAGGTATCCCCTAGGCGGCGGAGAGAGATTTAGTTATCTTCTGAAGTCCGATAATTTGCAACAGTGTCTGGTTTTGGCTTTGATTTCAGGACTTTCCTTGGCAACAAATTAGGCCAGCAAGAAATTCGTGGTGGAGATACAAGACATTGGTGATCACAGCTGGAGTACTGTTTGCAATTCCGGTCGCCATATTATATGAAGGATATGACGGCACTGGCGTGGGTGTAGAGGCGTTTTACCGGGATGTTGCCTGGGATGGAATATTTAAGTTATAAGCGAGGTTGGATAGGCTTGGGTTGCCTTTACTGGAACAGGGAAGACTGAGGGGCGACCTGATTGAGGTGTAAAGCATTATGAGGGGCATGAGCAGAGTAGATAGTGAACAGCTGATCCCTTAGTTGTAGTGTCAGTTATGAGGGGGACACAATTTCAAGGTGAGATGCGGAGGTTTCAGGGCGATTTGAGGGGGAAAAACATTAATCAGAGTGTGGTGACGGTCTGGAATGCACGGCCTGGGAGGGCGCTCGAGGCGGGTTCCCTCAGATCCTTCAAAAATACCTCGATAACACATGGCACGTCTCAACAGTCGAAGCTAAGGTTGAATTGATGGCAAATGGAATTAGCACTTGCCGATCAGGTCCCGTCCATGCGGCAGTGCAGACTCGATGGGCCGAAGTGTCTATTCTGCACATTATTTTCCTGTGCTTCCGTGATTATGAACCAAATATACTCTGGAAACCTCTCTCAAGGTTCTGACTGCTTTGTCCCAGTTTAACACGACATTTTGAATGGAATGATGCAGGATCATCCAAACTCCTCCTCGTGCTGATGTGTAAATATTGAGTCGAGGTGTTGAGATTGAAGCCGTCCATCACTTGAACTTCTGCCAACTGCAAACCGGCTAAAGAATCAATTTCCATTTTCTCATAGGAATATTCTGGTGGTCAGCTTCAGTGGATTCGATGCAGCAAAAGCCAGCACCCAGTCCCCAGAGAGAGGATGAGAGACTGAGAGGGTGAGAGCGACTGAGAGGGTGAGAGCGACTGGGAGGGAGAGAGACTGAGGGAGAGAGAGACTGAGAGGGAGAGAGACAGAGAGGGAGAGAGGGTGATGGGTGAGAGAGACTGAGAGGGATAGAGACTGAGAGAGAGAGAGGCTGAGAGGGAGAAAGACTGAGTGGGAGAGACACTGACAGGGTGAGAGAGACTGAGAGAGGCTGAGAGGGTGAGAACCTGAGAGGGAGAGAGACTGAGAGAGGCTGAGAGGGTGAGAACCTGAGAGGGAGAGAGACTGTGAGGGAGAGAGAGACTGAGAGGGTGAGAGAGACTGAGAGGGTGAGAGCGACTGAGAGGGAGTGAGACTGTGAGGGAGAGAGAGACTGAGAGTGTGAGAGCGACTGAGAGGGTGAGAGCGACTGAGAGGGTGAGAGCGACTGGGAGGGTGAGAGCGACTGGGAGGGAGAGAGACTGAGGGAGAGAGAGACTGAGAGGGAGAGAGACAGAGAGGGAGAGAGGGTGATGGGTGAGAGAGACTGAGAGACTGAGAGGGTGATAGAGACTGAGAGAGAGAGAGGCTGAGAGGGAGAAAGACTGAGTGGGAGAGACACTGACAGGGTGAGAGAGACTGAGAGAGGCTGAGAGGGTGAGAACCTGAGAGGGAGAGAGACTGTGAGGGAGAGAGAGACTGAGAGGGTGAGAGAGGCTGAGAGGGTGAGGGAGACTGAGAGGGTGAGAGCGACTGAGAGGGAGTGAGACTGTGAGGGAGAGAGAGACTGAGAGTGTGAGAGCGACTGAGAGGGTGAGAGCGACTGAGAGGGTGAGAGCGACTGGGAGGGAGAGAGACTGAGAGGGAGAGAGAGACTGAGAGGGAGAGAGACTGAGAGGGAGAGAGAGACTTCGAGGGAGAGAGGCTTAGAGGGTGAGAGAGGCTGAGAGGGAGAGAGAGACTGAGAGGGAGAGAGAGACTGAGAGGGTGAGAGACTGAGAGGGTGAAAGAGACTGAGAGGGAGAGAGAGACTGAGAGTGTGAGAGCGACTGAGAGGGTGAGAGCGACTGAGAGGGTGAGAGCGACTGGGAGGGAGAGAGACTGAGAGGGAGAGAGAGACTGAGAGGGAGAGAGACTGAGGGGGAGAGAGAGACTTAGAGGGAGAGAGGCTTAGAGGGTGAGAGAGGCTGAGAGGGAGAGAGAGACTGAGAGGGAGAGAGAGACTGAGAGGGTGAGAGACTGAGAGGGTGAAAGAGACTGAGAGGGAGAGAGAGACTGAGAAGTTGAGAGACTGAGAGGGTGAAAGAGACTGAGAGGCAGAGAGGCTGAGAGGGAGAGAGAGACTGAGAGGGAGAGAGACTGAGAGGGAGAGAGAGACTGAGAGGGTGAGAGACTGAGTGGGAGAGAGACAGAGAGGGTGAAAGAGACTGAGAGGGAGAGAGACTGAGAGGCAGCGAGAGACTGAGAGGGAGAGAGACTGAGAGGGAGAGAGAGACTGAGAGGGAGAGAGACAGAGAGGGAGAGAGACTGAGAGGGTGAGAGAGACTGAGAGGGAGAGAGACTGAGAGGGTGAAAGAGACTGAGAGGGAGAGAGACTGAGAGGCAGCGAGAGACTGAGAGGGAGAGAGACTGAGAGGATGAGAGAGACTGAGAGGGAGAGAGAGACTGAGAGGGAGAGAGACAGAGAGGGTGAGAGTGACTGAGAGGGAGAAAGAGACTGAGAGGTTGAAAGAGACTGAGAGGGTGAAAGAGACTGAGAGGGAGAGAGACAGAGAGGGAGAGAGACAGAGAGGGTGAAAGACACTGAGAGGGTGAGAGCGACTGAGAGGGAGAGAGACTGTGAGGGAGAGAGAGGCTGAGAGGGTGAGAGCGACTGAGGGGGAGAGAGACTGTGAGGGAGAGAGAGGCTGAGAGAGTGAGAGACTGAGAGGGTGAGAGCGAATGAGAGGGTGAGAGCGACTGGGAGGGAGAGAGACTGAGAGGGAGAGAGAGACTGAGAGGGAGAGAGACTGAGAGGGAGAGAGGGTGATGGGTGAGAGAGACTGAGAGGGTGAGAGACTGAGAGGGTGATAGAGACTGAGAGAGAAAGAGGCTGAGAGGGAGAGAGATGACAGGGTGAGAGGGAGAGAGAGGTTGAGAGGGTGAGGGAGACTGAGAGGGTGAGAGAGACTGAGAGGGAGAGAGGCTGAGAGGGTGAGAGAGACTGAGAGGGAGAGAGACTGAGAGGGAGAGAGGCTGAGAGTGTGAGAGAGACAGAGAGGGAGAGAGAGACTGAGAGGGAGAGAGACTGAGAGTGTGAGAGAGACTGAGAGGGAGAGAGACTGAGAGGGTGAGAGAGACTGAGAGGGAGAGAGACTGAGAGGGAGAGAGGCTGAGAGAATGCGAGACTGAGAGGGAGAGAGGCTGAGAGTGTGAGAGAGACTGAGAGGGAGAGAGACTGAGAGGGAGAGAGAGACAGAGAGGATGAGAGAGGCTGTGAGGGTGAGAGAGACTGCGAGGGAGAGAGACTGAGAGGGTGAGAGAGACTGAGAGGGAGAGAGAGACTGAGAGGGAGAGAGAGTGAGGGGGAGATAGGGTGAGAGAGACTGAGAGGGTGAAAGAGACTGAGAGGGAGAGAGACTGAGAGGGAGAGGGACAGAGAGGGAGAGAGGCAGAGAGGGAGAGAGACAGAGAGGGAGAGAGACTGAGAGGTTGAAAGAGATTGAGGGTGAGAGCGACTGAGGGAGAGGGAGACTGAGAGGGAGAGAGAGACTGAGAGGGTGAGAGAGGCTGAGCGGGTGAGGGAGACTGAGAGGGTGAGAGCGACTGAGAGGGAGAGAGACTGTGAGGGAGAGAGAGGCTGAGAGGCTGAGAGACTGAGAGGGAGAGAGACAGAGAGGGAGAGAGGGTGAGAGAGACTGAGAGGGTGATAGAGACTGAGAGAGAGAGAGGCTGAGAGGGAGAAAGACAGAGTGGGAGAGACACTGACAGGGTGAGAGAGACTGAGAGAGGCTGAGAGGGTGAGAACCTGAGAGGGAGAGAGACTGTGAGGGAGGGAGAGACTGAGAGGGTGAGAGAGGCTGAGAGGGTGAGGGAGACTGAGAGGGTGAGAGACTGACAGGGAGAGAGACTGTGAGGGAGGGAGAGACTGAGAGGGTGAGAGAGGCTGAGAGGGTGAGGGAGACTGAGAGGGTGAGAGACTGAGAGGGAGAGAGACTGAGAGGGAGAGAGACAGAGAGGGAGAGAGGCAGAGAGGGAGAGAGACAGAGAGGGAGAGAGACTGAGAGGGTGAAAGAGACTGAAGGTGAGAGCGACTGAGGGAGAGAGCGACTGAGAGTGTGAGAGCGACTGAGAGGGAGAGAGAGACTGAGAGGGAGAGAGAGACTGAGAGGGAGAGAGAGACTGAGAGGGAGAGAGAGACTTAGTGGGAGAGAGGCTTAGAGAGTGAGAGAGGCTGAGAGGGAGAGAGAGGCTGTGAGGGTGAGAGACTGAGAGGGAGAGAGGCAGAGAGGGAGAGAGACAGAGAGGGAGAGAGACTGAGAGGGTGAAAGAGACTGAGGGTGAGAGCGACTGAGGGAGAGAGCGACTGAGAGGGTGAGAGCGACTGAGAGGGTGAGAGCGACTGAGAGGGAGAGAGAGACTGAGAGGGAGAGAGAGACTGAGAGGGAGAGAGAGACTGAGAGGGAGAGAGAGACTTAGTGGGAGAGAGACTTAGAGGATGAGAGAGGCTGAGAGGGAGAGAGAGGCTGTGAGGGTGAGAGACTGAGAGGGTGAAACAGACTGAGAGGGAGAGAGAGACTGAGAGGGTGAGAGACTGAGAGGGTGAAAGAGACTGAGAGGGAGAGATGGGCTGAGAGGGAGAGGGAGACTGAGAGGGAGAGAGGCTGAGAGGGTGAGAGAGACTGAGAGGGTGAGAGAGACTGAGAGGGAGAGGGAGACCGAGAGGGAGAGAGACTGAGAGGGTGAGAGAGACAGAGAGGGTGAGAGAGGCTGAGAGGGTGAAAGAGACTGAGAGGGAGAGAGAGACTTAGTGGGAGAGAGGCTTAGAGGATGAGAGAGGCTGAGAGGGAGAGAGAGGCTGTGAGGGTGAGAGACTGAGAGGGTGAAACAGACTGAGAGGGAGAGAGAAACTGAGAGGGTGAGAGACTGAGAGGGTGAAAGAGACTGAGAGGGAGAGATGGGCTGAGAGGGAGAGGGAGACTGAGAGGGAGAGAGGCTGAGAGGGTGAGAGAGACTGAGAGGGTGAGAGAGACTGAGAGGGAGAGGGAGACTGAGAGGGAGAGAGACTGAGAGGGTGTGAGAGACAGAGAGGGTGAGAGAGGCTGAGAGGGAGAGAGAGGCTGAGAGGGAGAGAGAGACAGAGAGGGTGAGAGCGACTTAGAGGGAGAGACTGAGAGGGAGAGAGAGAATGAGAGGGAGAGAGAGACTGAGAGGGAGAGAGAGACTTAGTGGGAGAGAGGCTTAGAGAGTGAGAGAGGCTGAGAGGGAGGGAGAGGCTGTGAGGGTGAGAGAATGAGAGGGTGAAACAGACTGAGAGGGAGAGAGAGACTGAGAGGGTGAGAGACTGAGACGGTGAAAGAGACTGAGAGGGAGAGAGAGGCTTGGAGGGAGAGAGAGACAGAGAGGCTGAGAGAGGCTGAGGGTGAGAGAGACTGTTAGAGAGAGAGTCTGAGAGGGTGAGAGACTGAGAGGATGATAGAGACTGAGAGAGAGAGAGGATGAGAGGGAGAGGGACTGAGAGGGTGAGAGAGGCTGAGAGGGTGAGGGAGACTGAGAGGGTGAGAGAGACTGAGAGGGAGAGAGTCAGAGAGGGTGAGAGCGACTGACATGGAGAGAGACTGAGAGGAAAGAGGCTGAGAGGGTGAGAGAAACTGAGAGGGTGAGAGACTGAGAGGGTGAGAGACTGAGAGGGTGAGAGAGACTGAGAGGTTGAGAGCGACTGAGAGGGAGAGAGGTGGCGTTGCTCTGCAGCCTGGGAACAGGTTGAGGTGTCTCTGCAACCTGGGCACCAGTTGGGGCGGTTCTGCAGCCTGGGAACAGGTTGGGGCGGCTCTGCAGCCTGGGAACAGGTTGGGGTGTCTCTGCAGCCTGGGAACAGGTTGGGGCGGCTCTGCAGCCTGGGAACAGGTTGGGGTGGCTCTGCAGCCTGGGCACAGGTTGGGGTGGCTCTGCAGCCTTGGAACAGGTTGGGGTGTCTCTGCAGCCTGGGAACAGGTTGGGGTGTCTCTGCAGCCTGGGAACAGGTTGGGGTGGCTCTGCAGCCCGGGAACAGGTTGGGGCGGCTCTGCAGCCTTGGAACAGGTGGGGGCGATTCTGCAGCCTGGGGACAGGTTGGGGCGGCTCTGCAGCCTGGGAACAGGTTGGGGTGGCTCTGCAGCCTGGGAACAGGTTGGGGTGTCTCTGCTGCCTGGGAACAGGTTGGGGTGTCTCTCCAGCCTGGGAACAGGTTGGGGTGGCTCTGCAGCCTGGGAACAGGTTGGGGTGTCTCTGCTGCCTGGGAACAGGTTGGTGTTTCTCTGCAGCCTGGGAACAGGTTAGGGCGGCTCTGCAGCCTGGGATCAGGTTGGGGCGGCTCTGCAGCCTGGGAACAGGTTGGGGCGGCTCTGCAGCCTGGGAACAGATTGGGGTGTCTCTGCAGCCTGGGAACAGGTTGGGGTGGCTCTGTAGCCTGGGAACAGGTTGGGGCGGCTCTGCAGCCTGGGAACAGGTTGGGGCGGCTCTGCAGCCTGGGAACAGGTTGGGGCGGCTCTGCACCCTGGGAACAGGTTGGGGTGTCTCTGCAGCCTGGAAACAGGTCGGGGTGGCTCTGCAGCCTGGGAACAGATTGGGGTGTCTCTGCAGCCTGGGAACAGGTTGGGGCGGCTCTGCACCCTGGGAACAGGTTGGGGTGTCTCTGCAGCCTGGGAACAGGTTGGGGTGTCTCTGCAGCCTGGGAACTGGTTGGGACGGCTCTGCTGCCTGGGAACAGGTTGGGGTGTCTCTGCAGCCTGGGCACCAGTTGGGGCGGTTCTGCAGCCTGGGAACAGGTTGGGGCGGCTCTGCTGCCTGGGAACAGGTTGGGGCGGCTCTGCAGCCTGGGAACAGGTTGGGACGGCTCTGCTGCCTGGGAACAGGTTGGGGCGGCTCTGCCGCCTGGGAACAGGTTGGGGTGGGTCTGCAGCCTGGGAACAGGTTAGGGTGTCTCTGCAGCCTGGGAACAGGTTGCGGCGGCTCTGCAGCCTGGGAACAGGTTGGGACGACTCTCTAGCCTGGGAACAGGTTGGAGTGGCTCTGCAGCCTGGGAACAGGTTGGGGCGCTCTGCAGCCTGGGATCAGGTTGGGGTGTCTCTGCAGCCTGGGAACAGGTTGGGGTGGCTCTGCAGCCTGGGAACAGGTTGGGGCGGCTCTGCAGCCTGGGCACCAGTTGGGGCGGTTCTGCAGCCTGGGAACAGGTTGGGGTGGCTCTGCAGCTTGGTAACAAGTTGGGGCGGCTCTGCAGCCTGGGAACAGGTCGGGGTGGCTCTGCAGCCTGGGAACAGGTTGGGGCGGCTCTGCAGCCTGGGAACATGTTGGGGCGGCTATGCAGCCTGAGAACAGGTTGGTGTGGCTCTGCAGCCTGGGAACAGGTCGGGGTGGCTCTGCAGCCTGGGAACAGGTTGGGGTGTCTCTGCAGCCTGGGAACAGGTTGGGGCAGCTCTGCAGCCTGGGAACAGGTTGGGGTGTCTCTGCAGCCTGGGAACAGGTTGGGGCGGCTCTGCAGCCTGGGCACCAGTTGGGGTGGCTCTGCAGCTTGGTAACAAGTTGGGGCGGCTCTGCAGCCTGGGAACAGGTCGGGGTGGCTCTGCATCCTGGGAACAGGTTGCGGCGGCTCTGCAGCCTGGGAACAGGTTGGGGCGGCTCTTCAGCCTGGGAACATGTTGGGGCGGCTATGCAGCCTGGGAACAGGTTGGGGCGGCTCTGCAGCCTGGGAACAGGTTGGGGTGTCTCTGCAGCCTGGGAACAGGTTGGGGCGGCTCTGCAGCCTGGGAACAGGTTGGGGTGGCTCTGCAGCCTGGGCACAGGTTGGGGTGGCTCTGCAGCCTTGGAACAGGTTGGGGTGTCTCTGCAGCCTGGGAACAGGTTGGGGTGTCTCTGCAGCCTGGGAACAGGTTGGGGTGGCTCTGCAGCCCGGGAACAGGTTGGGGCGGCTCTGCAGCCTTGGAACAGGTGGGGGCGATTCTGCAGCCTGGGGACAGGTTGGGGCGGCTCTGCAGCCTGGGAACAGGTTGGGGCGGCTCTGCAGCCTGGGAACAGGTTGGGGCGGCTCTGCAGCCTGGGAACAGGTTGGGGCGGCTCTGCAGCCTGGGAACAGGTTGGGGTGTCTCTGCTGCCTGGGAACAGGTTGGTGTTTCTCTGCAGCCTGGGAACAGGTTAGGGCGGCTCTGCAGCCTGGGATCAGGTTGGGGCGGCTCTGCAGCCTGGGAACAGGTTGGGGCGGCTCTGCAGCCTGGGAACAGATTGGGGTGTCTCTGCAGCCTGGGAACAGGTTGGGGTGGCTCTGTAGCCTGGGAACAGGTTGGGGCGGCTCTGCAGCCTGGGAACAGGTTGGGGCGGCTCTGCAGCCTGGGAACAGGTTGGGGCGGCTCTGCACCCTGGGAACAGGTTGGGGTGTCTCTGCAGCCTGGAAACAGGTCGGGGTGGCTCTGCAGCCTGGGAACAGATTGGGGTGTCTCTGCAGCCTGGGAACAGGTTGGGGCGGCTCTGCACCCTGGGAACAGGTTGGGGTGTCTCTGCAGCCTGGGAACAGGTCGGGGTGGCTCTGCAGCCTGGGAACAGATTGGGGTGTCTCTGCAGCCTGGGAACAGGTTGGGGCGGCTCTGCAGCCTGGGAACAGATTGGGGTGTCTCTGCAGCCTGGGCACAGGTTGGGGTGTCTCTTCAGCCTGGGAACAGGTTGGGGTGTCTCTGCAGCCTGGGAACAGGTTGGGGTGGCTCTGTAGCCTGGGAACAGGTTGGGGCGGCTCTGCAGCCTGGGAACAGGTTGGGGTGGCTCTGCAGCCTGGGAACAGGTTGGTGCGGCTCTGCAGCCTGGGAACAGGTTGGGGTGTCTCTGCAGCCTGGGAACAGGTTGGGTGGCTCTGCAGCCTGGGAACAGGTTGGGGCGGCTCTGCAGCCTGGGAACAGGTTGGGGCGGCTCTGCTGCCTGGGAACAGGTTGGGGCGGCTCTGCAGCCTGGGAACAGGTTGGGGTGTCTCTGCAGCCTGGGAACAGTTTGGGGCGGCTCTGCAGCCTGGGCACCAGTTGGGGCGGTTCTGCAGCCTGGGAACAGGTTGGGGCGGCTCTCTCGCCTGGGAACAGGTTGGGGCGGCTCTGCAGCCTGGGAACAGGTTGGGGCGGCTCTGCAGCCTGGGAACAGTTTGGGGCGGCTCTGCAGCCTGGGAACTGGTTGGGACGGCTCTGCTGCCTGGGAACAGGTTGGGGTGTCTCTGCAGCCTGGGCACCAGTTGGGGCGGTTCTGCAGCCTGGGAACAGGTTGGGACGGCTCTGCTGCCTGGGAACAGGTTGGGGCGGCTCTGCCGCCTGGGAACAGGTTGGGGTGGGTCTGCAGCCTGGGAACAGGTTAGGGTGTCTCTGCAGCCTGGGAACAGGTTGCGGCGGCTCTGCAGCCTGGGAACAGGTTGGGACGACTCTCTAGCCTGGGAACAGGTTGGAGTGGCTCTGCAGCCTGGGAACAGGTTGGGGCGCTCTGCAGCCTGGGATCAGGTTGGGGTGTCTCTGCAGCCTGGGAACAGGTTGGGGTGGCTCTGCAGCCTGGGAACAGGTTGGGGCGGCTCTGCAGCCTGGGCACCAGTTGGGGCGGTTCTGCAGCCTGGGAACAGGTTGGGGTGGCTCTGCAGCTTGGTAACAAGTTGGGGCGGCTCTGCAGCCTGGGAACAGGTCGGGGTGGCTCTGCAGCCTGGGAACAGGTTGGGGCGGCTCTGCAGCCTGGGAACATGTTGGGGCGGCTATGCAGCCTGAGAACAGGTTGGTGTGGCTCTGCAGCCTGGGAACAGGTCGGGGTGGCTCTGCAGCCTGGGAACAGGTTGGGGTGTCTCTGCAGCCTGGGAACAGGTTGGGGCAGCTCTGCAGCCTGGGAACAGGTTGGGGTGTCTCTGCAGCCTGGGAACAGGTTGGGGCGGCTCTGCAGCCTGGGCACCAGTTGGGGTGGCTCTGCAGCTTGGTAACAAGTTGGGGCGGCTCTGCAGCCTGGGAACAGGTCGGGGTGGCTCTGCAGCCTGGGAACAGGTTGGGGCGGCTCTGCAGCCTGGGAACAGGTTGGGGCGGCTCTTCAGCCTGGGAACATGTTGGGGCGGCTATGCAGCCTGGGAACAGGTTGGTGTGGCTCTGCAGCCTGGGAACAGGTTGGGGTGTCTCTGCAGCCTGGGAACAGGTCGGGGTGGCTCTGCAGCCTGGGAACAGGTTGGGGTGTCTCTGCAGCCTGGGAACAGGTTGGGGCAGCTCTGCAGCCTGGGAACAGGTTGGGGCGGCTCTGCAGCCTGGGCACAGTTTGGGGCGGCTCTGCAGCCTGGGAACAGGTTGGGGCGGCTCTGCAGCCTGGGAACAGGTTGGGGCGGCTCTGCAGCCTGGGAACAGGTTGGGGTGTCTCTGCAGCCTGGGAACAGGTTGGGGCGGCTCTGCTGCCTAAAAACAGGTTGGTGTTTCTCTGCAGCCTGGGCACCAGTTGGGGCGGTTCTGCAGCCTGGGAACAGGTTGGGGCGGCTCTGCTGCCTGGGAACAGGTTGGTGTTTCTCTGCAGCCTGGGCACCAGTTGGGGCGGCTCTGCAGCCTGGGAACAGGTTGGGTGGCTCTGCAGCCTGGGAACAGGTTGGGGCGGCTCTGCAGCCTGGGAACAGGTTGGGGGGGCTCTGCAGCCTGGGAACAGGTTGGGGGGGCTCTGCAGCCTGGGAACAGGTTGGGGCGGCTCTGCAGCCTGGGAACAGGTTGGGCTGGCTCTGCTGCCTGGGAACAGGTTTGGCTGGCTCTGCTGCCTGGGAACAGGTTGGTGTTTCTCTGCAGCCTGGGAACAGGTTGGGGTGTCTCTGCAGCCTGGGCACCAGTTGGGGCGGTTCTGCAGCCTGGGAACTGCTCGGGGCGGCTCTGCAGCCTGGGAACAGGTTGGGGTGGCTCTGCAGCCTGGGAACAGGTTGGGGTGGCTCTGAAGCCTGGGCACCAGTTGGGGCGGTTCTGCAGCCTGGGAACAGGTTGGGGCGGCTCTGCAGCCTGGGAACAGGTTGGGGCGGCTCTGCAGCCTGGGAACAGGTTGGGGTGGCTCTGCAGCCTGGGAACAGGTCGGGGTGGCTCTGCAGCCTGGGAACAGGTTGGCGTTGCTCTGCAGCCTGGGAACAGGTTGTGGTTGCTCTGCAGCCTGGGAACAGGTTGGGGCGGCTCTGCAGCCTGGGAACAGGTTGGGGTGTCTCTGCAGCCTGGGAACAGGTTGTGGCGGCTCTGCAGCCTGGGAACAGGTTGGGGCGGCTCTGCAGCCTGGGAACAGGTTGGGGCGGCTCTGCAGCCTGGGAACAGGTTGGGGTGGCTCTGCAGCCTGGGAACAGGTTGGGGCGGCTATGCAGCCTGGGAACAGGTTGGGGCGGCTCTGCAGCCTGGGAACAGGTTGGGGCGGCTCTGCAGCCTGGGAACAGGTTGGGGCGGCTATGCAGCCTGGGAACAGGTTGGGGCGGCTCTGCAGCCTGGGAACAGGTTGGTGTTTCTCTGCAGCCTGGGCACCAGTTGGGGCGGTTCTGCAGCCTGGGAACAGGTTGGGGCGGCTCTGCAACCTGGGAACAGGTTGGGGCGGCTATGCAGCCTGGGAACAGGTTGGGGCGGCTCTGCAGCCTGGGAACAGGTTGGGGCGGCTATGCAGCCTGGGAACAGGTTGGGGCGGCTCTGCAGCCTGGGAACAGGTTGGGGCGGCTCTGCAGCCTGGGAACAGGTTGGGCTGACTCTCCAGCCTGGGAACAGGTTGGGGTGGCTCTGCAGCCTGGGCACAGGTTGGGGTGTCTCTGCAGCCTGGGCACAGGTTGGGGTGTCTCTGCAGCCTGGGATCAGGTTGGGGTGGCTCTGCACCCTGGGAACAGGTTGGGGTGGCTCTGCAGCCTGGGAACAGGTTGGGGCGGCTCTGCAGCCTGGGAACAGGTTGGGGTGGCTCTGCAGCCTGGGAACAGGTTGGGGCGGCTCTGCACCCTGGGCACTCATGTGGAGGGTGGCTTTCAGGCTATTTCCCTCAGAGCTTGCCTTTCTGGTCTTCCACATAAACATCACAGCCCGTTTTTCGATATCCTACTTCCACAATGGAAGGCCCATCTGAAAATGTTTTTAAAGTGCGGCTGTCCTGGGAGATTCCCCCTTTTGCCTTGGTAGGAGTGGCCCCTTGGGGTCATTTATCACTGGCACATTTTTTCCGTGCGTCTCCCGCCCTCAGGTTTGGTTGTCTTCTCTGGAGGTGGGAACTCGGTTTTGTTTGACCGCAATTTCTGTGCCCAGGAGCATGAGCGTCCATCTGGTTATTCTATTCTGCCTCTCAGTGCCGTCTTTGATCCTCCGTTCCAGCAGTAGTTGGCTGGGGGTATGGTTAGCGAGGATTGCCGGGGGTGGGCTGGGGGTTTGGCCGACATTATAACTGAATCGGTGGACTACCCACAACACCGATAGTGGGTGTTTCTCGCATACTGAGAAGTTTTGATCCGCCTGCGTTAATTCCGGAAAGCTTAGCTTATTGTGCCGAGGCGCCTGTGCCGTTCCTGGAAGAACACGGCGTCTCGGGTGCAGTGGGAGTAGTTTGCTGATTGATAAAGAGCAATGAGGAGAGAGCGCGGCAGTGGTAATAATTTGGGAATTTGAGACAGAGTTATAGGGAGAGAACAGAGCACTGGAATTAGGTTAGGAATTGACACAAGGCTCAGGGAAGAGAGCATGGCGATGGGATTAATTTGGGGGGAATACAGGACTATGGGAGAGACAGCGGAGCAGTGCAATTAGTTTTTAATTGATAGAGGGGTACCGGGAGAGCTGGGCAGTGATATTAGTTTGACGGTTGATCCAGGACTGTGGAGAGAGTGCGAGATAGTAGTAATCGTCATGGAATTGACGCAGGGCTTTGGGGAGAATTGAGTCAGTGGGATTAGTTTAGGGGTCGATCCAGGGCGCTGGGCAACAAGCGAGGTCGTGGGATAAGTTTAGGGATTGATGCAGTGCTCGGGGGAACGCAAAGGGCGGAGTGATTGGTGCGATGGTTGATACAAGACTATAAGGAGAGACCGAGGCAGTGACATTAGTTTGTGCATTCATACAGTGTTATGGGGAGAGAGAGGGGCAGTGAGATTAGTTTGGGCATTGGTTCATGGGGAGAGAGCGTGGCAGTGGGATTAGTTGGGTGATTGACACAGGGCTATCCGAAAAGGGAGAGAGAGTGGAATTGCTTTGGTCATTGATACAGGGTTATGGATAGAGAGAGCGTGGCAGTGGGATTCATTGGTGATTGAAACAGGGCTACCGGGAGAGAGCGGGGCATTGGGAATCGTTTGTGGATTGATACAGGGCTATACTAACAGAGAGAGAGAGAGTGGAATTGCTTTGGGCATTGATACAGGGCTATGGATAGAGAGAGCATGGCAGTGGGATTCATTGGTGATTGAAAATGGGCTACCGGGAGAGAGCGGGGTAGTGGGAATTATTTGGGGATTGATACAGGGCTATACTAACAGAGATAGTGGGATTGCTTTGGGCATTGATCCAGGGCTATGGGGAGAGAGAGCGTGGCAGTGGAATTAGTTGGGTGATTGAGACACGGCTATCGGAACAGAGAGAGAGAGTGGGATTGCTTTGGGCATTAATCCAGGGCTATGGGGAGAGAGAGCGTGGCAGTGGAATTAGTTGGGTGATTGATACACGGCTATCGGAACAGAGAGAGAGAGTGGGATTGCTTTGGGCATTGATCCAGGGCTATGGGGAGAGAGAGCGTGGCAGTGGGATTAGTTGGGTTATTGATACACGGCTATCGGAACAGAGAGAGAGTGGGATTGCTTTGGGCATTGATCCAGGGCTATGGGGAGAGAGAGCGTGGCAGTGGGATTAGTTGGGTGATTGATACACGGCTATCGGAACAGAGAGAGAGTGGGATTGCTTTGGGCATTGATCCAGGGCTATGGGGAGAGAGAGCGTGGCAGTGGGATTAGTTGGGTGATTGATACACGGCTATCGGAACAGAGAGAGAGAGTGGGATAGCTTTGGGCATTGATCCAGGGCTATGGGGAGAGAGAGCGTGGCAGTGGAATTAGTTGGGTGATTGATACACGGCTATCGGAACAGAGAGAGAGAGTGGGATTGCTTTGGGCATTGATCCAGGGCTATGGGGAGAGAGAGCGTGGCAGTGGAATTAGTTGGGTGATTGATACACGGCTATCGGAACAGAGAGAGAGAGTGGGATTGCTTTGGGCATTGATCCAGGGCTATGGGGAGAGAGAGCGTGGCAGTGGAATTAGTTGGGTGATTGATACACGGCTATCGGAACAGAGAGAGAGAGTGGGATTGCTTTGGGCATTGATCCAGGGCTATGGGGAGAGAGAGAGGGGCAGTGGGATTAGTTGGGTGATTGATACACGGCTATCGGAACAGAGAGAGAGAGTGGGATTGCTTTGGGCATTGATCCAGGGCTATGGGGAGAGAGAGCGTGGCAGTGGGATTAGTTGGGTGATTGATACACGGCTATCGGAACAGAGAGAGAGAGTGGGATTGCTTTGGGCATTGATCCAGGGCTATGGGGAGAGAGAGCGTGGCAGTGGAATTAGTTGGGTGATTGATACACGGCT
Source organism: Scyliorhinus torazame (assembly GCF_047496885.1). Lineage (NCBI taxonomy): Eukaryota > Metazoa > Chordata > Chondrichthyes > Carcharhiniformes > Scyliorhinidae > Scyliorhinus > Scyliorhinus torazame. The sequence goes on from NC_092729.1 coordinate 32,335,103, forward strand.
ATCGGAACAGAGAGAGAGTGGGATTGCTTTGGGCATTGATCCAGGGCTATGGGGAGAGAGAGCGTGGCAGTGGGATTAGTTGGGTGATTGATACACGGCTATCGGAACAGAGAGAGAGAGTGGGATTGCTTTGGGCATTGATCCAGGGCTATGGGGAGAGAGAGCGTGGCAGTGGGATTAGTTGGGTGATTGATACACGGCTATCAGAACAGAGAGAGAGTGGGATTGCTTTGGGCATTGATCCAGGGCTATGGGGAGAGAGCGTGGCAGTGGGATTAGTTGGGTGATTGATACACGGCTATCGGAACAGAGAGAGAGAGTGGAATTGCTTTGGGCATTGATCCAGGGCTATGGGGAGAGAGAGCGTGGCAGTGGGATTAGTTGGGTGGTTGATACACGGCTATCGGAACAGAGAGAGATAGTGGAATTGCTTTGGGCATTGATCCAGGGCTATGGGGAGAGAGCGTGGCAGTGGAATTAGTTGGGTGGTTGATACACGGCTATCGGAACAGAGAGAGAGAGTGGGATTGCTTTGGGCATTGATCCAGGGCTATGGGGAGAGAGAGCATGTCAGTGGAATTAGTTGGGTGATTGATACACGGCTATCGGAACAGAGAGAGAGAGTGGGATTGCTTTGGGCATTGATCCAGGGCTATGGAGAGAGAGAGCGTGGCAGTGGGATTAGTTGGGTGATTGATACACGGCTATCGGAACAGAGAGAGAGAGTGGGATTGCTTTGGGCATTGATCCAGGGCTATGGGGAGAGAAAGCGTGGCAGTGGAATTAGTTGGGTGATTGATACACGGCTATCGGAACAGAGAGAGAGTGGGATTGCTTTGGGCATTGATCCAGGGCTATGGGGAGAGAGAGCGTGGCAGTGGGATTAGTTGGGTGATTGATACATGGCTATCGGAACAGAGAGAGAGAGTGGGATTGCTTTGGGCATTGATCCAGGGCTATGGGGAGAGAGAGCGTGGCAGTGGGATTAGTTGGGTGATTGATACACGGCTATCGGAACAGAGAGAGAGAGTGGGATTGCTTTGGGCATTGATCCAGGGCTATGGGGAGAGAGAGCGTGGCAGTGGGATTAGTTGGGTGATTGATACACGGCTATCAGAACAGAGAGAGAGTGGGATTGCTTTGGGCATTGATCCAGGGCTATGGGGAGAGAGAGCGTGGCAGTGGGATTAGTTGGGTGATTGATACACGGCTATCGGAACAGAGAGAGAGAGTGGAATTGCTTTGGGCATTGATCCAGGGCTATGGGGAGAGAGAGCGTGGCAGTGGGATTAGTTGGGTGATTGATACACGGCTATCGGAACAGAGAGAGAGAGTGGGATTGCTTTGGGCATTGATCCAGGGCTATGGGGAGAGAGAGCATGGCAGTGGAATTAGTTGGGTGATTGATACACGGCTATCGGAACAGAGAGAGAGTGGGATTGCTTTGGGCATTGATCCAGGGCTATGGGGAGAGAGAGCGTGGCAGTGGAATTAGCTTGCAGATGGTTACAAAAAATGTTTCATCAGTAATTTCCAGGTTCTTCTCCCTTCTCTGTCTGGCAGTTAATTTACTGGGAATTATGATTTTGTTTCGAAAGTGTGGCCTCTCCACCTGCACCACTCGCTACCTGGTGGCCATGGCAACGGCGGATCTGATGTCTATTATCACGAACCACATTCTGAACAAGATCAGTCGTTATTATTTCCGCTGGAATTTCCTGGACCTCACCCCTGTGTGCAGTGTTATAGCTGTGCTGCAGTTTACAGCCTCAGACTGTTCTGTCTGGTTCACCCTCACTTTCAGCTTCGATCAATTTGTGGCCATTTGGTGCTGTATGAAAGAAGCATCGTTTACCTCATAATTACTTTATTTACTCATTCATTCAAACCAGAGCAGCTCGTTCTCACTTCTTTCAAAAATGGGACCTCTTTCTCTCTACCTCCTCCACACCATCATGATTCTGAATACCTCCATCAAATTCCCTCTCACACGTTACTACGCCTAGGAAAACCCACATATATCTCCAATCTCACTGAGTAACTGAACCTCCTCAGCACTGGGAACTTTGAACTCGTTGCTGAACCGCAGCACCCGGAAGTGGACGCTATATTCCAGCCAAGATTGTTACTAGTTCGACGTAACAAATTTGCTCCTGTAATTTGTCCCCTATGAATACAGCCGATTACATGATATTGGATTCTAAATTCATTCAAGATGTCGCACTATTCAACGACATTCCTTCGTCTCTTGCTGGATTTATTCATCTACCTTCCATTTTATGCAGTTTCTCCATGTTCGCCCAAGTGTTCTGAGTGGTCCTGGGAATAGGTGTCCTAAATCGTTACATTACCAAACAGTATCCCAAGTTTGTTATGGTCCTGGGTGAGGAGGAAAGTGCTGTCGACAGTGCCTCATTCAACACACTCGTTTGGTTGAAGCAAGGGTCATTTAAAATGAACGACAATCCCGAGGTTAACTTTTGAAAGCTTTTGTTTGGAAAGAGACAAATAAAACTGCTTTTCCTGATTCAGAGAAAGCGTACGGTTATTAGAAACTAACTCCACAGAAAAATAATTAAAAACTCAATGCAAATAGATGTAGATACGAAGTGAACATAGAACATAGAACGATACAGCGCAGTACAGGCCCTTCGGCCCACAATGTTGCACCGACATGGGAAATCAAAAAACAAAAGACATCTAACCTACACTATGCCATTATCATCCATATGCTTATCCAATAAACTTTTAAATGCCCTCAATGTTGGTGAGTTCACTATTGTTGCAGGTAGGGCATTCCACGGCCTCACCGCTCTTTGCGTAAGGAACCTACCTCTGACCTGAAATGTTGAGAGACCAAATAAATGCCAAAATATATGCAGAAAACAATCAGCCCTCAGCTTTTCCATGAGGCACAGATGGCGCTACGTTCCGGCAGTTAAGCTGGTTGATTCCAGAGGAGCTACTGGGCAGAATCGCAATCAGTCAGAGACAACATATTTTCCCCATGGTAACCTATGGGCCTGTCTTGTGTTTTTTGGATCGTGGTGCCTGATCACTCATCCCTCAAGCAAAGCTGAGAGAGAGTATTTACCTGCAAACTACAGCGGTGGTTGTTTAGTGGAACTTCTTTCTGTGGCAATACATACTATTCAACATACCAGTAACCGGATCAGGTCTGCAGAAGCATTTTCACTAATTTCCCGGTGTATTCCTCGAAGGGAAGTCTGACAGGCAGAGTCTGTCTTCTATCTTCTCGGTCCATTTCCACATTCTGAGAGAATTCAACATGAGATGGATTTCTGAATAACAGCTGAGATGTGACATCCAGTCCCCATTGTCTCCTCAAATTCATAAAATTAAAGTTCAACCTTTCTCATTCGATCACGCTTCATGTCGATTCGTTTCGCTCTTTATCTCTTCCAGTTCACTCTTTCCCTCGCTTTCTCTATCTAGTCTTGTATTGCTTACCCTCTCTCTGTCCTTTTCTATCTCTATCCATCTCTCATCATGTCTTAATTCTCTCTCTGTCTTTTCTCCCTATACACCTTTTCTCTCTGTCCTGTTTTCTCTCATTGTCTGTTTCGGCCTTTTCTTTCCGCTGTCCACCAATATTGCACCCCGGCCAGCACCCCTCCCCACAAACGACCGAATTCCTCCTCCTCCACATTGCCCCGCCACCAGATTCCTTCCATGGCACATTCCTCCCCAACAGCCTTTCTCTTCGTGCTGGATATTTCCCTTGGCATACATCATCCCTCCCCCGCAAGGTTTGTTCTAACTTCTCCTTGAACTTTTACTTTACTTTTGCTGAAATTTTCACCTATTCGCCCGAACGAGTGCTCCATAATTCCATCTCTTTTCACAACTTTCTCTCCCCCTTAACTCCTACTCACTTAAATAACACACACTCCTCCTGTAACACCGACTCCCCTCTTCTAAATCACTCAAAGGCACCTCCTCGCTCTAACCAATCTTCTGCTAGCTGCTGAACATCCTAAATCTCTCCAGCATCCTGTTCCCGCAAAATCCTTCTGAATCCCTCCAACACTCACTTATTCCACCTAACATTGAACATCCCTCACAAACACCACCCTCAAACTGCTCTATTATTCTAACGCCCCCACACACTTCAACTCCACTTTCCCTTTATCCCCAATGCTGCAAAATTCCAGTTCCCTGTGAACTGTCACTGGGAAAAATAATACAACCTCCCTGTGAAGAGCCCCAAACCTACGTAATTCTCTCTGTCTATGTTAAATGCCCCGACCCTGAGTAATTCCCCTTGTCTCTGTGAATATATCCTATCCAGACTAATTGCCCCTGTCACTTTAAATGCCCGAACCATGACTAATCCTCCTCCCTGTGAACTGCCCCTACCCTGACTAATCCTCCTCCCTTTGAGCTGCCCCTACCCTGACTAATCCCACCTCTCTGTGAACAGCCCCTACCCTGGCTAATTTCCCTGTTCTTGTGAAAAATCTCTAAACTGACTAATGACCACTGCCACTGTGAATAGCCCCTACCCTGACTAATTACTCCTGTCCCTGCGAACATCCCCTTACCTGACTAATCCCCCATGGCTCTGTAAACAGCCCCTACCCTGACTAATTCCCCCTATCTCTGTGAACACCTCCTACCCTGACTAATTGTCCCTGTAACTGTGAAAACCCGCTACTCTGAGTAATTGGCCCTACACCTGTCAACATCCCCGACACTGACGAATTGCCCCTGTCTCTGTAAACATCCCCTACTAATTCTATCTGTCTCTGTGAACACCCGCTACCCTGACTAATTGCCCCTATCTCTGTGAACACCCCCCTTCCCTGACTCGTTCCCAGTGTCACTGTAAACAGACCCTACTCTGACTAATTGCCTCTCCCTGTGAACAGTCCATACCATGTGCAGAGTTCTGACACAGACTAGTTATTCCTCCCTGTGAACAGTACCTAACCTAACTAATTACACCGCACTGTGTTCAACCCCTACCCTTATTAAGTCCCCCCTCCCTCTGGACAGCGCCTACCCTGACTCATTCCCCCTAGCTGTGAACAGTCCCCAACCTGACTATTTCCGCTCTCTGTGAAAAGACCCGACCCTGACGAATCCCCTCTGTCCCTGTTCACAGCCCCTAACCTGACGTATTCTAGCTCCCTGTGAACAGCCGGTACCCTGACTAATTCCCCTTGTCGCAGTTCGTAGCCCCTACCCTGACTAATTTCATCTCGCTGTGAAAAGCCCCAACCTTGACTATTTCCCCTGTCCCTGTTCACAGCCCACACCTTCACAAATGTCATCTCCCTGTGAACAGTCCCGAACCTGACCAATTTCCCCACCCTGTGATCAGTCGCAAACCTGACTAATCCCCATTCCTGTGAACAGTCTCAACCCTAACAAATTACCCCACACTGTGAACGCCACCGACCCTGACTAATTCCCCATCCCTGTGAACAGTCCCTTCCCTGACTAATTTCACCACCCTGTAAACAGCCCCAACCCTGACTATTTTCCTCATCCTGTGAACAGACCCTTTTCTGACTAATTCCCCCTCCCTGTGAACAGCCCCTATCCTGACTAATTCCCCCTCCTTGCGAACAGCTCCTACCCTGACTAATTGAATTTCCCGGTAGAACGCCATCAAATCCACTAATTCCCCCAGCCTCTGGACAGAGCATAGCTTGACTAATTACCCACCCTGTGAATGGTCCCTACCCTGACTAATATCCGTCACTGTGTACACCTTGACGAATACCTGGGCGGCACGTTGGCATTTCGACCTCGGGTGACTGCCTGTTTAGAGTTTACAGTTTTTCTCCGCGTCTGTGAGGGGTTCCTTCGCGTGATCCTGTTCCCTCCCAAAGTCCAAAGATGTGCAGGTTATAGAACATAGAACATAGAACGATACAGAGCAATAAAGGCCCTTCAGCCCACAATGTTGCACCGACATGGGAAGCCAAAAAACAAAAGCTATCAAACCTACACTGTGCCATTATCATCCATATGCTTATCCAATAAACTTTTAAATGCCCTCAATGTTGGCGAGTTCACTACTGTTGCAGGTAGGGCATTCCACGGCCTCACCACTCTTTGCGTAAAGAACCTACCTCTGACCTCTGTCCTATATTTATTACCCCTCAGTTTAAGGCTATGTCCCCTCGTGCTAGCCATTTCCATCCGCGGGAGAAGGCTCTCACTGTCCACCCTATCTAACTCCCTGATCATTTTGTATGCCTCTGTTAAGTCTCCTCTTAACCTTCTTCTCTCTAACGAAAACAACCTCAAGTCCATCAGCCTTTCCTCATGAGATTTTCCCTACATACCGGGCAACATCCTGGTAAATCTCCTCTGCACCCGCTCCAAAGCTTCCACGTCCTTCCTATAATGCGGTGACCAGAACTGTACGGAATACTGCAAATGCGGCCAGACCAGAGTTTTGTACAGCTGCAACATGACCACATGACTCCGGAACTCAATCCCTCTACCAATAAAGGCCAACACTCCATAGGCTTTCTTCACAACCCTATCAACCTGGGTGGCAACTTTCAGGGATCTATGTACATGGACACCTAGATCCCTCTGCTCATCCACACTTCCAAGAACTTTACATTAGCCAAATATTCCGCATTCCTGTTATTCCTTCCAAAGCGAATCACCTCACACCTCTACATTAAACTCCATTTGCCACCTCTCAGCCCATCTCTGCAGCTTATCTATATCCCTCTGTAACCTGCTACTTCCTTTCACACTGTCGACAACACCACCGATTTTAGTGTCGTCTGCAAATTTACTCACCCACCCTTCTGCGCCCTCCTCTCGGTCATTGATAACAATGACAAACAGCAACGGCCCCAGAACAGATCCTTGTGGTACGCCACTTGTACCTAAACTCCATTCTGAACATTTCCCATCAACCACCACCCTGTGTCTTCTTTCAGCTAGCCAATTTCTGATCCACATCTCGAAATCACCTTCAACCCCCAGCCTCCGTATTTTCTTCAATGGCCTACCGTAGGGAACCTTAGCAAACGCTTTACTGAAATCCATATACACCAGATCAACTGCTCTACCCTCGTCTACCTGTTCAGTCACCTTCTCAAAGAACTCGATAAGGTTTGTGAGGAATGACCTACTCCTCACAAAGACATGCTGACTATCCCTAATCATATTATTCCTATCGAGATGATTATAAATCTTGTCTCTTATAATCCCCTCCAAGACTTTACGCACAACAGACGTGAGGCTCACCGGTATATAGTTGCCGGGGTTGGCTCTACTCCCCTTCTAGAACAAAGGGACCACATTTGCTATCCTCCAGTCCTCTGGCACTATTCCTGTAGCCAATGATGACATAAAAATCAAAGCCAAAGGCCCAGCAATCTCTTCCCTGGCTTCCCAGAGAATCCTAGGATAAATCCCATCAGGCCCCGGGGACCTATCTATTTTCAGCCTGTCCAGAATTGCCAACACCTCTTCCCTACGTACCTCAATGCCATCTATTCTAATAGCCTGGGTCTCAGCATTCTCCTCCACAACATTCTCTTTTTCCTGAGTGAATACTGACGAAATATATTCATTCTGTATCTCGCCTATCTCTTCAGACTCCACACACAACTTCCCATCCCAGTCCTTGACTGGCCCTACTCTTACCCTAGTCATTCTTTTATTCCTGACATACCGATAGAAAGCTTTTGGGTTTTCCTTGATCCTACCTGCAAAATACTTCTCATGTCCCTTCCTTGCTCGTCTTAGCTCTCTCTTTAGATCCTTCCTCGCTACCTTGTAACTATCAAGCGCGCCAACTGAAACTTCACTCCTCATCTTCACATCGGCCTCCTTCTTCCTCTTAACAAGAGATTCCACTTCTTTGGTAAACCACGGTTCCCTCGCTCGACGCCTTCCTCCCTGCCTGACCGGTACGTACTTATCAAGAACACGCAGTAGCTGTTCCTTAAACAAGCTCCACATATCCAGTGTGCCCAGCACTTGCAGCCTACTTCCCCAACCTATCCCCACCCCCACCCAAGTCATGTCTAATGGCATCATAATTGCCCTTCCCCCAGCTATAACTCTTGCCTTGCGGGGTATACTTATCCCTTTCCATCCCGAACGTAAACGTCACCGAATTGTGGTCACTGTCCCCAAAGTGCTCTCCTACCTCCAAATCTATCACCTGGCCTGGTTCATTACCCAAAACCAAATCCAATGTGGCCTCTCCTCTTGTTGGTTTGTCAACATATTGTGTCAGGAAACCCTCCTGCACACATTGTACAAAAAATGACCCATCTAATGTACTCGATCTATATCTTTTCCTGTCAATATTTGGAAAGCTAAAGTCTCCGATAATAACTACCCTGTTACTTTCGCTCTTATCCAGAATCATCTTCGCCATCCTTTCCTGTACATCCCTAGAACTATTTGGAGGCCTATAGAAAACTCCCAACAGGGTGACCTCTCCTTTCCTGTTTCCAACCTCAGCCCTTACTACCTCGGAAGAAGAGTCCCCATCTAGCATCCTCTCCGCCACCGTAATACTGTTTTTGACTCGCAGCGCCACGCCTCCCCCTCTTTTGCCTCCTTCTCTGAGCTTACTAAAACACCTAAACCCCGGAACCTGCAACAACCATTACTGTCCCTGCTCTATCCATGTCTCCGAAATGGCCACAACATCGAAGTCCCAGGTACCAACCCATGCTGCCAGTTCCCCTACCTTATTTCGTATACTCCTGGCATTCAAGTAGACACACTTCAAACCATCTACCTGAACACTGGCCCCGTCCTGCAAAGTCAATTCTGTGCTCCTGACCTCTATACTTTCACTCTCTCATACCCTAAAACTACAATCCAGGTTCCCATGCCCCTGCTGTATTAGTTTAACCCCCCCCCCCCCCCCCCACCCGCAAGAGCACTAACAAATCTCGCCCCCAGTATATTTGTGCCCCTCAGGTTCAGATGTAGACCATCCTGTCTGTAGAGGTCCCACCTTACCCAGAAAGAGCGCCAGTTATCCAGAAATCTGAATCCCTCCCGCCTGCACCATCCCTGTAGACACGTGTTTAATTGCTCTCTCTCCCTATTCCTCATCTCATTTTCACGTGGCACTGGCAACAACCCAGAGATAACAACACTGTTTGTTCTCCTTCTGGGCTTCCATCCTAGCTCCCTGAAAGCCTGCCTGACATCCTTGTCCCCTTTCCTACCTCTGTCGTTGGTGCCAATGTGGACCACGACTTGGGCCTGCTCCCCCTCCCCCTTAAGGAGCCGGAAAACACGATCCCAGACATCACGTACCTTTGCACCTGGGAGGCAACATACCAACGTGAGTCTCTCTCGCTCCAACAAAATCTCCTATCTGTGCCCCTGACTATCGAGTCTCCAATTACTAATGCTCTGCTCCTCTCCCCCCTTCCCTTCTGAGCAACAGGGACAGACTCTGTGCCAGAGGCCCGTGCCCCATGGTTTACCCCTGGTAGGTCGTACCCCCATAAGTATCCAAAGCAGTATACTTGTTACTCAGGGGAACGACCGCAGGGGATCCCTGCACTGACTGCTTCTTCCCAGTCCCTCTTACAATTACCCATCTATCTCCAATCTTTGGTGTAACTAATTCCCTGAAGCTGCTATCTATGACCCCCTCTGCCTCCCGAATGATCCGAAGTTCATCCAACTCCAGCTCCAGTTCCCTAATTCGGTCTTGGAGGAGCTGGAGATGGCTGCACTTCCTGCAGGTAAAATCAGCAGGGACACTAACATCCCTCACCTCAAACATCCTGCAGGAGGAACATTGCACTACCTTCCCTGCCATCCCTCTAACCTCCAACCAAGATCTGGTTAATAAATAAATTTTAAAAATATATAATAATATGGCACTTACCTCACACCAATGAGTCTTATTATTAGGTTAGAGGAGGAGGGTGGGTGGGAGACACTACACGTGTAGTGTCTCGGGTTTCCTCTCCACCAGACTGTATTGGTTGGGGGGGGGGGGGGGGGGGGGGCGGGGGGGGGGGGGGGTCGAACCCGGTTCCTGCCTAATATTAAAAAAATATATAAAAAATAAAACAGAAAAAGAAGAACAGAAACGGGACCAGGTAAGTGTTTTTAAAGGAGAAACTTACCTCCCAGAAATCACTTGCGCACCGCTCCCGCCGAAATCCAAAGGCCTGCTCCTGCAAAGGTAAGGGTTTTTAAAGTAAATACTCACCTCCCAGAAGGCCCTTGCTCACCGCTTCCGCCGAAATCCAAAGGGTTGCTCCTGCAAAGGTAAGGGTTTTTAAAGTAAAAACTTACCTCCCAGACGGCCCTTGCGCACCGCTCCCGCCGAAATCCAAAGGGCCGCTCCTGCAAAGGTAAGGGTTTTTAAAGGAAATACTCACCTCCCAGAAGGCCCTTGCGCACCGCTCCCGCCGAAATCCAAAGAGCTGCTCCTGCAAAGGTAAGTGTTTTTAAAGTAAATACTCACCTCCCAGAAGGCCCCTGCGCACCGCTCCCGCCGAAATCCAAAGGGCTGCTCCTGCAAAGATAAGGGCTTTTAAAGTAAATACTCACCTCCCAGAAGGCCATGGCGCACCGCTCCCGCCGAAATCCAAAGGGCTGCTCCTGCAAAGATAAGGCTTTATAAAGTAAAAACTTACCTCCCAGAAGGGTGCAGTCACAATGTTGGGGGTTTACTACAGGCCTCCCAACAGCCAGCGGGAGATAGAGGAGCAGATAGGTAGACAGATTTTGGAAAAGAGTAAAAATAACAGGGTTGTGGTGATGGGAGACTTCAACTTCCCCAATATTAACTGGGACTCATTTAGTGCCAGTGGCTTAGACGGGGCAGAGTTTGTAAGGAGCATCCAAGAGGGCTTCTTAAAACAATATGTAGACAGTCCAACTAGGGAAGGGGCGGTACTGGACCTGGTATTGGGGAATGAGCCCGGCCAGGTGGTAGATGTTTCAGTCGGGGAGCATTTCGGGAACAGTGACCACAATTCAGTAAGTTTTAAAGTGCTGGTGGACAAGGATAAGAGTGGTCCTAGGATGAATGTGCTAAATTGGGGGAATACTAATTATAACAATATTAGGCGGGAACTGAAGAACATAGATTGGGGGCGGATGTTTGAGGGCAAATCAACATCTGACATGTGGGAGGCTTTCAAGTGTCAGATGAAAGGAATTCAGGACCGGCATGTTCCTGGGAGGAAGAAGGAGAAATACGTCAATTTTCGGGAACCTTGGATAACGAGAGATATTGTTGGCCTCGTCAAAAAGAAAAAGGAGGCATTTGTCAGGGCTAAAAGGCTGGGAACAGACGAAGACTGTGTGGAATATAAGGAAAGTAGGAAGGAACTTAAGCAAGGAGTCAGGAGGGCTAGAAGGGGGTCATGAAAAGTCATTGGCAAATAGGGTTAAGGAAAATCCCAAGGCTTTTTACACGTACATAAAATGCAAGAGGGTAGCCAGGGAAAGGGTTGGCCCACTGAAGGATAGGCAAGGGAATCTATGTGTGGAGCCAGAGGAAATGGGCGAGGTACTAAATGAATACTTTGCATCAGTATTCACCAAAGAGAAGAAATTGGTAGATGTTGAGTCTGGAGAAGGGTGTGTAGATAGCCTAGGTCACATTGAGATCCAAAAAGTCGAGGTGTTGGGTGTCTTAAAAAATATGAAGGTAGATAGGTCCCCAGGGCCTAATGGGAACTACCCCAGAATACTGAAGGAGGCTGGAGAGGAAATTGCTGAGGCCTTGACAGAAATCTTTGGATCCTCACTGTCTCCCGGAGGACTGGAGAATAGCCAATGTTGTTCCTCTGTTTAAGAAGGGTAGCAAGGATAATCCAGGGAACTACAGGCCTTACCTCAGTGGTAGGGAAATTACTGGAGAGAATTCTTCGAGACAGGATCTACTCCCATTTGGAAGCAAATGGTCGTATTCATGAGAGGCAGCATGGTTTTGTGAAGGGGAGGTCGTGTCTCACTAACTTGATAGAGTTTTTCGTGGAGGTCACTGAGATGATTGATGCAGGTAGGGCAGTGGATGTTGTCTATATGGACTTCAGTAAGGCCTTTGACAAGGTCCCTCATGGTAGAGTAGTACAAAAGGTGAAGTCACACGGGATCAGGGGTGAGCTGGCAAGGTGGATACAGAACGGGCTAGGTCACAGAAGGCAGAGAGTAGCAACGGAAGGATGCTTTTCTAATTGGAGGGCTGTGACCAGTGGTGTTCCACAGGGATCAGTGCTGGGACCTTTGCTGTTCCTAGTATATATAAATGATTTGGAGGAAATGTAACTGGTCTGATTAGTAAGTTTGCAGACGACACAAAGGTTGGTGGAATTGCGGATAGCGATGAGGACTGTCAGAGGATACAGCAGGATTTAGATTGTTTGGAGACTTGGGCGGAGAGATGGCAGATGGAGTTTAATCCGGACAAATGTGAGGTAATGCATTTTGGAAGGTCTAATGCAGGTAGGGAATATACAGTGAATGGTAGAACCCTCAAGAGTATTGAAAGTCAGAGAGGTCTAGGAGTACAGATCCACAGGTCTCTGAAAGGGGCAACACAGGTTGAGAAGGTAGTCAAGAAGGCATACGGCATGCTTGCCTTCATTGGCCGGGGCATTGAGTATAAGTATTGGCAAGTCATGTTGCAGCTGTGTAGAACCTTAGTTAGGCCACACTTGGAGTATGTTGTTCAATTCTGGTCGCCACACTACCAGAACGATGTGGAGGCTTTAGAGAGGGTGCAGAAGAGATTTACCAGAATGTTGCCTGGCATGGAGGGCATTAGCTATGAGGAGCGGTTGAATAAACTCGGTTTGTTGTCACTGGAACGAAGGAGGTTGAGGGGCGACCTGATAGAGGTCTACAAAATTATGAGGGGCATAGACAGAGTGGATAGTCAGAGGCTTTTCTCCGGGGTAGAGGGGTCAATTACTCGGGGGCATCGGTTTAAGGTGAGGGGGGCAAGGTTTAGAGTAGATGTACTTGGCAAGTTTTTTACGCAGAGGTAGTGGGTGCCTGGAACTCGCTATCGGAGGAGGTGGTGGAAGCTGGGACGAAAGTGAAATTTAAGGGGCATCTTGACAAATACATGAACAGGATTGGAATAGAGGGATACGGATCCAGGAAGTGTAGAAGATTGCAGTTTAGTCGGGCAGCATGGTCGGCACGGGCTTGGAGGTTCCTGTGCTGTACATTTCTTTCTTCTTTGTTCTTTGTTCACACATGGAGAATGTTCAAAATTCACACGGATTGTGAGTGTTAAGCACATACACACACGGTGAGAATATGCCAACTCCACACGGTTTGTGAGTGCAAAACCCACACACACACGGTGAGAATGTGTAAATTCCACACGGATTGTGGGGGTGACTCCCTCACCCACACTGTGAGAATGTGCAAACTCCACACGGATTGTGAGGGTCAATCCCACGCAGACACGGTGAGAATGTTCAAACTCCACACGGATTGTGAGTGCGAATCCCACGAACACACGATGAGAATGTGCGAACTCCACACGGATTGTGGGGGTGACTCCCACACACACACGGTGAGAATGGGCAAACTCCACACGGATTGTGAGTGCGAAACTCAGGCAGACACGGTGAGCTCCACACGGTTTATCAGTGCGAAACCCACACAGACATGGTGAGAATGTGGATACTCCACACGGATTGTAAGTGTGAAACCCACGCAGACACGGAGCTCCACACGGTTCATCAGTGCGAAACCCACACAGACACGGTGAGAATGTGGATACTCCACACCGATTGTAAGTGTGAAACCCACGCAGACACGGAGCTCCACACGGTTTATCAGTGCGAAACCCACACAGACATGGTGAGAATGTGGATACTCCACACGGATTGTGGGGGTGACTCCCTCATCCACATGGTGAGAATGTGCAAACTCCACACGGATTGTGAGGGTCAATCCCACACAGGCATGGTGAGAATGTTCAAACTCCACACGCATTGTGAGTGTGACACCCACACACACACGGTGACAATGTGCAAACGCCACGTGGATTGCGAGTGCGAAACAAACACACACACGGTGAGAATGTACAAACTCCACACGGAATGTGAGTTCCAAACCACGCTGAGAAGGTGAGAATGGACAAACTCCACACGGATTGTGAGTGCGAAGCCCACACACACGTGGGGAATGTTCAAAATTCACACGGATTGTGAGTGTGAATCCCACACACACACAATGAGAATGTGCAAACTCCACACGGATTGTGAGTGCGAAACCCTCACACACACGGTGAGAATTTGCAAACTCCACACGGATTGTGTGTGCGAATCCCACACACACACACAATGAGAATGTGCAAACTCAACATCGATTGTGAGTGCGAAACCCACACACACTCACAGAGAAAGTGCAAACTCCAGACGGATTGTGAGTGTTAATTCCACGCAGACATGGTGAGAATATGCAAACTCCACACGGATTGTGAGTGTGAATCCCACGCACACACAATGAGAATGTGCAAACTCCACACGGATTGTGGGGGTGACTCCCACACACACACGGTGAGAATGTGCAAACTCCACATGGATTGTTAGTGTGAAACCCACACACACACGGTGAGAATGTGCAAACTCCACACGGATTGTGGGGGTGACTCCCACACAGACATGGTGAGAATGTGAAACCTCCACATGGATTGTGGGGGTGACTCCACGCAGACACAATGAGAATGTACAAACTCCACACGGGTTGTGAGTGCGAATCCCACACACACATGGTGTGGATGTGCAAATGCCATATGGATTGTGAGAGCGAATCCCACACAGGCAGGGTTAGAATGTGCAAACTCCACACTGGTTGTGAGTGCGAGACCCACACAGACACAGTTAGGATGTGCAAATTCCACATGGATAGTGAGTGTGATACCCACGCAGACATGGTGAGAATGTGCAAACTCCACACGGATTGTGAGTGCTAAACCCTCACCCACACGGTTAGAATGTGCAAACACCACGTGGATTGTGGGAGTGAAACAAACACACACACGATGAGAATGTGCAAACTCCACACGGAATGTGAGTTCCAAACCACGCTGACAAGTAGAGAATGGGCAAACTCCACACGGATGGTGTGGTGCGAATCCCACACACACACAATGAGAATGTGCAAACTCCACACGGATTGTGAGTGCGAATCCCACACACACATGGAGAATGTTCAAAATTCACACGGATTGTGAGTGCGAATCCCACACACACATGGAGAATGTTCAAAATTCACACGGATTGTGAGTGCGAATCCCACACACACACAATGAGAATGTGCAAACTCCACACGGATTGTGGGTGCGAATCCCACACACACACAATGAGAATGTTCAAAATTCACATGGATTGTGAGTGCGAATCCCACACACACACTGGGAGAATGGGCAATCTCCACGCGGATTGTGAGTGCAAATCCCACACACACGTGGAGAATGTTCAAAATTCACACAGATTGTGAGTGCGGATCCCACGCACATACACTGAGAATGTGCAAACTCAACATCGATTGTGAGTGCGAAACCCACACACAGACAGGGTGAGAATGTGCAAACTGCACACGGATTGTGAGTTCGAAACCCACACACACACGGTGAGAATGTGCAAACTCCACACGGATTGTTAGTGTGAATCCCACGCAGACACGGTGAGAATGTGCAACATCCAATCGGATTGTGGGGGCGGGGGGGGGGGGACCCACGCAGACATGGTGAGAATGTGCAACCTCCACTCGGATTGGGGGGGGGGGAAACCCACGCAGACACGGTGAGAATGTGCAAACTCCACACGGATTGTGGGGGTGACTCCCTCACCCACATGGTGAGAATGTGCAAACTCCACACGGTTTGTGAGTGCGAAAACCATACACACACGGTGAGAATGTGCAAACTCCACACGGATTGTGAGTGTGAATCCCAGGCAGACACAATGAGATTGTGCAAACTCCACACGGATTGTGAGTGCTAAACCCACGCAGACACGGTGAGAATGTGTAAAATCCACACGGATTGTGAGTGCGAAACCCACGCAGACACGGTGAGAATATGCAAATTCCACATGGAAAGTGAGTGTGATACCCACGCAGACACGGTGAGAATGTGCAAACTCCACACGGGTTGTGAGTGCGAAACCCACGCAGACACGGTGAGGATGTGCAAACTCCACACGGATTGTCAGTGCAAAACACACGCAGACCCGGTGAGAATCTGGAAACTCCACATGGGTTGTGAGTGCGAGACACACGCAGACACGGTGAGAATGTGCAAACTCCACACGGATTGTGAGTGCAAAATCCATGCAGTCACGGTGAGAATGTGCAAACTCCACACGGATTGTGAGTGCGAAACCCTCACCCACACGGTGAGAATGTGCAAACTCCACACGGATTGTGAGTGTGAAACCCACACACACACGGTGAGAATGTGCAAACTCCACACGGATTGTGAGTGTGAAACCCACACAGACACGGTGAGAATGTGCAAACTCCACACGGATTGTGAGTGCGAAACCCTCACCCACACAATGAGAATGTGCAAACTCCACACGGATTGTGAGTGTGAAACCCACACACACACGGTGAGAATGTGCAAACTCCACACGGATTGTTCGTGTGAAACCCACGCAGACATGGTGAGAATGTGCAAACTCCACACGGATTGTGGGTGCGAATCCCACACGCACACAATGAGAATTTGCAAACTCCACACGGATTGTGGGTGCGAATCCCACACACACACAATGAGAATGTGCAAACTCCACACAGATTGTGAGTGCGAAACCCACGCAGACACGGTGAGAATGTGCAAACTCCACACGGATTGTGGGTGCGAATCCCACACACACACAATGAGAATGTGCAAACTCCACACGGATTGTGTGTGCAAATCCCACACACACGTGGAGAATGTTCAAAATTCACATGGATTGTGAGTGCGAATCCCACACACACTGGGAGAATGGGCAATCTCCACGCGGATTGTGAGTGCAAATCCCACACACACGTGGAGAATGTTCAAAATTCACACAGATTGTGAGTGCGGATCCCACGCACATACACTGAGAATGTGCAAACTCAACATCGATTGTGAGTGCGAAACCCACACACAGACAGGGTGAGAATGTGCAAACTGCACACGGATTGTGAGTTCGAAACCCACACACACACGGTGAGAATGTGCAAACTCCACACGGATTGTTAGTGTGAATCCCACGCAGACACGGTGAGAATGTGCAACATCCAATCGGATTGTGGGGGCGGGGGGGGGGGGGGACCCACGCAGACATGGTGAGAATGTGCAACCTCCACTCGGATTGGGGGGGGGGGAAACCCACGCAGACACGGTGAGAATGTGCAAACTCCACACGGATTGTGGGGGTGACTCCCTCACCCACATGGTGAGAATGTGCAAACTCCACACGGTTTGTGAGTGCGAAAACCATACACACACGGTGAGAATGTGCAAACTCCACACGGATTGTGAGTGTGAATCCCAGGCAGACACAATGAGATTGTGCAAACTCCACACGGATTGTGAGTGCTAAACCCACGCAGACACGGTGAGAATGTGTAAAATCCACACGGATTGTGAGTGCGAAACCCACGCAGACACGGTGAGAATATGCAAATTCCACATGGAAAGTGAGTGTGATACCCACGCAGACACGGTGAGAATGTGCAAACTCCACACGGGTTGTGAGTGCGAAACCCACGCAGACACGGTGAGGATGTGCAAACTCCACACGGATTGTCAGTGCAAAACACACGCAGACCCGGTGAGAATCTGGAAACTCCACATGGGTTGTGAGTGCGAGACACACGCAGACACGGTGAGAATGTGCAAACTCCACACGGATTGTGAGTGCAAAATCCATGCAGTCACGGTGAGAATGTGCAAACTCCACACGGATTGTGAGTGCGAAACCCTCACCCACACGGTGAGAATGTGCAAACTCCACACGGATTGTGAGTGTGAAACCCACACACACACGGTGAGAATGTGCAAACTCCACACGGATTGTGAGTGTGAAACCCACACAGACACGGTGAGAATGTGCAAACTCCACACGGATTGTGAGTGCGAAACCCTCACCCACACAATGAGAATGTGCAAACTCCACACGGATTGTGAGTGTGAAACCCACACACACACGGTGAGAATGTGCAAACTCCACACGGATTGTTAGTGTGAAACCCACGCAGACATGGTGAGAATGTGCAAACTCCACACGGATTGTGGGTGCGAATCCCACACGCACACAATGAGAATTTGCAAACTCCACACGGATTGTGGGTGCGAATCCCACACACACACAATGAGAATGTGCAAACTCCACACAGATTGTGAGTGCGAAACCCACGCAGACACGGTGAGAATGTGCAAACTCCACACGGATTGTGGGTGCGAATCCCACACACACACAATGAGAATGTGCAAACTCCACACGGATTGTGTGTGCAAATCCCACACACACGTGGAGAATGTTCAAAATTCACACGGATTATGAGTGTGAATCACAAACACACAATGAGAATGTGCAAACTCCACACGGATTGTGAGTGCGAAACCCACACACACGTGGAGAATGTTCAAACTCCACACGGATTGTGAGTGCAAATCCCACACACACACTGTGAGAATGGGCAATCTCCACATGGATTGTGAGTGCGAATCTCACACACACGTGGAGAATGTTCAAAATTCACACAGATTGTGAGTGCGAAACCCCCACACACACGGAGAGAATGTGCAAACTCCATACGGAATGTGAGTTCCAAACCACGCTGACAAGGTGAGAATGGACAAATTCCACACGGATTGTGGGTGCGCATCCCACACACACACAATGAGAATGTGCAAACTCCACACGGATTGTGAGTGCAAATCCCACACACACGTGGAGAATGTTCAAAATTCACATGGATTATGAGTGTGAATCCCACACACACACAATGAGAATGTGCAAACTCCACATGGATTGTGAGTGCAAATCCCACACACACGTGGAGAATGTTCAAAATTCACACGGATTGTGAGTGCAAATCCCACACAGACACGGTGAGGGTCAGCAAATTCCACTCGGATTGTGAGTGAGAAAACAACGCAGACACTGTGAGAATGTTCAAACTCCACTCGGATTGGGAGGGTCAATCCCACGCAGACACGGTGACAATGTTCAAACTCCACACGGATTGTGAGTGCGAAACCCTCACCCACATGTTGAGAATGTGCAAACACCACAGGGGTTGTGAGTGCGAAACCAACGCAGACACGGTGAGAATATGCAAACCCCACACGGGTTGTGAGTGCGATGCCCACGCAGACACGGTGAGAATGTGCAAACTCCACACGGATTGTGAGTGCAAATCACACACACACACGGTGAGAATGTCCAAACTGCACACGGATTGTGAGTGCGAAACCCTCACCCACATGGTGAGAATGTGCAAACTCCACACGGGTTGTGAGTGCGAAACCCACACAGACACAGTGAAAATCTGGAAACTCCACATGGGTTTTGAGAGCGAAACCCACGCAGGCACGGTGAGAATGTGCAAACTTCAAACGGATTGTGAGTGCGAAACCCACGCAGACACGGTGAGGATGTGCAAACTACACACGGATTGTGAGGGCAAAACCCACACACATACGGTGAGAATGTGCAAATTCCACTCGGATTGCGAGTGAGAAACCAACGCAGACATAGTGAGAATGTGTAAACTCCACACGGATTGTGGTGAGAATCCCACACCCACATGGTGAGAATGCGGAAACTCCACTCGGATTGTGAGTGAGAATCCCACACCCACATGGTGAGAATGCGCAAACTCCACACGGATTGTGAGTGCGAAACCAACGCAGACATAGTGAGAATGTGTAAACTCCACACGGATTGTGAGTGAGAATCCCACACCCACATGGTGAGAATGCGCAAACTCCACACGGATTGTGAGTGCGAAACCAACGCAGACATAGTGAGAATGTGTAAACTCCACATGGATTGTGAGTGCGAAACCCTCACACACACGGTGAGAATGTGCAAAATCCACACGGATTGTGAGTGCTAAACCCTCACACACATGGTGTGGATGTGCAAATTCCACTTGGTTTGTGGGAGTGAAACTCACGCAGACACGGTGAGAATGTTCAAACTCCACACGGATTGTGGGAGTGAAACTCACGCAGACAGGGTGAGAATGTGCAAACTCCACACGGATTGTGGGAGTGAAACTCATGCAGACACGGTGAGACTGTGCAAACTCCACACTGGTTGTGAGTGCGAAACCCTCACCCATACGGTGAGAATGTGCAAACCCCACACTGGTTGTGAGTGCGAAACCCACACAGACACGGTGAGAATGTGCAAACTCCACACGGATTGTGGGGGTGACTCCCACACAGACACAGTGAATATCTAGAAACTCCACATGGGTTTTGAGAGCGAAACCCACGCAGGCACGGTGAGAATGTGCAAACTCCACACGGATTGTGAGGGCAAAATCCACACACACGTGGAGAATGTTCAAAATTCACACGGATTGTGAGTTCAAATCCCACACACACGTGGAGAATGTTCAAAATTCACACGGATTGTGAGTGCAAATCCCACATAGACACGGTGAGGGTCTGCAAATTCCACTCGGATTGTGAGTCAGAAAACAACGCAGACACTGTGAGAATGTTCAAACTCCACTCGGATTGTGAGGGTCAATCCCACACAGACACGGTGACAATGTTCAAACTCCACACGGATTGTGAGTGCGAAACCCTCACCCACATGTTGAGAATGTGCAAACCCCACACGGGTTGTGAGTGCGAAACCAACGCAGACACGGTGAGAATGTGCAAACCCCACAAGGGTTGTGAGTGCGAAACCAACGCAGACACGGTGAGAACGTTCAAACTCCACACGGATTGTGAGTGCAAATCACACACACACACACGGTGAGAATGTGCAAACTGCACACAGATTGTGAGTGCGAAACCCTCACCCACATGGTGAGAATGTGCAAACTCCACGCGGATTGTGAGTGCGAAACCCACACAGACACAGTGAAAATCTGGAAACTCCACATGGGTTTTGATAGCGAAACCCACTCAGGCACGGTGAGAATGTGCAAACTCCACATGGATTGTGAGGGCAAAACCCACACACACGCTGAGAATGTGCAAAATCCACACGGATTGTGAGTGCTAAACCCTCACACACATGGTGTGGATGTGCAAATTCCACTTGGATTGTGGGAGTGAAACTCACGCAGACACGGTGAGAATGTGCAAACTCCACACGGATTGTGGGAGTGAAACTCACGCAGACAGGGTGAGAATGTGCAAAATCCACACTGGTTGTGAGTGCGAAACCCTCACCCACACGGTGAGAATGTGCAAATTCTACACGGATTGTGGGAGTGAAACTCATGCAGAAACGGTGAGAATGTGCAAACTCCACACGGATTGTGAGGGCGAAACCCTCACCCACATGGTGAGAATTTGCAAACTCCACACGGATTGTGAGTGTGAAACCCACACAGACACGGTGAGAATGTGCAAATTCCACACGGATTGTGAGTGCAAAACCCACGCAGACCCGGTGAGAATGTGCAAACTCCACATGGATTGTGAGTGCGAAACCCTCTCACACATGGTGTGGATGTGCAAATTCCACATGGATTGTGAGTGTGAAACCCACGCAGAGATGGTGAGACTGTGCAAACTCCACACTGGTTGTGAGTGTGAAACCCACACAGACACGGTGAGAATGTGCAAACTCCACACGGATTGTGGGAGTGAAACTCACGCAGACACGGTGAGAATGTGGAAATTCCACACGGTTTGTGAGTGCGAAACCCTCAACCACACAGTGAGAATGTGCAAACTCCACATGGATTGTGAGTGTGAAACCCACACACACATAGTGAGAATGTGCAAACTCCACACGGATTGTGAGTGCGAAACCCACACACACACGGTGAGAATGTGCAAACTCCACACGGATTGTGAGTGTGAAACCAACGCAGTCACAGTGAGAATGTGTAAACTCCACACGAATTGTGAGTGTGAAACCCACACACACACATGATGTGGATGTGCAAATTCCACACGGATTGTGTGTGCGAAACCCTCACACACACGGTGAGAATGTGCAAACTCCACACGGTTGTGAGTGCAAAACCCTCACCCACACAGTGAGAATGTGCAAACTCCACACAGATTGTGAGTGCGAAACCCTCTCACACATGGTGTGGATGTGCAAATTCCACATGGAATGTGAGTGTGAAACCATCGGAGAGATGGTGAGACTGTGCAAACTCCACACTGGTTGTGAGTGCGAAACCCACACAGACACGGTGAGAATGTGCAAACTCCACACGGATTGTGAGAGCATAACCCACACCGACACGGTGAGAATGTGCAAACTCCACACGGATTGTGAGTGTGAAACAAACACACACGCGGTGAGAATGTGCAAACTCCACACGGATCGTGAGAGCATAACCCACACAGATACGGTGAGAATGTGCAAACTCCACATGGATTGTGAGTGAGAAAACAACGCAGACACGGTGAGAATGTGCAAACTCCACACGGATTGTGAGTGCGAAACCCTCACCCATACGATGAGGATGTGCAAACTTCACACGGATTGTGAGTGCGAATCACATGCACACACGGTGAAAATGTGCAAACCCCGCACGGATTGTGAGTGTGAATCCCACGCAGACACTGTGAGAATGTGCAAACTCCACACGGATTGTGAGTGCGAAACCCTCACCCATACGATGAGGATGTGCAAACTTCACACGGATTGTGAGTGCGAATCACATGCACACACGGTGAAAATGTGCAAACCCCACACGGATTGTGAGTGTGAATCCCACGCAGACACGGTGAGAATGTGCAAACCCCACACGGATTGTGAGTGTGAAACCCACACACACATGGTGAGAATGTGCAAACTCCACATGGATTGTGAGGGCAAAACCCACACACACGCTGAGAATGTGCAAAATCCACACGGATTGTGAGTGCTAAACCCTCATACACATGGTGTGGATGTGCAAATTCCACTTGGATTGTGGGAGTGAAACTCACGCAGACACGGTGAGAATGTGCAAACTCCACACGGATTGTGGGAGTGAAACTCACGCAGACAGGGTGAGAATGTTCAAAATCCACACTGGTTGTGAGTGCGAAACCCTCACCCACACGGTGAGAATGTGCAAATTCCACACAGATTGTGGGAGTGAAACTCATGCAGAAACGGTGAGAATGTGCAAACTCCACACGGATTGTGAGGGCGAAACCCTCACCCACATGGTGAGAATTTGCAAACTCCACACGGATTGTGAGTGTGAAACCCACACAGACACGGTGAGAATGTGCAAATTCCACACGGATTGTGAGTGCAAAACCCACGCAGACCCGGTGAGAATGTGCAAACTCCACATGGATTGTGAGTGCGAAACCCTCTCACACATGGTGTGGATGTGCAAATTCCACATGGATTGTGAGTGTGAAACCCACGCAGAGATGGTGACACTGTGCAAACTCCACACTGGTTGTGAGTGTGAAACCCACACAGACACGGTGAGAATGTGCAAACTCCACACGGATTGTGGGAGTGAAACTCACGCAGACACGGTGAGAATGTGGAAATTCCACACGGTTTGTGAGTGCGAAACCCTCAACCACACAGTGAGAATGTGCAAACTCCACATGGATTGTGAGTGTGAAACCCACACACACATAGTGAGAATGTGCAAACTCCACACGGATTGTGAGTGCGAAACCCACACACACACGGTGAGAATGTGCAAACTCCACACGGATTGTGAGTGTGAAACCAACGCAGTCACAGTGAGAATGTGTAAACTCCACACGGATTGTGAGTGCGAAACCCACACACACGTGGAGAATGTTCAAACTCCACACGGATTGTGAGTGCAAATCCCACACACACACTGTGAGAATGGGCAATCTCCACATGGATTGTGAGTGCGAATCTCACACACACGTGGAGAATGTTCAAAATTCACACAGATTGTGAGTGCGGATCCCACGCACGGACACGGTGAGAATGTGCAAATTCCATACGGAATGTGAGTTCCAAACCACGCTGACAAGGTGAGAATGGACAAATTCCACACGGATTGTGGGTGCGCATCCCACACACACACAATGAGAATGTGCAAACTCCACACGGATTGTGAGTGCAAATCCCACACACACGTGGAGAATGTTCAAAATTCACATGGATTATGAGTGTGAATCCCACACACACACAATGAGAATGTGCAAACTCCACATGGATTGTGAGTGCAAATCCCACACACACGTGGAGAATGTTCAAAATTCACACGGATTGTGAGTGCAAATCCCACACAGACACGGTGAGGGTCTGCAAATTCCACTCGGATTGTGAGTGAGAAAACAACGCAGACACTGTGAGAATGTTCAAACTCCACTCGGATTGGGAGGGTCAATCCCACGCAGACACGGTGACAATGTTCAAACTCCACACGGATTGTGAGTGCGAAACCCTCACCCACATGTTGAGAATGTGCAAACACCACAGGGGTTGTGAGTGCGAAACCAACGCAGACACGGTGAGAATATGCAAACCCCACACGGGTTGTGAGTGCGATGCCCACGCAGACACGGTGAGAATGTGCAAACTCCACACGGATTGTGAGTGCAAATCACACACACACACGGTGAGAATGTCCAAACTGCACACGGATTGTGAGTGCGAAACCCTCACCCACATGGTGAGAATGTGCAAACTCCACACGGGTTGTGAGTGCGAAACCCACACAGACACAGTGAAAATCTGGAAACTCCACATGGGTTTTGAGAGCGAAACCCACGCAGGCACGGTGAGAATGTGCAAACTTCAAACGGATTGTGAGTGCGAAACCCACGCAGACACGGTGAGGATGTGCAAACTACACACGGATTGTGAGGGCAAAACCCACACACATACGGTGAGAATGTGCAAATTCCACTCGGATTGCGAGTGAGAAACCAACGCAGACATAGTGAGAATGTGTAAACTCCACACGGATTGTGGTGAGAATCCCACACCCACATGGTGAGAATGCGGAAACTCCACTCGGATTGTGAGTGAGAATCCCACACCCACATGGTGAGAATGCGCAAACTCCACACGGATTGTGAGTGCGAAACCAACGCAGACATAGTGAGAATGTGTAAACTCCACACGGATTGTGAGTGAGAATCCCACACCCACATGGTGAGAATGCGCAAACTCCACACGGATTGTGAGTGCGAAACCAACGCAGACATAGTGAGAATGTGTAAACTCCACATGGATTGTGAGTGCGAAACCCTCACACACACGGTGAGAATGTGCAAAATCCACACGGATTGTGAGTGCTAAACCCTCACACACATGGTGTGGATGTGCAAATTCCACTTGGTTTGTGGGAGTGAAACTCACGCAGACACGGTGAGAATGTTCAAACTCCACACGGATTGTGGGAGTGAAACTCACGCAGACAGGGTGAGAATGTGCAAACTCCACACGGATTGTGGGAGTGAAACTCATGCAGACACGGTGAGACTGTGCAAACTCCACACTGGTTGTGAGTGCGAAACCCTCACCCATACGGTGAGAATGTGCAAACCCCACACTGGTTGTGAGTGCGAAACCCACACAGACACGGTGAGAATGTGCAAACTCCACACGGATTGTGGGGGTGACTCCCACACAGACACAGTGAATATCTAGAAACTCCACATGGGTTTTGAGAGCGAAACCCACGCAGGCACGGTGAGAATGTGCAAACTCCACACGGATTGTGAGGGCAAAATCCACACACACGTGGAGAATGTTCAAAATTCACACGGATTGTGAGTTCAAATCCCACACACACGTGGAGAATGTTCAAAATTCACACGGATTGTGAGTGCAAATCCCACATAGACACGGTGAGGGTCTGCAAATTCCACTCGGATTGTGAGTCAGAAAACAACGCAGACACTGTGAGAATGTTCAAACTCCACTCGGATTGTGAGGGTCAATCCCACACAGACACGGTGACAATGTTCAAACTCCACACGGATTGTGAGTGCGAAACCCTCACCCACATGTTGAGAATGTGCAAACCCCACACGGGTTGTGAGTGCGAAACCAACGCAGACACGGTGAGAATGTGCAAACCCCACAAGGGTTGTGAGTGCGAAACCAACGCAGACACGGTGAGAACGTTCAAACTCCACACGGATTGTGAGTGCAAATCACACACACACACACGGTGAGAATGTGCAAACTGCACACAGATTGTGAGTGCGAAACCCTCACCCACATGGTGAGAATGTGCAAACTCCACGCGGATTGTGAGTGCGAAACCCACACAGACACAGTGAAAATCTGGAAACTCCACATGGGTTTTGATAGCGAAACCCACTCAGGCACGGTGAGAATGTGGAAACTCCACATGGATTGTGAGGGCAAAACCCACACACACGCTGAGAATGTGCAAAATCCACACGGATTGTGAGTGCTAAACCCTCACACACATGGTGTGGATGTGCAAATTCCACTTGGATTGTGGGAGTGAAACTCACGCAGACACGGTGAGAATGTGCAAACTCCACACGGATTGTGGGAGTGAAACTCACGCAGACAGGGTGAGAATGTGCAAAATCCACACTGGTTGTGAGTGCGAAACCCTCACCCACACGGTGAGAATGTGCAAATTCCACACGGATTGTGGGAGTGAAACTCATGCAGAAACGGTGAGAATGTGCAAACTCCACACGGATTGTGAGGGCGAAACCCTCACCCACATGGTGAGAATTTGCAAACTCCACACGGATTGTGAGTGTGAAACCCACACAGACACGGTGAGAATGTGCAAATTCCACACGGATTGTGAGTGCAAAACCCACGCAGACCCGGTGAGAATGTGCAAACTCCACATGGATTGTGAGTGCGAAACCCTCTCACACATGGTGTGGATGTGCAAATTCCACATGGATTGTGAGTGTGAAACCCACGCAGAGATGGTGAGACTGTGCAAACTCCACACTGGTTGTGAGTGTGAAACCCACACAGACACGGTGAGAATGTGCAAACTCCACACGGATTGTGGGAGTGAAACTCACGCAGACACGGTGAGAATGTGGAAATTCCACACGGTTTGTGAGTGCGAAACCCTCAACCACACAGTGAGAATGTGCAAACTCCACATGGATTGTGAGTGTGAAACCCACACACACATAGTGAGAATGTGCAAACTCCACACGGATTGTGAGTGCGAAACCCACACACACACGGTGAGAATGTGCAAACTCCACACGGATTGTGAGTGTGAAACCAACGCAGTCACAGTGAGAATGTGTAAACTCCACACGAATTGTGAGTGTGAAACCCACACACACACATGATGTGGATGTGCAAATTCCACACGGATTGTGTGTGCGAAACCCTCACACACACGGTGAGAATGTGCAAACTCCACACGGTTGTGAGTGCAAAACCCTCACCCACACAGTGAGAATGTGCAAACTCCACACAGATTGTGAGTGCGAAACCCTCTCACACATGGTGTGGATGTGCAAATTCCACATGGAATGTGAGTGTGAAACCATCGGAGAGATGGTGAGACTGTGCAAACTCCACACTGGTTGTGAGTGCGAAACCCACACAGACACGGTGAGAATGTGCAAACTCCACACGGATTGTGAGAGCATAACCCACACCGACACGGTGAGAATGTGCAAACTCCACACGGATTGTGAGTGTGAAACAAACACACACGCGGTGAGAATGTGCAAACTCCACACGGATCGTGAGAGCATAACCCACACAGATACGGTGAGAATGTGCAAACTCCACATGGATTGTGAGTGAGAAAACAACGCAGACACGGTGAGAATGTGCAAACTCCACATGGATTGTGGGGGTCAATCCCACGCAGACACTGTGAGAATGTGCAAACTCCACACGGATTGTGAGTGCGAAACCCTCACCCATACGATGAGGATGTGCAAACTTCACACGGATTGTGAGTGCGAATCACATGCACACACGGTGAGAATGTGCAAACCCCACACGGATTGTGAGTGTGAATCCCACGCAGACACGGTGAGAATGTGCAAACCCCACACGGATTGTGAGTGTGAAACCCACACACACATGGTGAGAATGTGCAAACTCCACATGGATTGTGAGGGCAAAACCCACACACACGCTGAGAATGTGCAAAATCCACACGGATTGTGAGTGCTAAACCCTCATACACATGGTGTGGATGTGCAAATTCCACTTGGATTGTGGGAGTGAAACTCACGCAGACACGGTGAGAATGTGCAAACTCCACACGGATTGTGGGAGTGAAACTCACGCAGACAGGGTGAGAATATGCAAAAACCACACTGGTTGTGAGTGCGAAACCCTCACCCACACGGTGAGAATGTGCAAATTCCACACAGATTGTGGGAGTGAAACTCATGCAGAAACGGTGAGAATGTGCAAACTCCACACGGATTGTGAGGGCGAAACCCTCACCCACATGGTGAGAATTTGCAAACTCCACACGGATTGTGAGTGTGAAACCCACACAGACACGGTGAGAATGTGCAAATTCCACACGGATTGTGAGTGCAAAACCCACGCAGACCCGGTGAGAATGTGCAAACTCCACATGGATTGTGAGTGCGAAACCCTCTCACACATGGTGTGGATGTGCAAATTCCACATGGATTGTGAGTGTGAAACCCACGCAGAGATGGTGAGACTGTGCAAACTCCACACTGGTTGTGAGTGTGAAACCCACACAGACACGGTGAGAATGTGCAAACTCCACACGGATTGTGGGAGTGAAACTCACGCAGACACGGTGAGAATGTGGAAATTCCACACGGTTTGTGAGTGCGAAACCCTCAACCACACAGTGAGAATGTGCAAACTCCACATGGATTGTGAGTGTGAAACCCACACACACATAGTGAGAATGTGCAAACTCCACACGGATTGTGAGTGCGAAACCCACACACACACGGTGAGAATGTGCAAACTCCACACGGATTGTGAGTGTGAAACCAACGCAGTCACAGTGAGAATGTGTAAACTCCACACGGATTGTGAGTGTGAAACCCACACACACACATGATGTGGATGTGCAAATTCCACACGGATTGTGTGTGCGAAACCCTCACACACACGGTGAGAATGTGCAAACTCCACACGGTTGTGAGTGCAAAACCCTCACCCACACAGTGAGAATGTGCAAACTCCACACAGATTGTGAGTGCGAAACCCTCTCACACATGGTGTGGATGTGCAAATTCCACATGGATTGTGAGTGTGAAACCCACGCAGAGATGGTGAGACTGTGCAAACTCCACACTGGTTGTGAGAGCATAACCCACACCGACACGGTGAGAATGTGCAAACTCCACACGGATTGTGAGTGTGAAACAAACACACACGCGGTGAGAATGTGCAAACTCCACACGGATCGTGAGAGCATAACCCACACAGATACGGTGAGAATGTGCAAACTCCACATGGATTGTGAGTGAGAAAACAACGCAGACACGGTGAGAATGTGCAAACTCCACATGGATTGTGGGGGTCAATCCCACGCAGACACTGTGAGAATGTGCAAACTCCACACGGATTGTGAGTGCGAAACCCTCACCCATACGATGAGGATGTGCAAACTTCACACGGATTGTGAGTGCGAATCACATGCACACACGGTGAGAATGTGCAAACCCCACACGGATTGTGAGTGTGAATCCCACGCAGACACGGTGAGAATGTGCAAACCCCACACGGATTGTGAGTGTGAAACCCACACACACATGGTGAGAATGTGCAAACTCCACACGGATTGTGAGTGCGAAACCCTCACCCACATGGTGAGAATGTGCAAACTCCACACGGATTGTGATTGCAAAACCCACGCAGACACGGTGAGAATGTGCAAATCCCACACGGATTGTGAGGGGTGAAACCCACACAGACAAGGTGAGACTGTGCAAACTCCACACGGATTGTGAGTGCGAAATCCATGCAGACACGGTGAGAATGTGCAAACTCCACACGGATTGTGAGTGCGAAATCCATGCAGTCACGGTGAGAATGTGCAAACTCCACATGGATTGTGAGTGCGAAATCCATGCAGACACGGTGAGAATGTGCAAACTCCACACGGATTATGAGTGCGAAACCCACACAGACAAGGTGAGACTGTGCAAACTCCACACGGATTGTGAGTGTGAAATCCATGCAGTCACGGTGAGAATGTGCAAACTCCACACGGATTGTGAGTGCGAAACCCTCACCCACACGGTGAGAATGTGCAAACTCCACACGGATTGTGAGTGTGAAACCCACACACACATCGTGAGAATGTGCAAATTCCACACGGATTGTGAGTGCGAAATCCATGCAGACACGGTGAGAATGTGCAAACTCCACACGGATTGTGAGTGTGAAACCCACACACACATCGTGAGAATGTGCAAACTCCACACGGATTGTGAGTGCGAAACCCATGCAGACACGGTGAGAATGTGCAAACTCCACACGGATTATGAGTGCGAAACCCACACAGAAAAGTGAGACTGTGCAAACTCCACACGGATTGTGAGTGCGAAACCCATGCAGACACTGTGAGAATGTGCAAACTCCACTCGGATTGTGAGTGCGAAACCAACGCAGTCACAGTGAGAATGTGCAAACTCCACACGGATTGTGAGTGCGAAACCAACGCAGTCACAGTGAGAATGTGCAAACTCCACACGGATTGTGAGTGCGAAACCAACGCAGTCACAGTGAGAATGTGCAAACTCCACACGGATTGTGAGTGCGAAACCCACACACACACGGTGAGAATGTGCAAACTCCACACGGATTGTGAGAGCATAACCCACACCGACACGGTGAGAATGTGCAAACTCCACACGGATTGTGAGTGTGAAACAAACACACACGCGGTGAGAATGTGCAAACTCCACACGGATCGTGAGAGCATAACCCACACAGATACGGTGAGAATGTGCAAACTCCACATGGATTGTGAGTGAGAAAACAACGCAGACACGGTGAGAATGTGCAAACTCCACATGGATTGTGGGGGTCAATCCCACGCAGACACTGTGAGAATGTGCAAACTCCACACGGATTGTGAGTGCGAAACCCTCACCCATACGATGAGGATGTGCAAACTTCACACGGATTGTGAGTGCGAATCACATGCACACACGGTGAGAATGTGCAAACCCCACACGGATTGTGAGTGTGAATCCCACGCAGACACGGTGAGAATGTGCAAACCCCACACGGATTGTGAGTGTGAAACCCACACACACATGGTGAGAATGTGCAAACTCCACATGGATTGTGAGGGCAAAACCCACACACACGCTGAGAATGTGCAAAATCCACACGGATTGTGAGTGCTAAACCCTCATACACATGGTGTGGATGTGCAAATTCCACTTGGATTGTGGGAGTGAAACTCACGCAGACACGGTGAGAATGTGCAAACTCCACACGGATTGTGGGAGTGAAACTCACGCAGACAGGGTGAGAATGTGCAAAATCCACACTGGTTGTGAGTGCGAAACCCTCACCCACACGGTGAGAATGTGCAAATTCCACACAGATTGTGGGAGTGAAACTCATGCAGAAACGGTGAGAATGTGCAAACTCCACACGGATTGTGAGGGCGAAACCCTCACCCACATGGTGAGAATTTGCAAACTCCACACGGATTGTGAGTGTGAAACCCACACAGACACGGTGAGAATGTGAAAATTCCACACGGATTGTGAGTGCAAAACCCACGCAGACCCGGTGAGAATGTGCAAACTCCACATGGATTGTGAGTGCGAAACCCTCTCACACATGGTGTGGATGTGCAAATTCCACATGGATTGTGAGTGTGAAACCCACGCAGAGATGGTGAGACTGTGCAAACTCCACACTGGTTGTGAGTGTGAAACCCACACAGACACGGTGAGAATGTGCAAACTCCACACGGATTGTGGGAGTGAAACACACGCAGACACGGTGAGAATGTGGAAATTCCACACGGTTTGTGAGTGCGAAACCCTCAACCACACAGTGAGAATGTGCAAACTCCACATGGATTGTGAGTGTGAAACCCACACACACATAGTGAGAATGTGCAAACTCCACACGGATTGTGAGTGCGAAACCCACACACACACGGTGAGAATGTGCAAACTCCACACGGATTGTGAGTGTGAAACCAACGCAGTCACAGTGAGAATGTGTAAACTCCACACGGATTGTGAGTGTGAAACCCACACACACACATGATGTGGATGTGCAAATTCCACACGGATTGTGTGTGCGAAACCCTCACACACACGGTGAGAATGTGCAAACTCCACACGGTTGTGAGTGCAAAACCCTCACCCACACAGTGAGAATGTGCAAACTCCACACAGATTGTGAGTGCGAAACCCTCTCACACATGGTGTGGATGTGCAAATTCCACATGGATTGTGAGTGTGAAACCCACGCAGAGATGGTGAGACTGTGCAAACTCCACACTGGTTGTGAGAGCATAACCCACACCGACACGGTGAGAATGTGCAAACTCCACACGGATTGTGAGTGTGAAACAAACACACACGCGGTGAGAATGTGCAAACTCCACACGGATCGTGAGAGCATAACCCACACAGATACGGTGAGAATGTGCAAACTCCACATGGATTGTGAGTGAGAAAACAACGCAGACACGGTGAGAATGTGCAAACTCCACATGGATTGTGGGGGTCAATCCCACGCAGACACTGTGAGAATGTGCAAACTCCACACGGATTGTGAGTGCGAAACCCTCACCCATACGATGAGGATGTGCAAACTTCACACGGATTGTGAGTGCGAATCACATGCACACACGGTGAGAATGTGCAAACCCCACACGGATTGTGAGTGTGAATCCCACGCAGACACGGTGAGAATGTGCAAACCCCACACGGATTGTGAGTGTGAAACCCACACACACATGGTGAGAATGTGCAAACTCCACACGGATTGTGAGTGCGAAACCCTCACCCACATGGTGAGAATGTGCAAACTCCACACGGATTGTGATTGCAAAACCCACGCAGACACGGTGAGAATGTGCAAATCCCACACGGATTGTGAGGGGTGAAACCCACACAGACAAGGTGAGACTGTGCAAACTCCACACGGATTGTGAGTGCGAAATCCATGCAGACACGGTGAGAATGTGCAAACTCCACACGGATTGTGAGTGCGAAATCCATGCAGTCACGGTGAGAATGTGCAAACTCCACATGGATTGTGAGTGCGAAATCCATGCAGACACGGTGAGAATGTGCAAACTCCACACGGATTATGAGTGTGAAACCCACACAGACAAGGTGAGACTGTGCAAACTCCACACGGATTGTGAGTGTGAAATCCATGCAGTCACGGTGAGAATGTGCAAACTCCACACGGATTGTGAGTGCGAAACCCTCACCCACACGGTGAGAATGTGCAAACTCCACACGGATTGTGAGTGTGAAACCCACACACACATCGTGAGAATGTGCAAATTCCACACGGATTGTGAGTGCGAAATCCATGCAGACACGGTGAGAATGTGCAAACTCCACACGGATTGTGAGTGTGAAACCCACACACACATCGTGAGAATGTGCAAACTCCACACGGATTGTGAGTGCGAAACCCATGCAGACACGGTGAGAATGTGCAAACTCCACACGGATTATGAGTGCGAAACCCACACAGAAAAGTGAGACTGTGCAAACTCCACACGGATTGTGAGTGCGAAACCCATGCAGACACTGTGAGAATGTGCAAACTCCACTCGGATTGTGAGTGCGAAACCAACGCAGTCACAGTGAGAATGTGCAAACTCCACACGGATTGTGAGTGCGAAACCAACGCAGTCACAGTGAGAATGTGCAAACTCCACACGGATTGTGAGTGCGAAACCAACGCAGTCACAGTGAGAATGTGCAAACTCCACACGGATTGTGAGTGCGAAACCCACACACACACGGTGAGAATGTGCAAACTCCACACGGATTGTGAGTGCGAAACCCACACACACACGGTGAGAATGTGCAAACTCCACACGGATTGTGAGTGCGAAACCCACACACACACGGTGAGAATGTGCGAACTCCACACGGATTGTGAGTGCGAAACCCACGCAGACACGGTGAGAATGTGCAAACTCCACACGGATTATGAGTGCGAAACCCACACAGAAAAGTGAGACTGTGCAAACTCCACACGGATTGTGAGAGCGAAACCAACGCAGTCACAGTGAGAATGTGCAAACTCCACACGGATTGTGAGTGCGAAACCAACGCAGTCAAAGTGAGAATGTGCAAACTCCACACGGATTGTGAGTGCGAAACCCACACACACACGGTGAGAATGTGCAAACTCCACACGGATTGTGAGTGCGAAACCCACACACACACGGTGAGAATGTGTAAACTCCACACGGATTCTGAGTGCGAAACCAACGCAGTCACAGTGAGAATGTGCAAACTCCACACGGATTGTGAGTGCGAAACCCACACACACACGGTGAGAATGTGCAAACTCCACACGGATTGTGGGAGTGAAACTCACGCAGACACGGTGAGAATGTTCAAACTCCACACGGATTGTGGGAGTGAAACTCACGCAGACAGGGTGAGAATGTGCAAACTCCACACGGATTGTGGGAGTGAAACTCATGCAGACACGGTGAGACTGTGCAAACTCCACACTGGTTGTGAGTGCGAAACCCTCACCCATACGGTGAGAATGTGCAAACCCCACACTGGTTGTGAGTGCGAAACCCACACAGACACGGTGAGAATGTGCAAACTCCACACGGATTGTGGGGGTGACTCCCACACAGACACAGTGAATATCTGGAAACTCCACATGGGTTTTGAGAGCGAAACCCACGCAGGCACGGTGAGAATGTGCAAACTCCACACGGATTGTGAGGGCAAAATCCACACACACGTGGAGAATGTTCAAAATTCACACGGATTGTGAGTTCAAATCCCACACACACGTGGAGAATGTTCAAAATTCACACGGATTGTGAGTGCAAATCCCACACAGACACGGTGAGGGTCTGCAAATTCCACTCGGATTGTGAGTCAGAAAACAACGCAGACACTGTGAGAATGTTCAAACTCCACTCGGATTGTGAGGGTCAATCCCACACAGACACGGTGACAATGTTCAAACTCCACACGGATTGTGAGTGCGAAACCCTCACCCACATGTTGAGAATGTGCAAACCCCACACGGGTTGTGAGTGCGAAACCAACGCAGACACGGTGAGAATGTGCAAACCCCACAAGGGTTGTGAGTGCGAAACCAACGCAGACACGGTGAGAACGTTCAAACTCCACACGGATTGTGAGTGCAAATCACACACACACACACGGTGAGAATGTGCAAACTGCACACAGATTGTGAGTGCGAAACCCTCACCCACATGGTGAGAATGTGCAAACTCCACGCGGATTGTGAGTGCGAAACCCACACAGACACAGTGAAAATCTGGAAACTCCACATGGGTTTTGATAGCGAAACCCACTCAGGCACGGTGAGAATGTGCAAACTCCACATGGATTGTGAGGGCAAAACCCTCACACACATGGTGTGGATGTGCAAATTCCACTTGGATTGTGGGAGTGAAACTCACGCAGACACGGTGAGAATGTGCAAACTCCACACGGATTGTGGGAGTGAAACTCACGCAGACAGGGTGAGAATGTGCAAAATCCACACTGGTTGTGAGTGCGAAACCCTCACCCACACGGTGAGAATGTGCAAATTCCACACGGATTGTGGGAGTGAAACTCATGCAGAAACGGTGAGAATGTGCAAACTCCACACGGATTGTGAGGGCGAAACCCTCACCCACATGGTGAGAATTTGCAAACTCCACACGGATTGTGAGTGTGAAACCCACACAGACACGGTGAGAATGTGCAAATTCCACACGGATTGTGAGTGCAAAACCCACGCAGACCCGGTGAGAATGTGCAAACTCCACATGGATTGTGAGTGCGAAACCCTCTCACACATGGTGTGGATGTGCAAATTCCACATGGATTGTGAGTGTGAAACCCACGCAGAGATGGTGAGACTGTGCAAACTCCACACTGGTTGTGAGTGTGAAACCCACACAGACACGGTGAGAATGTGCAAACTCCACACGGATTGTGGGAGTGAAACTCACGCAGACACGGTGAGAATGTGGAAATTCCACACGGTTTGTGAGTGCGAAACCCTCAACCACACAGTGAGAATGTGCAAACTCCACATGGATTGTGAGTGTGAAACCCACACACACATAGTGAGAATGTGCAAACTCCACACGGATTGTGAGTGCGAAACCCACACACACACGGTGAGAATGTGCAAACTCCACACGGATTGTGAGTGTGAAACCAACGCAGTCACAGTGAGAATGTGTAAACTCCACACGAATTGTGAGTGTGAAACCCACACACACACATGATGTGGATGTGCAAATTCCACACGGATTGTATGTGCGAAACCCTCACACACACGGTGAGAATGTGCAAACTCCACACGGTTGTGAGTGCAAAACCCTCTCACACACAGTGAGAATGTGCAAACTCCACACAGATTGTGAGTGCGAAACCCTCTCACACATGGTGTGGATGTGCAAATTCCACATGGATTGTGAGTGTGAAACCAACGGAGAGATGGTGAGACTGTGCAAACTCCACACTGGTTGTGAGTGCGAAACCCACACAGACACGGTGAGAATGTGCAAACTCCACACGGATTGTGAGAGCATAACCCACACCGACACGGTGAGAATGTGCAAACTCCACACGGATTGTGAGTGTGAAACAAACACACACGCGGTGAGAATGTGCAAACTCCACACGGATCGTGAGAGCATAACCCACACAGATACGGTGAGAATGTGCAAACTCCACATGGATTGTGAGTGAGAAAACAACGCAGACACGGTGAGAATGTGCAAACTCCACATGGATTGTGGGGGTCAATCCCACGCAGACACTGTGAGAATGTGCAAACTCCACACGGATTGTGAGTGCGAAACCCTCACCCATACGATGAGGATGTGCAAACTTCACACGGATTGTGAGTGCGAATCACATGCACACACGTTGAGAATGTGCAAACCCCACACGGATTGTGAGTGTGAATCCCACGCAGACACGGTGAGAATGTGCAAACCCCACACGGATTGTGAGTGTGAAACCCACACACACATGGTGAGAATGTGCAAACTCCACATGGATTGTGAGGGCAAAACCCACACACACGCTGAGAATGTGCAAAATCCACACAGATTGTGAGTACTAAACCCTCATACACATGGTGTGGATGTGCAAATTCCACTTGGATTGTGGGAGTGAAACTCACGCAGACACGGTGAGAATGTGCAAACTCCACACGGATTGTGGGAGTGAAACTCACGCAGACAGGGTGAGAATGTGCAAAATCCACACTGGTTGTGAGTGCGAAACCCTCACCCACACGGTGAGAATGTGCAAATTCCACACAGATTGTGGGAGTGAAACTCATGCAGAAACGGTGAGAATGTGCAAACTCCACACGGATTGTGAGGGCGAAACCCTCACCCACATGGTGAGAATTTGCAAACTCCACACGGATTGTGAGTGTGAAACCCACACAGACACGGTGAGAATGTGCAAATTCCACACGGATTGTGAGTGCAAAACCCACGCAGACCCGGTGAGAATGTGCAAACTCCACATGGATTGTGAGTGCGAAACCCTCTCACACATGGTGTGGATGTGCAAATTCCACATGGATTGTGAGTGTGAAACCCACGCAGAGATGGTGAGACTGTGCAAACTCCACACTGGTTGTGAGTGTGAAACCCACACAGACACGGTGAGAATGTGCAAACTCCACACGGATTGTGGGGGTCAATCCCACGCAGACACGGTGAGAATGTGCAAACTCCACATGGATTGTGAGTGTGAAACCCACACACACATAGTGAGAATGTGCAAACTCCACACGGATTGTGAGTGCGAAACCCACACACACACGGTGAGAATGTGCAAACTCCACACGGATTGTGAGTGTGAAACCAACGCAGTCACAGTGAGAATGTGTAAACTCCACACGGATTGTGAGTGTGAAACCCACACACACACATGATGTGGATGTGCAAATTCCACACGGATTGTGTGTGCGAAACCCTCACACACACGGTGAGAATGTGCAAACTCCACACGGTTGTGAGTGCAAAACCCTCACCCACACAGTGAGAATGTGCAAACTCCACACAGATTGTGAGTGCGAAACCCTCTCACACATGGTGTGGATGTGCAAATTCCACATGGATTGTGAGTGTGAAACCAACGGAGAGATGGTGAGAATGTGCAAACTCCACACTTGTTGTGAGTGCGAAACCCACACAGACACGGTGAGAATGTGCAAACTCCACACGGATTGTGAGAGCATAACCCACACCGACACGGTGAGAATGTGCAAACTCCACACGGATTGTGAGTGTGAAACAAACACACACGCGGTGAGAATGTGCAAACTCCACACGGATCGTGAGAGCATAACCCACACAGATACGGTGAGAATGTGCAAACTCCACATGGATTGTGAGTGAGAAAAGAACGCAGACACGGTGAGAATGTGCAAACTCCACATGGATTGTGGGGGTCAATCCCACGCAGACACTGTGAGAATGTGCAAACTCCACACGGATTGTGAGTGCGAAACCCTCACCCATACGATGAGGATGTGCAAACTTCACACGGATTGTGAGTGCGAATCACATGCACACACGGTGAGAATGTGCAAACCCCACACGGATTGTGAGTGTGAATCCCACGCAGACACGGTGAGAATGTGCAAACCCCACACGGATTGTGAGTGTGAAACCCACACACACATGGTGAGAATGTGCAAACTCCACACGGATTGTGAGTGCGAAACCCTCACCCACATGGTGAGAATGTGCAAACTCCACACGGATTGTGATTGCAAAACCCACGCAGACACGGTGAGAATGTGCAAATCCCACACGGATTGTGAGGGGTGAAACCCACACAGACAAGGTGAGACTGTGCAAACTCCACACGGATTGTGAGTGCGAAATCCATGCAGACACGGTGAGAATGTGCAAACTCCACACGGATTGTGAGTGCGAAATCCATGCAGTCACGGTGAGAATGTGCAAACTCCACATGGATTGTGAGTGCGAAATCCATGCAGACACGGTGAGAATGTGCAAACTCCACACGGATTATGAGTGCGAAACCCACACAGACAAGGTGAGACTGTGCAAACTCCACACGGATTGTGAGTGTGAAATCCATGCAGTCACGGTGAGAATGTGCAAACTCCACACGGATTGTGAGTGCGAAACCCTCACCCACACGGTGAGAATGTGCAAACTCCACACGGATTGTGAGTGTGAAACCCACACACACATCGTGAGAATGTGCAAATTCCACACGGATTGTGAGTGCGAAATCCATGCAGACACGGTGAGAATGTGCAAACTCCACACGGATTGTGAGTGTGAAACCCACACACACATCGTGAGAATGTGCAAACTCCACACGGATTGTGAGTGCGAAACCCACGCAGACACGGTGAGAATGTGCAAACTCCACACGGATTATGAGTGCGAAACCCACACAGAAAAGTGAGACTGTGCAAACTCCACACGGATTGTGAGTGCGAAACCCATGCAGACACTGTGAGAATGTGCAAACTCCACTCGGATTGTGAGTGCGAAACCAACGCAGTCACAGTGAGAATGTGCAAACTCCACACGGATTGTGAGTGCGAAACCAACGCAGTCACAGTGAGAATGTGCAAACTCCACACGGATTGTGAGTGCGAAACCAACGCAGTCACAGTGAGAATGTGCAAACTCCACACGGATTGTGAGTGCGAAACCCACACACACACGGTGAGAATGTGCAAACTCCACACGGATTGTGAGTGCGAAACCCACACACACACGGTGAGAATGTGCAAACTCCACACGGATTGTGAGTGCGAAACCCACACACACACGGTGAGAATGTGCGAACTCCACACGGATTGTGAGTGCGAAACCCACGCAGACACGGTGAGAATGTGCAAACTCCACACGGATTATGAGTGCGAAACCCACACAGAAAAGTGAGACTGTGCAAACTCCACACGGATTGTGAGTGCGAAACCCATGCAGACACGGTGAGAATGTGCAAACTCCACACGGATTGTGAGAGCGAAACCAACGCAGTCACAGTGAGAATGTGCAAACTCCACACGGATTGTGAGTGCGAAACCAACGCAGTCAAAGTGAGAATGTGCAAACTCCACACGGATTGTGAGTGCGAAACCCACACACACACGGTGAGAATGTGCAAACTCCACACGGATTGTGAGTGCGAAACCCACACACACACGGTGAGAATGTGTAAACTCCACAC
The DNA here is from genome assembly GCF_047496885.1 of Scyliorhinus torazame. Lineage (NCBI taxonomy): Eukaryota > Metazoa > Chordata > Chondrichthyes > Carcharhiniformes > Scyliorhinidae > Scyliorhinus > Scyliorhinus torazame. Next base: position 32,375,604 of record NC_092729.1, read on the forward strand.
GGATTCTGAGTGCGAAACCAACGCAGTCACAGTGAGAATGTGCAAACTCCACACGGATTGTGAGTGCGAAACCCACACACACACGGTGAGAATGTGCAAACTCCACACGGATTGTGAGTGCGAAACCCACACACACACGGTGAGAATGTGCGAAGTCCACACGGATTGTGAGTGTGAAACCCACACACACACATGGTGTGGATGTGCAAATTCCACACGGATTGTGAGAGTGAAACCCACGCAGACAGGGTGAGAATGTACAAACTCCACACGGATTGTGAGTGTGAAACCCTCACCCACACGGTTAGAATGTGCAAACTCCACACGGATTGTGAGTGTGAAACCCACACACACACGGTGAGAATGTGCGAACTCCACATGGATTGTGAGTGTGAAACCCTCACCCACATGGTGAGAATGTACAAACTCCACACGGATTGTTAGTGTGAAACCCTCACCTACACGGTGAGAATGTGCAAACTCCACACGGTTTGTGAGTGCGAAACCCTCACCCACACGGTGAGAATGTGCGAACTCCACACGGATTGTGAGTGTGAAACCCACACACACACATGGTGTGGATGTGCAAACTCCACACGGATTGTGAGGGGTGAAACACACACAGACAAGGTGAGACTGTGCAAACTCCACATGGATTGTGAGTGCGAAACCCTCACAAACATGGTGAGAATGTGCAAACGCCACACGGTTTGTGAGGGGTAAAACCCACACAGACGAGGTGAGACTGTGCAAACTCCACACGGATTGTGAGTGCGAAACCCACACAGACACGGTGAGAATGTGCAAACTCCACACGGATTTTGAGTGCGAAACCCATGCAGACAAGGTAAGAATGTGCAAAGTCCACACGGATTTTGAGTGCGAAATCAACGCAGTCACAGTGAGAATTGCAAACTCCACACGGATTGTGAGTGCGAAACCCATACAGACACGGTGAGAATGTGCAAACTCCACAAGGATTGTGAGTGTGAAACCCTCACCCACATGGTGAGAATGTGCAAACTTCACACGGATTGTGAGTGCGAAACCCATACAGACACGGTGAGAATATGCAAACTCCACACGGATTGTGAGTGCGAAACCAACGCAGTCACAGTGAGAATGTGCAAACTCCACACGGATTGTTAGTGTGAAACCCTCACCCACATGGTGAGAATGTGCGAACTCCACACGGATTGTGAGTGTGAAACCCTCACCCACATGCTGAGAATGTGCGAACTCCACACGGATTGTGAGTGGAAAACCCACGCAGACCCGGTGAGAATGTGCAAACTCCACACGGATTGTGAGTGCGAAACCCTCTCACACATGGTGTGGATGTGCAAATTCCACATGGATTGTGAGTGTGAAACCCACGCAGAGATGGTGAGACTGTGCAAACTCCACACTGGTTGTGAGTGTGAAACCCACACAGACACGGTGAGAATGTGCAAACTCCACACGGATTGTGGTGGTGAAACCCTCACCCACATGGTGAGAATGTGCCAACTCCACACGGATTGTGAGTGCGAATCCCTCACCCACACGGTGAGAATGTGCAAACTCCACACGGATTGTGGTGGTGAAACCCTCACCCACATGGTGAGAATGTGCCAACTCCACACGGGTTGTGAGTGCGAAACCCTAACCCACACGGTGAGAATGTGCAATCTCCACACGGATTGTGAGTGCGAAACCCATGCAGACACGGTGAGAACGTGGAAATTCCACACGCATTGTGAGTGCGAAACCCTCACCCACACGGTGAGAATGTGCAAACTCCACATGGTTTGTGAGTGCGAAACCCACACACACACGGTGAGAATGTGCAAACTCCACACGGATTGTGAGAGCATAACCCACACCGACACGGTGAGAATGTGCAAACTCCACACAGATTGTGAGTGTGAAACAAACACACACGCGGTGAGAATGTGCAAACTCCACACGGATCGTGAGAGCATAACCCACACAGATACGGTGAGAATGTGCAAACTCCACACGGATTGTGAGTGAGAAAACAACGCAGACACGGTGAGAATGTGCAAACTCCACATGGATTGTGGGGGTCAATCCCACGCAGACACTGTGAGAATGTGCAAACTCCACACGGATTGTGAGTGCGAAACCCTCACCCATACGATGAGGATGTGCAAACTTCACACGGATTGTGAGTGCGAATCACATGCACACACGGTGAGAATGTGCAAACCCCACACGGATTGTGAGTGTGAATCCCACGCAGACACGGTGAGAATGTGCAAACCCCACACGGGTTGTGAGTGTGAAACCCACACACACATGGTGAGAATGTGCAAACTCCACACGGATTGTGAGTGCGAAACCCTCACCCACATGGTGAGAATGTGCAAACTCCACACGGATTGTGATTGCAAAACCCACGCAGACACGGTGAGAATGTGCAAATCCCACACGGATTGTGAGGGGTGAAACCCACACAGACAAGGTGAGACTGTGCAAACTCCACACGGATTGTGAGTGCGAAATCCATGCAGACACGGTGAGAATGTGCAAACTCCACACGGATTGTGAGTGCGAAATCCATGCAGTCACCTTGAGAATGTGCAAACTCCACATGGATTGTGAGTGCGAAATCCATGCAGACACGGTGAGAATGTGCAAACTCCACACGGATTATGAGTGCGAAACCCACACAGACAAGGTGAGACTGTGCAAACTCCACACGGATTGTGAGTGTGAAATCCATGCAGTCACGGTGAGAATGTGCAAACTCCACACGGATTGTGAGTGAGAAACCCTCACCCACACGGTGAGAATGTGCAAACTCCACACGGATTGTGAGTGTGAAACCCACACACACATCGTGAGAATGTGCAAATTCCACACGGATTGTGAGTGCGAAATCCATGCAGACACGGTGAGAATGTGCAAACTCCACACGGATTGTGAGTGTGAAACCCACACACACATCGTGAGAATGTGCAAACTCCACACGGATTGTGAGTGCGATACCCACGCAGACACGGTGAGAATGTGCAAACTCCACACGGATTATGAGTGCGAAACCCACACAGAAAAGTGAGACTGTGCAAACTCCACACGGATTGTGAGTGCGAAACCCATGCAGACACTGTGAGAATGTGCAAACTCCACTCGGATTGTGAGTGCGAAACCAACGCAGTCACAGTGAGAATGTGCAAACTCCACACGGATTGTGAGTGCGAAACCAACGCAGTCACAGTGAGAATGTGCAAACTCCACACGGATTGTGAGTGCGAAACCCACACACACACGGTGAGAATGTGCAAACTCCACACGGATTGTGAGTGCGAAACCCACACACACACGGTGAGAATGTGCAAACTCCACACGGATTGTGAGTGCGAAACCCACACACACACGGTGAGAATGTGCGAACTCGACACGGATTGTGAGTGCGAAACCCACGCAGACACGGTGAGAATGTGCAAACTCCACACGGATTATGAGTGCGAAACCCACACAGAAAAGTGAGACTGTGCAAACTCCACACGGATTGTGAGTGCGAAACCCATGCAGACACTGTGAGAATGTGCAAACTCCACACGGATTGTGGGAGCGAAACCAACGCAGTCACAGTGAGAATGTGCAAACTCCACACGGATTGTGAGTGCGAAACCAACGCAGTCAAAGTGAGAATGTGCAAACTCCACACGGATTGTGAGTGCGAAACCCACACACACACGGTGAGAATGTGCAAACTCCACACGGATTGTGAGTGCGAAACCCACACACACACGGTGAGAATGTGTAAACTCCACACGGATTCTGAGTGCGAAACCAACGCAGTCACAGTGAGAATGTGCAAACTCCACACGGATTGTGAGTGCGAAACCCACACACACACGGTGAGAATGTGCAAACTCCACACGGATTGTGAGTGTGAAACCCACACACACACGGTGAGAATGTGCGAAGTCCACACGGATTGTGAGTGTGAAACCCACACACACACATGGTGTGGATGTGCAAATTCCACACGGATTGTGAGAGTGAAACCCACGCAGACAGGGTGAGAATGTACAAACTCCACACGGATTGTGAGTGTGAAACCCACACACACACGGTGAGAATGTGCGAACTCCACATGGATTGTGAGTGTGAAACCCTCACCCACACGGTGAGAATGTGCAAACTCCACACGGTGTGTGAGTGCGAAACCCTCACCCACACGGTGAGAATGTGCGAACTCCACACGGATTGTGAGTGTGAAACCCACACACACACACATGGTGTGGATGTGCAAACTCCACACGGATTGTGAGGGGTGAAACCCACACAGACAAGGTGAGACTGTGCAAACTCCACACGGATTGTGAGTGCGAAACCCACACAGACACGGTGAGAATGTGCAAACTCCACACGGATTTTGAGTGCGAAACCCATGCAGACAAGGTAAGAATGTGCAAACTCCACACGGATTTTGAGTGCGAAATCAACGCAGTCACAGTGAGAATGTGCAAACTCCACACGGATTGTGAGTGTGAAACCCATGCAGACAGGGTGAGAATGTGCAAACTCCACACGGATTGTGAGAGTGAAACCCACGCAGACAGGGTGAGAATGTGCAAACTCCACACGGATTGTGAGTGCGAAACCCATACAGACACGGTGAGAATGTGCAAACTCCACAAGGATTGTGAGTGTGAAACCCTCACCCACATGGTGAGAATGTGCAAACTTCACACGGATTGTGAGTGCGAAACCAACGCAGTCACAGTGAGAATGTGCAAACTCCACACGGATTGTGAGTGCGAAACCAACGCAGTCACAGTGAGAATGTGCAAACTCCACACGGATTGTTAGTGTGAAACCCTCACCCACATGGTGAGAATGTGCGAACTCCACACGGATTGTGAGTGTGAAACCCTCACCCACATGCTGAGAATGTGCGAACTCCACACGGATTGTGAGTGGAAAACCCACGCAGACCCGGTGAGAATGTGCAAACTCCACACGGATTGTGAGTGCGAAACCCTCTCACACATGGTGTGCATGTGCAAATTCCACATGGATTGTGAGTGTGAAACCCACGCAGAGATGGTGAGACTGTGCAAACTCCACACTGGTTGTGAGTGTGAAACCCACACAGACACGGTGAGAATGTGCAAACTCCACACGGATTGTGGTGGTGAAACCCTCACCCACATGGTGAGAATGTGCCAACTCCACACGGATTGTGAGTGCGAATCCCTCACCCACACGATGAGAATGTGCAAACTCCACACGGATTGTGGTGGTGAAACCCTCACCCACATGGTGAGAATGTGCAAACTCCACATGGTTTGTGAGTGCGAAACCCACACACACACGGTGAGAATGTGCAAACTCCACATGGATTGTTAGTGTGAAACCCACACACACACGGTGAGAATGTGCAAACTCCACACGGATTGTGAGTGCGAAACGAACGCAGTCACAGTGAGAATGTGTAAACTCCACACGGATTGTGAGTGTGAAACCCTCACACACACGGTGAGAATGTGCAAACTCCACACGGGTTGTGAGTGCACAACCCTCACCCACACGGTGAGAATGTGCAAACTCCACACAAATTGTGAGTGCGAAACCCTCTCACACATGGTGTGGATGTGCAAATTCCACATGGATTGTGTGTGTGAAACCCACGCAGAGATGGTGAGACTGTGCAAACTCCACACTGGTTGTGAGTGTGAAACCCACACAGACACGGTGAGAATGTGCAAACTCCACACGGATTGTGAGAGCATAGCCCACACAGACACGGTGAGAATGTGCAAACTCCACACGGATTGTGAGTGTGAAACAGACACACACACGGTGAGAATGTGCAAACTCCACACGGATTGTGAGAGCATAACCCACACAGACACGGTGAGAATGTGCAAACTCCACACGGATTGTGAGTGAGAAAAAAAACGCAGACACTGTGAGAATGTGCAAACTCCACACGGATTGTGAGTGTGAAACCCTCACCCACACGATGAGGATGTGCAAACTCCACACGGATTGTGAGTGCGAATCACATGCACACACGGTGAGAATGTGCAAACCCCACATGGATTGTGGGGATCAATCCCATGCAGACACGGTGAGAATGTGCAAGCTCCACACGGATTGTGAGTGCAAATCACATGCACACACGGTGAGAATGTGCAAACCCCACACGGATTGTGAGTGTGAATCCCACACAGACAAGGTGAGACTGTGCAAACTCCACACGGATTGTGAGTGCGAAACCCATGCAGACACGGTGAGAATGTGCAAACTCCACACGGATTGTGAGTGTGAAACCCACACAGTCACAGTGAGAATGTGCAAACTCCACACGGATCGTGAGTGAGAATCCCACACACACGGTGAGAATGTGCAAACTCCACACGGATTGTGAGGGCGAAACCCTCACCCACATGGTGAGAATGTGCGAACTCCAGACGGATTGTGAGAGCGAATCCCACACACACACGGTGACAATGTGTAAACGCCACACTGGTTGTGAGTGCGAAACCCTCACCCACACGGTGAAAATGTGCAAACTCCACACGGATTGTGAGTGTGAAACCCACGCAGACACGGTGACAATGTGTAAACGCCACACTGGTTGTGAGTGCGAAACCCTCACCCACACGGTGAAAATGTGCAAACTCCACACGGATTGTGTGTGCGAAACCCTCAGCCTCACGGTGAGAATGTGCAAACTCCACATGGATTGTGAGAGCGAAACCCTCACCCACATGGTGAGAATTTGCAAACTCCACACGGATTGTGAGTGCAAAACCCACGCAGACCCGGTGAGAATGTGCAAACTCCACACGGATTGTGAGTGCGAAACCCTCTCACACATGGTGAGAATGTAGAAATTCCACATGGATTGTGAGTGTGAAACCCACGCAGAGATGGTGAGACTGTGCAAACTCCACACGGATTGTGAGTGCGAAACCCTCACCCACATGGTGAGAATGTGCAAACTCCACACGGATTGTGTGTGTGAAACCCACACAGACAAGGTGAGACTGTGCAAACTCCACATGGATTGTGAGTGCGAAACCCATGCAGACACGGTGAGAATGTGGAAATTCCACACGGATTGTGAGTGCGAAACCCACACACACACGGTGAGAATGTGCAAACTCCACACGGATTGTGTGTGTGAAACCCACACACACATAGTGAGAATGTGGAAACTCCACACGGATTGTGAGTGCGAAACCCACACCCACACGGTGAGCATGTGCAAACTCCACACGGATTGTGAGTGCGAAACCAACGCAGTCACAGTGAGAATGTGTAAACTCCACACGGATTGTGAGTGTGACACCCACACACACACATGATGTGGATGTGCAAATTCCACACGGATTGTGTGTGCAAAACCCTCACCCACACAGTGAGAATGTGCAAACTCCACACAGATTGTGAGTGCGAAACCCTCTCACACATGGTGTGGATGTGCAAATTCCACATGGATTGTGAGTGTGAAACCCACGCAGAGATGGTGAGACTGTGCAAACTCCACACAGGTTGTGAGTGTGAAACCGACACAGACACGGTGAGAATGTGCAAACTCCACACGGATTGTGAGAGCATAACCCACACAGACACGGTGAGAATGTGCAAACTCCACGGATTGTGAGTCAGAAAACAATGCAGACACTGTGAGAATGTGCAAACTCCACACGGATTGTGAGTGTGAAACCCTCACCCACACGATGAGGATGTGCAAACTCCACACAGATTGTGAGTGCGAATCACATGCACACACGGTGAGAATGTGCAAACCCCACATGGATTGTGGGAGTCAATCCCACGCAGACACGGTGAGAATGTGCAAACTCCATACGGATTGTGAGTGCGAAACCCTCACCCAGACGATGAGGATGTGCAAGCTACACACGGATTGTGAGTGCAAATCACATGCACACACGGTGAGAATGTGCAAACCCCACACGGATTGTGAGTGTGAATCCCACGCAGACACGGTGAGAATGTGCAAACTCCACACGGATTATGAGTGCGCAACCCACGCAGACACGGTGAGACTGTGCAAACTCCACACGGATTGTGAGTGTGAAACCCATGCAGACACGGTGAGAATGTGCAAACTCCACACGGATTGTGAGAGCGAAACCCACACAGACACGGTGAGACTGTGCAAACTCCACACGGATTGTGAGTGTGAAACCCATGCAGACACGGTGAGAATGTGCAAACTCCACACGGATTGTGAGAGCGAAACCCACACAGACACGGTGAGACTGTGCAAACTCCACACGGATTGTGAGTGCGAAACCCATGCAGACACGGTGAGAATGTGCAAACGCCACACGGATTGTGAGTGAGAAACCCTCACCCACACGGTGAGAATGTGTAAACTCCACACGGATTGTGAGAGCGAAACCCTCACACACACGGTGAGAATGTGCAAACTCCACACGGATTGTGAGTGAGAATCCCTCACCCACACGGTGAGAATGTGCAAACTCCACACGGATTGTGAGTGCGAAACCCTCACCCACATGGTGAGAATGTGCAAACTCCACACGGATTGTGTGTGTGAAACCCACACAGACAAGGTGAGACTGTGCAAACTCCACACGGATTGTGAGTGCGAAACCCTCACCCACACGGTGAGAATGTGCAAACGCCACACGGTTTGTGAGTGCGAAACCCATGCAGACTCGGTGAGAATGTGGAAATTCCACACGGATTGTGAGTGTGAAACCCTCACCCACACGGTGAGAATGTGTAAACTCCACACGGATTGTGTTTGTGAAACCCACACAGACAAGGTGAGACTGTGCAAACTCCACACGGATTGTGAGTGCGAAACCCTCACCCACACGGTGAGAATGTGCAAACGCCACACGGTTTGTGAGTGCGAAAACCATGCAGACACGGTGAGAATGTGGAAATTCCACACGGATTGAGAGTGCGAAACCCACACACACACGGTGAGAATGTGCAAACTCCACACGGATTGTGAGTGTGAAACCCACACACACATAGTGAGAATGTGGAAACTCCACACGGATTGTGAGTGCGAAACCCACACACACACGGTGAGAATGTGCAAACTCCACACTGGTTGTGAGTGTGAAACCGACACAGACACGGTGAGAATGTGCAAACTCCACACGGATTGTGAGAGCGTAACCCACACAGACACGGTGAGAATGTGCAAACTCCACACGGATTGTGAGTGTGAAACCCTCACCCACACGATGAGGATGTGCAAACTCCACACGGATTGTGAGTGCGAATCACATGCACACACGGTGAGAATGTGCAAACCCCACATGGATTGTGCGGGTCAATCCCACGCAGACACGGTGAGAATGTGCAAGCTCCACACGGATTGTGAGTGCGAAACCCTCACCCAGGCGATGAGGATGTGCAAGCTCCACACAGATTGTGAGTGCAAATCACATGCACACACGGTGAGAATGCGCAAACCCCACACGGATTGTGTGTGTGTATCCCACGCAGACACGGTGAGAATGTGCAAACTCCACACGGATTGTGAGAGCGAAACCCACAGAGACAAGGTGAGACTGTGCAAACTCCACACGGATTGTGAGTGCGAAACCCATGCAGACACGGTGAGAATGTGCAAACTCCACACGGATTGTGAGTGTGAAACCCTCACCCACACGGTGAGAATGTGTAAACTCCACACGGATTGTGAGTGCGAAACCCACACACACACGGTGAGAATGTGCAAACTCCACACGGATTGTGAGTGAGAATCCCTCACCCACACGGTGAGAATGTGCAAACTCCACACGGATTGTGAGTGCGAAACCCTCTCACACATGGTGTGGATGTGCAAATTCCACATGGATTGTGTGTGTGAAACCCACGCAGAGATGGTGAGACTGTGCAAACTCCACACTGGTTGTGAGTGTGAAACCCACACAGACACGGTGAGAATGTGCAAACTCCACACGGATTGTGAGAGCATAGCCCACACAGACACGGTGAGAATGTGCAAACTCCACACGGATTGTGAGTGTGAAACAGACACACACACGGTGAGAATGTGGAAACTCCACACGGATTGTGAGAGCATAACCCACACAGACACGGTGAGAATGTGCAAACTCCACACGGATTGTGAGTGAGAAAAAAAACGCAGACACTGTGAGAATGTGCAAACTCCACACGGATTGTGAGTGTGAAACCCTCACCCACACGATGAGGATGTGCAAACTCCACACGGATTGTGAGTGCGAATCACATGCACACACGGTGAGAATGTGCAAACCCCACATGGATTGTGGGGGTCAATCCCATGCAGACACGGTGAGAATGTGCAAGCTCCACACGGATTGTGAGTGCGAATCACATGCACACACGGTGAGAATGTGCAAACCCCACACGGATTGTGAGTGTGAATCCCACACAGACAAGGTGAGACTGTGCAAACTCCACACGGATTGTGAGTGCGAAACCCATGCAGACACGGTGAGAATGTGCAAACTCCACACGGATTGTGAGTGCGAAACCAACACAGTCACAGTGAGAATGTGCAAACTCCACACGGATTGTGAGTGAGAATCCCACACACACGGTGAGAATGTGCAAACTCCACACGGATTGTGAGGGCGAAACCCTCACCCACATGGTGAGAATGTGCGAACTCCAGACGGATTGTGAGAGCGAATCCCACACACACACGGTGACAATGTGTAAACGCCACACTGGTTGTGAGTGCGAAACCCTCACCCACACGGTGAAAATGTGCAAACTCCACACGGATTGTGAGTGTGAAACCCACGCAGACACGGTGACAATGTGTAAACGCCACACTGGTTGTGAGTGCGAAACCCTCACCCACACGGTGAAAATGTGCAAACTCCACACGGATTGTGTGTGCGAAACCCTCAGCCACACGGTGAGAATGTGCAAACTCCACATGGATTGTGAGAGCGAAACCCTCACCCACATGGTGAGAATTTGCAAACTCCACACGGATTGTGAGTGCAAAACCCACGCAGACCCGGTGAGAATGTGCAAACTCCACACGGATTGTGAGTGCGAAACCCTCTCACACATGGTGAGAATGTAGAAATTCCACATGGATTGTGAGTGTGAAACCCACGCAGAGATGGTGAGACTGTGCAAACTCCACACGGATTGTGAGTGCGAAACCCTCACCCACATGGTGAGAATGTGCAAACTCCACACGGATTGTGTGTGTGAAACCCACACAGACAAGGTGAGACTGTGCAAACTCCACATGGATTGTGAGTGCGAAACCCATGCAGACACGGTGAGAATGTGGAAATTCCACACGGATTGTGAGTGCGAAACCCACACACACACGGTGAGAATGTGCAAACTCCACACGGATTGTGAGTGTGAAACCCACACACACATAGTGAGAATGTGGAAACTCCACACGGATTGTGAGTGCGAAACCCACACCCACACGGTGAGCATGTGCAAACTCCACACGGATTGTGAGTGCGAAACCAACGCAGTCACAGTGAGAATGTGTAAACTCCACACGGATTGTGAGTGTGACACCCACACACACACATGATGTGGATGTGCAAATTCCACACGGATTGTGTGTGCAAAACCCTCACCCACACAGTGAGAATGTGCAAACTCCACACAGATTGTGAGTGCGAAACCCTCTCACACATGGTGTGGATGTGCAAATTCCACATGGATTGTGAGTGTGAAACCCACGCAGAGATGGTGAGACTGTGCAAACTCCACACAGGTTGTGAGTGTGACACCGACACAGACACGGTGAGAATGTGCAAACTCCACACGGATTGTGAGAGCATAACCCACACAGACACGGTGAGAATGTGCAAACTCCACGGATTGTGAGTGAGAAAACAATGCAGACACTGTGAGAATGTGCAAACTCCACACGGATTGTGAGTGTGAAACCCTCACCCACACGATGAGGATGTGCAAACTCCACACGGATTGTGAGTGCGAATCACATGCACACACGGTGAGAATGTGCAAACCCCACATGGATTGTGGGAGTCAATCCCACGCAGACACGGTGAGAATGTGCAAACTCCATACGGATTGTGAGTGCGAAACCCTCACCCAGACGATGAGGATGTGCAAGCTACACACGGATTGTGAGTGCAAATCACATGCACACACGGTGAGAATGTGCAAACCCCACACGGATTGTGAGTGTGAATCCCACGCAGACACGGTGAGAATGTGCAAACTCCACACGGATTATGAGTGCGCAACCCACGCAGACACGGTGAGACTGTGCAAACTCCACACGGATTGTGAGTGTGAAACCCATGCAGACACGGTGAGAATGTGCAAACTCCACACGGATTGTGAGAGCGAAACCCACACAGACACGGTGAGACTGTGCAAACTCCACACGGATTGTGAGTGTGAAACCCATGCAGACACGGTGAGAATGTGCAAACTCCACACGGATTGTGAGAGCGAAACCCACACAGACACGGTGAGACTGTGCAAACTCCACACGGATTGTGAGTGCGAAACCCATGCAGACACGGTGAGAATGTGCAAACTCCACACGGATTGTGAGTGTGAATCCCTCACCCACACGGTGAGAATGTGTAAACTCCACACGGATTGTGAGAGCGAAACCCTCACACACACGGTGAGAATGTGCAAACTCCACACGGATTGTGAGTGAGAATCCCTCACCCACGGTGAGAATGTGCAAACTCCACACGGATTGTGAGTGCGAAACCCTCACCCACATGGTGAGAATGTGCAAACTCCACACGGATTGTGTGTGTGAAACCCACACAGACAAGGTGAGACTGTGCAAACTCCACACGGATTGTGAGTGCGAAACCCTCACCCACACGGTGAGAATGTGCAAACGCCACACGGTTTGTGAGTGCGAAACCCATGCAGACTCGGTGAGAATGTGGAAATTCCACACGGATTGTGAGTGTGAAACCCTCACCCACACGGTGAGAATGTGTAAACTCCACACGGATTGTGTTTGTGAAACCCACACAGACAAGGTGAGACTGTGCAAACTCCACACGGATTGTGAGTGCGAAACCCTCACCCACACGGTGAGAATGTGCAAACGCCACACGGTTTGTGAGTGCGAAAACCATGTAGACACGGTGAGAATGTGGAAATTCCACACGGATTGAGAGTGCGAAACCCACACACACACGGTGAGAATGTGCAAACTCCACACGGATTGTGAGTGTGAAACCCACACACACATAGTGAGAATGTGGAAACTCCACACGGATTGTGAGTGCGAAACCCACACACACACGGTGAGAATGTGCAAACTCCACACTGGTTGTGAGTGTGAAACCGACACAGACACGGTGAGAATGTGCAAACTCCACACGGATTGTGAGTGTGAAACCCTCACCCACACGATGAGGATGTGCAAACTCCACACGGATTGTGAGTGCGAATCACATGCACACACGGTGAGAATGTGCAAACCCCACATGGATTGTGCGGGTCAATCCCACGCAGACACGGTGAGAATGTGCAAGCTCCACACGGATTGTGAGTGCGAAACCCTCACCCAGGCGATGAGGATGTGCAAGCTCCACACAGATTGTGAGTGCAAATCACATGCACACACGGTGAGAATGCGCAAACCCCACACGGATTGTGAGTGTGTATCCCACGCAGACACGGTGAGAATGTGCAAACTCCACACGGATTGTGAGAGCGAAACCCACAGAGACAGGGTGAGACTGTGCAAACTCCACACGGATTGTGAGTGCGAAACCCATGCAGACACGGTGAGAATGTGCAAACTCCACACGGATTGTGAGTGTGAAACCCTCACCCACACGGTGAGAATGTGTAAACTCCACACGGATTGTGAGTGCGAAACCCACACACACACGGTGAGAATGTGCAAACTCCACACGGATTGTGAGTGAGAATCCCTCACCCACACGGTGAGACTGTGCAAGCTCCACACGGATTGTGAGTGCGAAACCCTCACCCACATGGTGAGAATGTGCAAACTCCACACGGATTGTGAGTGCGAAACCCACGCAAACACGGTAAGAATGTGGAAATTCCACACGGATTGTGAGTGCGAAACCCACACACACACGGTGAGAATGTGCAAACTCCACACGGATTGCGAGTGTGAAACCCACACACACAGAGTGAGAATGTGGAAACTCCACACGGATTGTGAGTGCGAAACCCACACACACACGGTGAGAATGTGCAAACTCCACACGGATTGTGAGTGTGAAACCCACACACACACATGATGTGGATGTGCAAATTCCACACGGATTGTGTGTGCGAAACCCTCACACACACGGTGAGAATGTGCAAACTCCACACAGATTGTGAGTGCGAAACCCTCACCCACATGGTGAGAATGTGCAAATTCCACATGGATTGTGTGTGTGAAACCCACGCAGAGATGGTGAGACTGTGCAAACTCCACACTGGTTGTGAGTGTGAAACCAACACAGACACGGTGAGAATGTGCAAACTCCACACGGATTGTGAGAGCATAGCCCACACAGACACGGTGAGAATGTGCAAACTCCACACGGATTGTGAGTGTGAAACAGACACACACACGGTGAGAATGTGCAAACTCCACACGGATTGTGAGAGCATAACCCACACAGACACGGTGAGAATGTGCAAACTCCACACGGATTGTGAGTGAGAAAAAAAACGCAGACACTGTGAGAATGTGCAAACTCCACACGGATTGTGAGTGTGAAACCCTCACCCACACGATGAGGATGTGCAAACTCCACACGGATTGTGAGTGCGAATCACATGCACACACGGTGAGAATGTGCAAACCCCACATGGATTGTGGGGGTCAATCCCATGCAGACACGGTGAGAATGTGCAAGCTCCACACGGATTGTGAGTGCGAATCACATGCACACACGGTGAGAATGTGCAAACCCCACACGGATTGTGAGTGTGAATCCCACACAGACAAGGTGAGACTGTGCAAACTCCACACGGATTGTGAGTGCGAAACCCATGCAGACACGGTGAGAATGTGCAAACTCCACACGGATTGTGAGTGCGAAACCAACACAGTCACAGTGAGAATGTGCAAACTCCACACGGATTGTGAGTGAGAATCCCACACACACGGTGAGAATGTGCAAACTCCACACGGATTGTGAGGGCGAAACCCTCACCCACATGGTGAGAATGTGCGAACTCCAGACGGATTGTGAGAGCGAATCCCACACAGACACGGTGACAATGTGTAAACGCCACACTGGTTGTGAGTGCGAAACCCTCACCCACACGGTGAAAATGTGCAAACTCCACACGGATTGTGAGTGTGAAACCCACGCAGACACGGTGCCAATGTGTAAACGCCACACTGGTTGTGAGTGCGAAACCCTCACCCACACGGTGAAAATGTGCAAACTCCACACGGATTGTGTGTGCGAAACCCTCAGCCACACGGTGAGAATGTGCAAACTCCACATGGATTGTGAGAGCGAAACCCTCACCCACATGGTGAGAATTTGCAAACTCCACACGGATTGTGAGTGCAAAACCCACGCAGACCCGGTGAGAATGTGCAAACTCCACACGGATTGTGAGTGCGAAACCCTCTCACACATGGTGAGAATGTAGAAATTCCACATGGATTGTGAGTGTGAAACCCACGCAGAGATGGTGAGACTGTGCAAACTCCACACGGATTGTGAGTGCGAAACCCTCACCCACATGGTGAGAATGTGCAAACTCCACACGGATTGTGTGTGTGAAACCCACACAGACAAGGTGAGACTGTGCAAACTCCACATGGATTGTGAGTGCGAAACCCATGCAGACACGGTGAGAATGTGGAAATTCCACACGGATTGTGAGTGCGAAACCCACACACACACGGTGAGAATGTGCAAACTCCACACGGATTGTGAGTGTGAAACCCACACACACATAGTGAGAATGTGGAAACTCCACACGGATTGTGAGTGCGAAACCCACACCCACACGGTGAGCATGTGCAAACTCCACACGGATTGTGAGTGCGAAACCAACGCAGTCACAGTGAGAATGTGTAAACTCCACACGGATTGTGAGTGTGACACCCACACACACACATGATGTGGATGTGCAAATTCCACACGGATATTGTGTGCAAAACCCTCACCCACACAGTGAGAATGTGCAAACTCCACACAGATTGTGAGTGCGAAACCCTCTCACACATGGTGTGGATGTGCAAATTCCACATGGATTGTGAGTGTGAAACCCACGCAGAGATGGTGAGACTGTGCAAACTCCACACAGGTTGTGAGTGTGAAACCGACGCAGACACGGTGAGAATGTGCAAACTCCACACGGATTGTGAGAGCATAACCCACACAGACACGGTGAGAATGTGCAAACTCCACGGATTGTGAGTGAGAAAACAATGCAGACACTGTGAGAATGTGCAAACTCCACACGGATTGTGAGTGTGAAACCCTCACCCACACGATGAGGATGTGCAAACTCCACACGGATTGTGAGTGCGAATCACATGCACACACGGTGAGAATGTGCAAACCCCACATGGATTGTGGGAGTCAATCCCACGCAGACACGGTGAGAATGTGCAAACTCCATACGGATTGTGAGTGCGAAACCCTCACCCAGACGATGAGGATGTGCAAGCTACACACGGATTGTGAGTGCAAATCACATGCACACACGGTGAGAATGTGCAAACCCCACACGGATTGTGAGTGTGAATCCCACGCAGACACGGTGAGAATGTGCAAACTCCACACGGATTATGAGTGCGCAACCCACGCAGACACGGTGAGACTGTGCAAACTCCACACGGATTGTGAGTGTGAAACCCATGCAGACACGGTGAGAATGTGCAAACTCCACACGGATTGTGAGAGCGAAACCCACACAGACACGGTGAGACTGTGCAAACTCCACACGGATTGTGAGTGTGAAACCCATGCAGACACGGTGAGAATGTGCAAACTCCACACGGATTGTGAGAGCGAAACCCACACAGACACGGTGAGACTGTGCAAACTCCACACGGATTGTGAGTGCGAAACCCATGCAGACACGGTGAGAATGTGCAAACTCCACACGGATTGTGAGTGTGAAACCCTCACCCACACGGTGAGAATGTGTAAACTCCACACGGATTGTGAGAGCGAAACCCTCACACACACGGTGAGAATGTGCAAACTCCACACGGATTGTGAGTGAGAATCCCTCACCCACACGGTGAGAATGTGCAAACTCCACACGGATTGTGAGTGCGAAACCCTCACCCACATGGTGAGAATGTGCAAACTCCACACGGATTGTGTGGGTGAAACCCACACAGACAAGGTGAGACTGTGCAAACTCCACACGGATTGTGAGTGCGAAACCCTCACCCACACGGTGAGAATGTGCAAACGCCACACGGTTTGTGAGTGCGAAACCCATGCAGACTCGGTGAGAATGTGGAAATTCCACACGGATTGTGAGTGTGAAACCCTCACCCACACGGTGAGAATGTGTAAACTCCACACGGATTGTGTTTGTGAAACCCACACAGACAAGGTGAGACTGTGCAAACTCCACACGGATTGTGAGTGCGAAACCCTCACCCACACGGTGAGAATGTGCAAACGCCACACGGTTTGTGAGTGCGAAAACCATGCAGACACGGTGAGAATGTGGAAATTCCACACGGATTGAGAGTGCGAAACCCACACACACACGGTGAGAATGTGCAAACTCCACACGGATTGTGAGTGTGAAACCCACACACACATAGTGAGAATGTGGAAACTCCACACGGATTGTGAGTGCGAAACCCACACACACACGGTGAGAATGTGCAAACTCCACACTGGTTGTGAGTGTGAAACCGACACAGACACGGTGAGAATGTGCAAACTCCACACGGATTGTGAGAGCGTAACCCACACAGACACGGTGAGAATGTGCAAACTCCACACGGATTGTGAGTGTGAAACCCTCACCCACACGATGAGGATGTGCAAACTCCACACGGATTGTGAGTGCGAATCACATGCACACACGGTGAGAATGTGCAAACCCCACATGGATTGTGCGGGTCAATCCCACGCAGACACGGTGAGAATGTGCAAGCTCCACACGGATTGTGAGTGCGAAACCCTCACCCAGGCGATGAGGATGTGCAAGCTCCACACAGATTGTGAGTGCAAATCACATGCACACACGGTGAGAATGCGCAAACCCCACACGGATTGTGAGTGTGTATCCCACGCAGACACGGTGAGAATGTGCAAACTCCACATGGATTGTGAGAGCGAAACCCACAGAGACAGGGTGAGACTGTGCAAACTCCACACGGATTGTGAGTGCGAAACCCATGCAGACACGGTGAGAATGTGCAAACTCCACACGGATTGTGAGTGTGAAACCCTCACCCACACGGTGAGAATGTGTAAACTCCACACGGATTGTGAGTGCGAAACCCACACACACACGGTGAGAATGTGCAAACTCCACACGGATTGTGAGTGAGAATCCCTCACCCACACGGTGAGAATGTGCAAGCTCCACACGGATTGTGAGTGCGAAACCCTCACCCACATGGTGAGAATGTGCAAACTCCACACGGATTGTGAGTGCGAAACCCACGCAAACACGGTAAGAATGTGGAAATTCCACACGGATTGTGAGTGCGAAACCCACACACACACGGTGAGAATGTGCAAACTCCACACGGATTGTGAGTGTGAAACCCACACACACAGAGTGAGAATGTGGAAACTCCACACGGATTGTGAGTGCGAAACCCACACACACACGGTGAGAATGTGCAAACTCCACACGGATTGTGAGTGTGAAACCCACACACACACATGATGTGGATGTGCAAATTCCACACGGATTGTGTGTGCGAAACCCTCACACACACGGTGAGAATGTGCAAACTCCACACAGATTGTGAGTGCGAAACCCTCTCACACATCGTGTGGATGTGCAAATTCCACATGGATTGTGAGTGTGAAACCCACGCAGAGATGGTGAGACTGTGCAAACTCCACACTGGTTGTGAGTGTGAAACCGACACAGACACGGTGAGAATGTGCAAACTCCACACGGATTGTGAGTGCATAACCCACACAGACACGGTGAGAATGTGCAAACTCCACACGGATTGTGAGTGAGAAAACAACGCAGACACTGTGAGAATGTGCAAACTCCACACGGATTGTGAGTGTGAAACCCTCACCCACACGATGAGGATGTGCAAACTCCACACGGATTGTGAGTGCGAATCACATGCACACACGGTGAGAATGTGCAAACCCCACACGGATTGTGAGTGTCAATCCCACACAGACACGGTGAGAATGTGCAAACTCCACACGGATTATGAGTGCGAAACCCACGCAGACACGGTGAGAATGTGCAAACTCCACACGGATTGTGAGAGCGAAACCCACACATACAAGGTGAGACTGTACAAACTCCACACGGATTGTGAGTGCGAAACCCATGCAGACACGGTGAGAATGTGCAAACTCCACACGGATTTTGAGTGTGAAACCCTCACCCACACGGTGAGAATGTGTAAACTCCACATGGGTTGTGAGTGCGAAACCCACACAGACACGCTGAGAATGTGCAAACTCCACACGGATTGTGAGAGAGAATCCCACACAGACACAGGTAGGATGTTCAAACTCCACACGGATTGTGAGTGTGAAACCCACGCAGACACGGTGAGAATGTGCAAACTACACACGGATTGTGAGGGCAAAACCCACACACATAAGGTGAGAATGTGCAAATTCCACTCGGATTGTGCGTGAGAAACCAACGCAGACATAGTGAGAATGTGTAAACTCCAAATGGATTGTGAGTGAGAATCCCACACCCACATGGTGAGAATGCGCAAACTCCACTCGGATTGTGAGTGAGAATCCCACACCCACATGGTGAGAATGCGCAAACTCCACACGGATTTTGAGTGCGAAACCAACGCAGTCACAGTAAGAATGTGTAAACTCCACACGGATTGTGAGTGTGAAACCCACACACACACATGATGTGGATGTGCAAATTCCACACGGATTGTGTGTGCAAAACCCTCACACACACGGTGAGAATGTGCAAACTCCACACGGGTTGTGAGTGCAAAACCCTCACCCACACGGTGAGAATGTGCAACTCCACACAGATTGTGAGTGCGAAACCCTCTCACACATGGTGTGGATGTGCAAATTCCACATGGATTGTGAGTGTGAAACCCACGCAGAGATGGTGAGACTGTGCAAACTCCACACTGGTTGTGAGTGTGAAACCCACACAGATACGGTGAGAATGTGCAAACTCCACACGGATTGTGAGTGTGAAACCCTAACCCACACGATGAGGATGTGCAAACTCCACACGGATTGTGAGTGCGAATCACATGCACACACGGTGAGAATGTGCAAACCCCACATGGATTGTGGAGGTCAATCCCACGCAGACACGGTGAGAATGTGCAAGCTCCACACGGATTGTGAGTGCGAATCACATGCAGACACGGTGAGAATGTGGAAACTCCACACGGATTGTGGGAGTGAAACTCACGCAGACACGGTGAGAATGTGCAAACACAACACTGGTTGTGAGTGTTAAACCCACACAGACACGGTGAGAATGTGCAAATTCCACACGGATTGTGAGTGTGAAACCCACACAGACACGGTGAGAATGTGCAAACTCCACACGGATTGTGAGTGCGAAACCCTCACCCACACGATGAGGATGTGCAAACTCCAAACGGATTGTGAGTGCGAATCACATGCACACACGGTGAGAATGTGCAAACCCCACATGGATTGTGAGTGTGAGTCACATCCACACACGGTGAGAATGTGCAAACACCACACGGCTTGTGAGTGCGAAACCCATGCAGACACGGTGAGAATGTGGAAACTCCACACGGATTGTGGGAGTGAAACTCACGCAGACACGGTGAGAATGTGCAAACTCCACATGGATTGTGAGTGCGAAACCAACGCAGACATGGTGAGAATGTGCAAACTCCACACGGATTGTGAGTGCGAAACCCTCACACACACGGTGAGAATGTGCAAACTCCACACAGATTGTGAGTGCGAAACCCTCTCACACATGGTGTGGATGTGCAAATTCCACAAGGATTGTGAGTGTGAAACCCACGCAGAGATGGTGAGACTGTGCAAACTCCACACTGGTTGTGAGTGTGAAACCGACACAGACACGGTGAGAATGTGCAAACTCCACACGGATTGTGAGTGCATAACCCACAAAGACATGGTGAGAATGTGCAAACTCCACACGGATTGTGAGAGTGAAACCCTCACACACACGGTGAGAATGTGCAAACTCCACACGGATTGTGAGAGTGAAACCCTCACACACACGGTGAGAATGTGCAAACTCCACGGATTGTGAGTGAGAAAACAACGCAGACACTGTGAGAATGTGCAAACTCCACACGGATTGTGAGTGTGAAACCCTCACCCACACGATGAGGATGTGCAAACTCCACACGGATTGTGAGTGCGAATCACATGCACATACGGTGAGAATGTGCAAACCCCACATGGATTGTGGGGGTCAATCCCACACAGACACGGTGAGAATGTGCAAACTCCATACGGATTGTGAGTGCGAAACCCTCACCCAGACGATGAGGATGTGCAAGCTCCACACGGATTGTGAGTGCAAATCACATGCACACACGGTGAGAATGTGCAAACCCCACACGGATTGTGAGTGTCAATCCCACGCAGACACGGTGAGAATGTGCAAACTCCACACGGATTATGAGTGCGAAACCCACGCAGACACGGTGAGAATGTGCAAACTCCACACGGATTGTGAGAGCGAAACCCACACATACAAGGTGAGACTGTACAAACTCCACACGGATTGTGAGTGCGAAACCCATGCAGACACGGTGAGAATGTGCAAACTCCACACGGATTTTGAGTGTGAAACCCTCACCCACACGGTGAGAATGTGTAAACTCCACATGGGTTGTGAGTGCGAAACCCACACAGACACGCTGAGA
This sequence comes from Scyliorhinus torazame, assembly GCF_047496885.1. Lineage (NCBI taxonomy): Eukaryota > Metazoa > Chordata > Chondrichthyes > Carcharhiniformes > Scyliorhinidae > Scyliorhinus > Scyliorhinus torazame. The sequence continues at coordinate 32,397,628 of NC_092729.1, forward strand.
ATGTGCAAACTCCACACGGATTGTGAGAGAGAATCCCACACAGACACAGGTAGGATGTTCAAACTCCACACGGATTGTGAGTGTGAAACCCACGCAGACACGGTGAGAATGTGCAAACTACACACGGATTGTGAGGGCAAAACCCACACACATACGGTGAGAATGTGCAAATTCCACTCGGATTGTGCGTGAGAAACCAACGCAGACATAGTGAGAATGTGTAAACTCCACATGGATTGTGAGTGAGAATCCCACACCCACATGGTGAGAATGCGCAAACTCCACTCGGATTGTGAGTGAGAATCCCACACCCACATTGTGAGAATGCGCAAACTCCACACGGATTGTGAGTGCGAAACCAACGCAGTCACAGTGAGAATGTGTAAACTCCACACGGATTGTGAGTGTGAAACCCACACACACACATGATGTGGATGTGCAAATTCCACACGGATTGTGTGTGCGAAACCCTCACACACACGGTGAGAATGTGCAAACTCCACATGGGTTGTGAGTGCAAAACCCTCACCCACACGGTGAGAATGTGCAAACTCCACACAGATTGTGAGTGCGAAACCCTCTCACACATGGTGTGGATGTGCAAATTCCACATGGATTGTGAGTGTGAAACCCACGCAGAGATGGTGAGACTGTGCAAACTCCACACTGGTTGTGAGTGTGAAACCCACACAGACACGGTGAGAATGTGCAAACTCCACACGGATTGTGAGAGCATAGCCCACACAGACACGGTGAGAATGTGCAAACTCCACACGGATTGTGAGTGTGAAACAGACACACACACGGTGAGAATGTGCAAACTCCACACGGATTGTGAGAGCATAACCCACACAGACACGGTGAGAATGTGCAAACTCCACACGGATTGTGAGTGTGAAACCCTAACCCACACGATGAGGATGTGCAAACTCCACACGGATTGTGAGTGCGAATCACATGCACACACGGTGAGAATGTGCAAACCCCACATGGATTGTGGGGGTCAATCCCACGCAGACACGGTGAGAATGTGCAAGCTCCACACGGATTGTGAGTGCGAATTACATGCAGACACGGTGAGAATGTGGAAACTCCACACGGATTGTGGGAGTGAAACTCACGCAGACACGGTGAGAATGTGCAAACACAACACTGGTTGTGAGTGTTAAACCCACACAGACACGGTGAGAATGTGCAAACTCCACACGGATTGTGAGAGCATAACCCACACAGACACGGTGAGAATGTGCAAATTCCACACGGATTGTGAGTGTGAAACCCACACAGACACGGTGAGAATGTGCAAACTCCACACGGATTGTGAGTGCGAAACCCTCACCCACACGATGAGGATGTGCAAACTCCAAACGGATTGTGAGTGCGAATCACATGCACACACGGTGAGAATGTGCAAACCCCACATGGATTGTGAGTGTGAGTCACATCCACACACGGTGAGAATGTGCAAAAATCACACGGCTTGTGAGTGCGAAACCCATGCAGACACGGTTAGAATGTGTAACTCCACACGGATTGTGGGAGTGAAACTCACGCAGACACGGTGAGAATGTGCAAACTCCACATGGATTGTTAGTGCGAAACCAACGCAGACATGGTGAGAATGTGCAAACTCCACACGGATTGTGAGAGTGAAACCCACGCAGACACGGTGAGAATGTGCAAACTCCACTCGGATTGTGAGTGCGAAACCCACGCAGACACGGTGAGAATGTGCAAACTCCACACGGATTGTGGGTGCTAAACCCTCACACACACGGTGAGAATGTGTAAACTCCACACGGTTTGTGAGTGCGAAACCCACGCAGACACGGTTAGGATGTGCAAATTCCACATGGATTGTGAGTGCGAAACCCAACACAGACACGGTGAGAATGTACAAACTCCACACGGATTATGAGTGCGAATCCCACACAGACATGGTGAGAATGTGCAAACTCCACTCGGATTGTGGTGAAACCCACACACACACGATGAGAATTTGGAAACTCCATATGGATTGTGAGTGTGAAACACACACAGACACGGTGAGAATGTGTAAACCCCACATGGATTGTGAGGGGTTAAACCTACACAGACACGGTGAGAATGAATAACTCCACACGGATTGCGAGAGGAAACCCGAGACAGACACGGTGAGAATGTGCAAACTCCACTCGGATTGTGGGGGTGAATCCCAAACACACACGATGAGAATTTGGAAACTCCATATGGATTGTGAGTGTGAAACACACACAGACACGGTGAGAATGTGTATACCCCACACGGATTGCGAGAGGAAACCCACGCAGACACGGAGAGATTGTGCAAACTTCACACAGATTATGAGTGCGAAACCCATGCAGACACGGTGAGAATGTGCAAACTCCACACGGATTGTGGGAGCAAACCTGAGACAGACACGGTGAGAATGTGCAAACTCCACACGGATTGTGGGAGCAAACCTGAGACAGACACGGTGAGAATGTGCAAACTCCACACGGATTGTGGGAGCAAACCCGAGACAGACACGGTGAGAATGTGCAAACTCCACACGGATTATGAGTGCGAAACCCATGCAGGCACGGGGAGGATGTGCAAACTCCACAAGAACAGTTTCAACTATTTTGCCTGTTCTCGTTTATTGTTCTCTATCATCTTCATGGTCTGAATCCTGAGGCCCTGTTCAGTAACCTCCTTGCACCCATCTAAACAAAAGAGAATCACGAACCACTTTCCATCTTTGGACGGAAGGTGTCGGGAGTAACATCAGGTGGTATGGTACAACTGCTGTAATGCTGAATGTTGGTACACCCCTCACTGTAATGTAGTGAATGCCCTACTGCTCAGGGTGTAAAAAGAACGGACTCACAAACAGTTAACTCAAGTTGTTTGTTAAGTGGCTCGATTTAGTCTCAGTCTCCAGGGATGTGAAACGCGTCACCCGGGGCTTTCCCTCTTGGGTTAATAAGTGAGTATATTCAATTGTTTGCTCAGAATGTGAGCATCTTCTCCCGCATGAGCAGGGGATTAGCAGCTGGATCGGAATCTGGCAGAGAGACACTGGAATGCTGCAGCAATGGATACGAACACGCGGACAATCGATGGGAATCTGACAACAACAGATCCCAGCCTGACTGCTGAAGATTGGACTAGTCCACCATTAGCTCGGATACTCGGGGGAGGGCCTGTCCTCTTATCCATCCCCATTCAATATCTTTCCGAAGGCATTGGTTGGATGTCAGTGAGCATACAGATCACGTACACTCTTCAAGCTATAGAATTCTTTTACTACCCAATCCTGGCGATTGCTGGTGTTTTTGGTAAGTCTCTCTGTCCTATCATTAACTATGTTAGTCACTCGGAGGTACCTCGTGATTCATTAGTTTCACTGCTGCTGTCTATTGTGTTCCGTTTGAAACCCAGCTATTCTGCCTGATAGCCACTTTTTCAGAGCTCCCATCAACTTATTTTTTTTTGTTGCATGGGATTGGGGGATTTCGATTGAATGGATAGAAAACTGGTTGGCAGACAGGAAACAAAGAGTTGGAATTAACGAGTCATAGCTCACCGAATTTACAGTGCAGAAATAGACCATTTGGCCCTTCGGGACTGCACTGGCCTTTGCAAAGAGCACCCGACTCGCCCACGTATCTACCCTGTCCCTGTAACTCTGAAACCGCCACTTAAACTTCTTGGATATTAAGGGCAATTTAGCTTGGTCAATCCACCTAACCTGCACATATTTGGACACTGTGAGGAAACCGGAGCATCTGGAGGAAACGCACGCAAACACACAGACTCCGCACAGATAGTGACGCAGCTGGGAATCGAACCTGGGACACTGGAGCTGTGAAGCAACTGTGATAACCATTGTCGGCCGTGCTGCCCTAATTCCTTTTTCAAATGGCAGGCAGTGACTAATGGGGTACCACAGGGATCGGTGCTGGGACCCCAGCTGTTCTTTTTATAAATGTATTTACGGTGGGCGTCACTGGTTAGTCCAGCATTTAGTGCCTATTACTAGTTGTCCTCAAAGGCGGTGGTGTTGCCTTCTTGAACTGCTGCAGTTCCTGAGGTGAAGGTACACCCTACAGAATGCTAGGGTTCCCACGTATCTGCTGTTTTTGTTCTTCTAGATTGTATTGGCCGTGGGTTTGGAAGGTGCTGCCTAAGGAAACTTGGCGAGTTCCTGCAGTGCATCTTGTAGATGGTACACACGCTGCGACTATTCATCGGTGGTGGAGGGTTTGAATGTTTGTGGAATGGGGAGCAATCAACCGGGCTGCTATGTCCTGGATGGTGTTGAGCTTTTTCATCCAGGCAAATGGAGAGTATTCCATCACACTCCTGACTTGTGCCTTGTAGATGGTGGCCAGGCTTTGTGGAGCCAGGAGTTGAGTTCACGCTGTAGGATTCCGGGCCTTTGACGTGCCTTGGTAGCCACAGTGTAAATGTAGCGAGTCCAGTTCAGTTTCTGAGCAATGGTTACTCCCAGGATGTTGACTGTGGGGGATTCAGCGATGACAATATCTTTCAATGTCAAGGGGCTCTGGTCAGATCCTCTCTTGTAGGAGATGGTCATTGCCTGGCAGTTGTGTGGCGTGAATGTAGCTTGCCACTTGTCCAACCAAACCTGGATATTGTCCAGGTCTTGCTGCATTTGGACAGGGACTGCTTCAGTATCTGAGGAGTTGCGAATGGTGCTGAACATTGTGCAGTCACCCACTAACATCCCGACTTCTGACCTTATGATGGAAGGGAGGTCATTGATGATGCAGCTGAAGATGGTTGGGGCCGAGGACACTCCCCTGAGGAACTCCTGCAGTGGTGTCCTGTAGCTGAGCTGACTGACCTCCAACCACCACAACCATCTTCCTTTGTGCCGGGTATGACTCCAACCAGCGGAGAGTTTTCCCCCTGATTCCCATTGACTCCAGTTTCGCTCGGGCTCCCTGATGCCACACTCGGTCAAAAACTGTCTTAATGTCGAGGGCAGTCACTCTCCCCTCACCTCTGACATTCAGCTCTTTCGTCCATGTTTGAACCGAGGCTGTAATGAGGTCAGGGGCTGATGATCCTGGCAGAGCCCAGAGTGAGTGTCCATAAGCTGGTTATTGCTGAGTAACTGCTGCTTGATAGCACTTCCATCATTTTGCTGATGTTGGAGAGAATGCTGATAATGTGGTGCAAACCTTTCAGCACGGCCTGAAAAAACAAACACAGGGGTCCAGGGAGACCTGCCTAGCGAGATTCGTATTCTGCTACAGGACAACCCCGCAAGCCGGAAGAGACATTCTTCCGCATAGCGGCAGAAATGTGCACCACAGGCACCAAATGCAAGCACAGGGCCTAAAGCCTAATCGCCACGTGGACCATTAGCCACGGGTGTGAGTGCGCTGTCAGAGGATCCCGCCGCCAGATAATGCAGCTTCTCTCTATCCTCCTGAAAACTGTTGCCATTCTTCCTCTGACGACATCTCCAAATCTTCTGCCGTTTGAAGTTTGGAAGTGAATTAAAAGCGGTGGGTCTCCGTGGTATATAGAACATAGAACATAGAACAATACAGCGCAGTACAGGCCCTTCGGCCCACGATGTTGCACCGAAACAAAAGCCATCTAACCGACACTATGCCATTATCATCCATATGCTTATCCAATAAACTTTTAAATGCCCTCAATGTTGGCGAGTTCACTACTGTTGCAGGTGGGGCATTCCACGGCCTCACTACTCTTTGCGTAAAGAACCTACCTCTGACCTCTGTCCTATATCTATTACCCCTCAGTTTAAAGTTATGTCCCCTCGTGCCAGCCATTTCCATCCGCGGGAGAAGGCTCTCACTGTCCACCCTATCTAACCCCCTGATCATTTTGTATGCCTCTATTAAGTCTCCTCTTAACCTTCTTCTCTCCAACGAAAACAACCTCAAGTCCATCAGCCTTTCCTCATAAGATTTTCCCTCCATACCAGGCAACATTCTGGTAAATCTCCTCTGCACCCGCTCCAAAGCCTCCACGTCCTTCCTATAATGCGGTGACCAGAACTGTACGCAATACTCCAAATGCGGCCGCACCAGAGTTTTGTACAGCTGCAACATGACCTCCTGACTCCAGAACTCAATCCCTCTACCAATAAAGGCCAACACACCATAGGCCTTCTTCACAACCCTATCAAACTGGGTGGCAACTTTCAGGGATCTATGTACATGGACACCTAAATCCCTCTGCTCATCCACACTTCCAAGAATTTTACCATTAGCCAAATATTCCGCATTCCTGTTATTCCTTCCAAAGTGAATCACCTCACACTTCTCTACATTAAACTCCATTTGCCACCTCTCAGCCCAGCTCTGCAGCTTATCTATATCCCTCTGTAACCTGCTACATCCTTCCACACTGTCGACAACACCACCGACTTTAGTGTCGTCTGCAAATTTACTCACCCACCCTTCTGCGCCCTCCTCTAGGTCATTGATAAAAATGACAAACAGCAACGGCCCCAGAACAGATCCTTGTGGTACTCCACTTGTGACTGTACTCCAGTCTGAACATTTCCCATCAACCACCACCCTCTGTCTTCTTTCAGCTAGCCAATTTCTGATCCACATCTCTAAATCACCCTCAATCCCCAGCCTCCGTGATTCCCAACCTTGATTCCCAACGATCTGTGCTCCCATCCCCACGTTGTCACAATGCCCATGGTCCTCCACTGTGTTTGGGCAAGGAGCAGTAAGCCTGGGTCATCTTCACAAATACCCTGTGTGAGTATTATAAAGGTGAGGAACCGTAAGCTGCTCTGAATGCTTCAGAGTAACCAATGGAGTGTGAACGCATTTCTATCTTTCTCAGGTGTCGGTGAAACTTGCAGCTTCCACGATTTGCTGCAAAATTCAGCCATTGGCCCTGGAACGTGAAATAAGTAGACTGGATGTGATCTCTGATGAACCGATGTTCCAGGTGAACATTAATTCCCGAAACTGATCATAGATCATAGATCATAGAATTTACAGTGCAGAAGGAGGCCATTCGGCCCATCGAGTCTGTACCGGCTCTTGGAAAGAGCGCCCCACCCAAGGTCAACACCGCCACCCTATCCCCATAACCCAGCAGCCCCACCCAACACTAAGGGCAATTTTGGACACGATGGGCAATTTATCACGGCCAATCCACCTAACCTGCACATCTTTGGACTGTGGGAGGAAACCGGAGCACCCGGAGGAAACCCACGCACACACGGGGAGGATGTGCAGACTCAGCGCAGACAGTGACCCAAGCCGGAATCGAACCTGGGACCCTGGAGCTGTGAAGCAATTGTGCTATCCACAAGGCTACCGTGCTGCCCACATATTTATTGTTCAATGAACATCGACGTCTCCAGAAATGACGCTGCGATAGGCAACTTTTTCAATGATTCACTGGCTGTGATTATCTGAATAAATACTTATTCCAAACTGTACAGTTGCTCACGACCTGACCTACCTTCGCTATTTATTTCCCTTCCTTGCAGCTAACGTAGCAACAATTGTGGTAATTTCAAAGGGGAACTGCGGCCTCTCCAAATGTGTCACTCGCTATTTGCTGGCCATGGCAGCAGCTGACCTGCTGATAGTGATCTTCGACCTGATATTGAGACACATTCCAATTGTTTATGAGCAATTCTTTGATGCTATGATTGGGCTCGAGTTGTGTAATATCCACGCCGTCCTGCTTTATGCAGTCACTGACTGCTCTGTCTGGTTCACCGTCACTTTCACCTTCGATCGATTTGTGGCCATTTGTTGCCCGAAGCTGAAAAGTAAATATTGCAGCGAGAAAACGGCGGCTGTGGTTCTGGGGACAGTGGCTGTGCTGAGCTGTCTGAAGAACATTTTCTGGTATTTTATGTTTGATCCTGTTTATATGCTCAACAACACACCTTGGTTTTGTGAGGTTTCAATTAAAAAAACGCAATCAATCATCTGGGGAACCGTCGAATTCATCCATTATATTATAACACCAGCGACTCCATTTGTCCTGATTCTGCTGTTCAATGTTCTCACCGTCAGACACATTGTCCTGAGCAGCAGGGCCCGCAGGAGACTCCGGGCTCACAGCAGTGGGGAGAGTCCCAGAGACCCAGAGATGGAGAGTCGGAGGAAATCCATAATTTTACTATTTCTTATCTCGTTGAATTTTGTTTTGTTATGGGCAATATACATGGTATACTTTATATTTAACCGAATATACGGGTTATTGAATGAAGTTATGCCGATACCTACATGTGTGAAAGAATTGGGATTCATGCTACAGTTGCTGAGTTGCTGCACAAACACTGTGATTTATGCCATTTCACAGACGAAATTCAGAGAACAGTTGAAGAATATGATGAAATATCCATTCATTCTACTTGTGAAGCAAATTAAATGATCATAGAAAGTAAATTAGCTGAGACATCAGACATAAACTTAACTTCATATATTAGCTGGTGAATTCCTGCAGACACAAAGAGACAGTTACAGTGCTGTTGCCTTTCATTTGGTCTGAACTCCTGATTTAGTCTGAGGTCCCGCTCATGCCCCTGTCCTAGTTCTGCAGATACCATCCGTACTGCCTGGAATACATCACACGGGTTTCTTTTTTCATTAGTTGTACATCACTGTTAGTTTGTGATTTATTGGCAATCCATCATTGCCCTGGGCTCGGAGTTTCGGTCCGACCCTATTTTAACCGCTGCAATCAGCATCACGTCATTGTGTCAGCAGTGCTGTTAGGAAGCATGTTTTAGACTTTTACACAGTGAAGGAGAGTAGCCAGAAAAGGTTCACATCAGGACAGGTTGCAGAAAGAACTCAAGGTGATGATGTTCCCAAAAGAGGAAGGAGGTGATTCAGGAGCTGGACAGGACTTTGTTGAGGCCACAGCTGGAGTAATGTTCAATTCTGGTCTCCGCATTCTCGGAAGGATGTGATTGCACTGGAGGGGGTGCAGAGGAGATTCAGCAGGATGATGCCTGGGGTGGAACATTTTAGCTCTGTTTTCACTGGAGCACAGACGGTTCAAGGGGAACATGATTCAGGTGCAGCAGCTTACGAAGGGCTTGGAGAGGAGGAAAGAAGTCAGCTGATCAACTTAGTTGAAGGGTCAAATACAACGGGGCAAAATTTGAAGCTGAAAGGCAGGAGGTTTAGAGGGGATTTGAAGAAAAATAATTTATCTGAGGGAAGTGAGAATCTGGAGAGCCCTGTCTGGGAGAGTAATTGGTGCAGACAAACTAACCATTCAAAGCACTTGGATGAACACTCGAACTGTCAAAACATTCAAAGCTATGGGCCCACTGGGCTGGGGAATTTGTGTCAATTAGAGCAGTTCTGTTGTCAGATCAGCGTTGTTGGGCGGCAGGAGCTCTTTGGTCCGTGGAGGATAATAAATTCTTTGGCATCTGTTTCTGGGTGTTCGAGTACCACCATTTGGAATCTATTGTCAGACAGCACGGCGGGACAGTGGTTAGCACTGCTGCCTCACGGTGCTGAGTGTCATGATATTCAAACACACACATCATGATGGACACACCAACAGACAAATCAGAACACACAACACCACAACCAATGACAGAAAGATATAAAAGCACAGACACGACCCCCGGTGGTCAGTATTAGCTGCAGAGGAGGACCAGGACAGACCTACTACACGACACACTCAGGGAGACAGCACGTGCAGAGTATCCAGAACTGTATTATAAGAGTTAAAATAAAATAGAGTTGTACCACATACAACTGTGTTGGCTCATCTGTGCACCAGAGCACCCAACACCACATGGTACAGGAGTGGATCGATACCTGCCGGCATACCTCAGTGTACACAGACAACCAGCAGTGCCCAGGCAAAATGATAGAGCTCCCGGTTCCGCAGCCGCTCCAGTGCTACGGCGATCTCCGCGGTAACTGGCGACGATTCCGGCAAGTGTTCGAATTGTTCCTGGTGACAGCTGAACTCCAAGACCTGGATGATAATGAAAAAATTGAATTTCTCCTCACCATCGCCGGTGCAAGGGCAAGAGAAATATTCACAAGGTTCAGGTTCTTCAGGAAGCAGCAAAGGTACGATTACCAGGCAGTCCTGGACAAATTCTCCAAGTACTGTGAAGAAAACGCACTCCAATCGGCAAGTAAAGGTAAGAAAAGCTGCAGTACTCACCTCGTGGCCGGGATCCCGGAGCCCAAATTCCCAGAGGCCGAAATCCCGGGCCTGAGAGAGGGCTGGGTCGAGGTCGGCGGCCATCTTGCTAAAGGTATCACGCTAGCACAGTTGCGCGAGCAGTGCGCAGAACCGGAAGTTCCGTTTGCGCATGCGCGAGATGCTGCGCATGCGCAGTCAAGAAAACGGCCATCGGTAAAGGAACAGCGATCTGAGCATGCGCAGTCGCTTCCTACGTGCTACATACCGAGCGTCAGGATGTCAGAGGCCCCAGACCGCACCAATTTAAAGGGGAAACGTCCCAAATCAAAAAAACAAAAATCTGTTAAAGCTGTAAAACAACCTTCCCTCACCTGGAATGACAGCACATTGCCGCAAATTGACCCAGGAGATGAATTTGACCTCCGAAGAACCCTCCGACAAGCAGTTACCTACGCACAAGGCGATGATTCCGACCTCGAATACTTCGATGATGATCTTTACAGTGTTTCCGGACCTCGCGAGCCCAATGATAGCTCCGTGGTCCTATACGACTATGACTCGGACGAACCTTTCGTGTTGCACATTGGCGGCCCCCACATTGAATCCGACGCAGATGCGGATTCATTTTTCGGATTTGAGGATCTTCAATCCAGCAGATAGGACGTCCCAACTTATCAGTACCGGATGATGCTGCAGCCTGACATTAACAGACAGGGAGCGGTGAAAGCACACGGAGAGCGCCCTGCTGCCACACAGAGCGTGGTCCACGTCCCGCTCAACGTTCCTGACTCTATGAAAGAAGACATGCAAGACTCCAGAGCGCAGTCCTCGCATGAACCAGAAGTGACTCCAGTGTCACAAGCCTCCACAGCAAACTCGTGGACAGACTCCACAATTGCAGAAACGCAAGACTCCAGAGCGCAGTCCTTGCACGAACAAGAAGTGACTCCAGTGTCACAAGCCTCCACAGCAAGCTCGTGGACAGACTCCACAATTGCAGAAACGCAAGACTCCAGAGCGCAGTCCTTGCACGGACAAGAAGTGACTCCAGTGTCACAAGCCTCCACAGAGAGCTCGTGGCCAGCCTCCACGATAGAAGCAACACAAGACTCCAGAGCGCAGTCCTTGCATGAACAGGAAGTGACTCCAGAGTCACAAGCCTCCACAGGGAGCTCGTGGACAGCCTCCACGATAGAAGCAACGCAAGACTCCAATGTGCAGTCCTTGCAGGAACAAGACCATGAGGGTCTAGCAACCTCTCCTGACCAACCAGCGGCAGACGATGCAAGTCTGCCATGCTGACGTGAACAGCAAGAAGGCTATAACAGCCTACCATGCTCCACTACACAGCAGCATGACCATGACGGTCTCTCATGCTACAATGAAGGGCACAGCGCTGAAGACTGTTCAAGCCCAACTGAAGACAAGCCAAAGGAATCGCCTCGTCCAAGCCCGAAGAAAACAGGTTTATGCGCTGACCTTCAGGATCATTATAGCCGAACAGAGATTAATAATGCTGCACGGCCACAGAAGGATGCTGAGGATTTGCTAACGAAATTAATTGAATGTTTAACTTGCAAGGAGCAGACTGAGAATTGCCAGTGTTTTAGTACGGATCGAAAAAATGGACAAGACATTGATCCTCAGGTAATGGAAATAACACAACCCGAATCATATCTACAGCAGGGACAAATGTCTCCCTTCAACACAACGCCGCAAAATCCCAACTTCGGAGACCAGCAGTTAGTCAGTAATGACTCTTCAAACCTTGAGGGGAACATTAATTGCATTGAACCTATACACACTCCACTGATAAATGAGCAGAACATTGGAGCAAGAATCCTGAGGACACCGACATCGAGTAGCCAGATAACGAATTTAAAACCCACAGCAGTTTCAAGTGAACCAAGTGTGCTTTCCACTAATGGTGAAGATGCAGATAAGGTCGACCCGATTATCCATTGTACCACACTAACCCCAGTGATTAAGCAGTTATGTATGGGGAGTATAATGTGGGCAATTGAGAACAGTAAAAGAGAGACTGTGACCATGCCAGTCCCAGCAAAATCAGACCCAGAGGCCATGAAGGCATATACATTAGACAAAGATACATAGGAGGTACCTGAGAAGAAAAGTGAAACGGAATGTTCTTTGGAAAATAGTACAATGTCGATAGAAACATTGGATCCTATATTCGAGACCATACATATGGGAGAATTTGGGGGTAATAAACAAGGTTCTGCAATGTCTGGGGGAAGATTTAAAATTCCAAAGAAGAAAAGCCCAAATGAAGGACAACGGCAAGACAATGACAGTCCACCGACATGGTGTGCACCACCAGATGAAAACTCTGACAATTTACCCAACCCTAGTGAACAGCAAGCTGCTAATGAGGATCTCTCCACGGGATGTGAGACGAGTGACGACAGCATTCCACTTCTCATGCAAAAGGTGCAAGGTGACAGACCTCGCCTAGTGCGTACCGAGGCACTCGACGATCACGGTGGGACCACTGACGACTGCGGTGGCGGCGCACTGCTTCCACCCTCGATGGCTCGACCCTCTCCACTGGTTGGTGCATTCCTGCATGTTCCGACTCCAGAAGTGCAGCTTCAGGGAATCTCGGCTGCCTCCAGTGAACCTGTTGGGACTCCGGACAGGGGGCATCGACGGAAGGCAGACCGGACTCCAGATGGGGAGCAGCCAAGCACCGACTCTGATTTGCGCACGCCAGACCTTGCTCCGGACGGGCGGTGTCGCGGCCTCGGTGATGGCACGCTCAGGGTGACGGCGGATGCCACGGCGACAGGGAATGGATCGCGTGGCAGTCCCACTGGGTCGGCAGTGGCAACCAGCACCGGCGGTCCAAGATGGACACACCAATTCGCACCATCGCCAGACGTTGATGCGAGCAACAATTCTCTCTCCAAGGCGACATGCTTCGACGTTTCTCTGCGGAGTCGCCCTTCCGGCACAGCAGGTGGCCGGAACCAGCGTGCACGGTCTTGGCCAACTTCCACATCTGGCACAGTCATCGCCTTGCATGATATTAGTGATGGTGCTACTTCGATGGCAACGACCCATCGGCTACAAGATGCCGTCCACCACAAACATAAAAAGAAAAAAACTCCACCTTGTTCCTGGCATGCAGGGCGGATGGATTGATGCAAAGGAGCAATCAGCGAGCTTTGCGCCGCCTTCCACGCTCGCAACTGAACCGTACGCACACGCCGGATCCTCCACTGGTTCCCAAGGATGACTTCGTGGAGATGCCACGGATCATGCCCCTTCCATCGCCACCAGAACCAAACCACAGCCAAGGCACCACTAACAAAGATGTTGAATGTTATATTTGCACGAATGAAAAAACCAAGCACTGCACGAAGTGCAACAAATGGTAAAGTAGAGACTTCGGCAACAGCATCACCTCCAACAGTCCAAGGTGAACCAGTGTGACCCCAAATCTCCACAGCTGAACCGGCTTGAGGACCAGCCCATTCTTGAGGCGGTCACCCATTAGACTGGACTTATAACGCTGTTCATACGTTCAAAAAGTCAAACACTTCTGTATTATAACCTGTTGTTGTTTATTGTTCCAGATATCGTCTGACCGGACCACTGTTCAAGTTTTTTTTCTCTCGCATCCAAATTTTGTTATGGTACAACCTTGTTAGTGTGACGCACCCGACATCGCCCCATGTAAATAGTTACGTCATATACACACGCTGTACACAACACACACACACACTCTTCGATGCACTCACGACACAATTATATTTATAACCACGTAGGCACATATCTTTGTAAAAAGGGGGGATGCCATGATATTCAAACACACACATCATGATAGACACACCAACAGACAAATCAGAACACACAACACCACAACCAATGACAGAAAGATATAAAAGCACAGACACAACACCTGGTGGTCAGTATTAGCTGCAGAGGAGGACCAGGACAGACCTACTACACGACACACTCAGGGAGACAGCACGTGCAGAGTATCCAGAACGAACTGTATTATAAGAGTTAAAATAAAATAGAGTTGTACCACATACAACTGTGTTGGCTCATCTGTGCACCAGAGCACCCAACACCACACTGAGGACCAGGGCAGCACGGTGGGTCAGTGGTTAGCACTGCTGCCTCATGGTGCTGTGTACCAGGGCAGCACGGTGGGACAGTGGTTAGCACTGCGGCCTCGTGGTGCTCAGGACCTGGGCAGCACGGTGGGACAGTGGTTAGCACTGCTGCCTCACGGTGCTGAGGACCCGGGCAGCACGGTGGGACAGTGGTTAGCACTGCTGCCTCATTGTGCTGAGGACCCGGGCAGCACGGTGGGTCAGTGTTTAGCACTGCTGCCTCATGGTGCTGAGGACCAGGGCAGCACTGTGGGACAGTGGTTAGCACTGCTACCTGACGAGGTTCGATCCCGACTCTGGGTCACTGCCCGAGTGGCGTTTCCACATTATTCCCGTGTTTGCTTAGGATTCGCCCCCACAGCCCCAAGATGTGCAGGGTAGGTGGACTGGCCACATCCTTTTATTAAACAGTAGGAAATATATACAATGCCAAACGGTATAAAGACTAATTTTGTGTTGGAGGAACAGGATACCCTCCCCTCAGTACCAATGTACGGGGAGGGGCGTAGGATACTCTGATTGTTAAAACAGTTCACAACACATTTTTGCAAAAAGAAAATGGCACAAGCAGTAAACTTTGCGCGGGAGAGACCAGACAGCCTCGCCTCTGTACCAACAGAATCAGGAAAGGGTGATGTTGGGAGAGAGGGGAAAGGAGGGTGGTGGGGAAGGAGGGAGGCAGGGTGGAGGGGGGGGGTGCAAAAGGGTACTGCCTAAAACATCTGCGGAGGCAGAACAATGGTCCCTTAATTGGAAAAAATGAATTGGGTACTCTAAGTTTATTTTTCAATATAATAATTAACAGATCACTGCACCTCCCAGTCTTCTTATGAGGGGGAACATTTTCTTCCTATCTGCCCTGTCCAACCTCCCTTATGAGTGTGAACACTTCTATTGTAAGTGTATTTCATGTTGATTCTCCTAGTTTCATTTTATATGAAATTTTCTTTTATCAAAGAACAAAGAAATGTACAGCACAGGAACAGGCCCTTCGGCCCTCCAAGCCCGTGCCGACCATACTGCCCGACTAAACTAAAATCTTCTACACTTCCTGGGTCCGTATCCCTCTATTCCCATCCTATTCATGTATTTGTCAAGATGCCCCTTAAATGTCACTATCGTCCCTGCTTCCACCACCTCCTCCGGTAGCGAGTTCCAGGCACCCACGACCCTCTGCGTAAAAAACTTGCCTCGTACATCTACTCTAAACATAGAGAACGCGGGACACACAGAGAGCGAGGGGCACACAGAGAGCGAGGGACAAACAGATCGAGGGACACACAGAGAGCGAGGGACACACACAGAGCGAGGGACACACACAGGGCAAGGGACACACAGAGACCGAGGGACACAGAGCGCAAGGGACACACAGAGAGCGAGGGACACACACAGAGAGCGAGGGACACACAGAGAGCGAGGGACACACAGAGAGCTGGGACAAACAGAGAACGAGGGTCACACAGAGAGCGAGGGACACACAGAGAGCGAGGTACACACAGAGAGTGAGGGACACACACAGAGAGCAAGGGACACACAGAGAGCGAGGGACACACAGAGAGTTGGGACACACAGAAAGCGTGGGACACACAGAGAGCGAGGCGCACACAGAGAGGGAGGGACACACAGAGAGCTGGGACACACAGAGAGCGAGGGACACACAGAGAGTGAGGGACTCACAGAGAGCGAGAGACACACAGAGAGCGAGGGACACACAGAGAGCGAGTGACACACAGAGAGCGAGGGACACACAGAGCGAGGGGCACACTGAGAGCGAGGGGCACAGAGAGAGAGGGACACACAGAGAGCGAGGAACACACACAGAGAGCGAGGGACACACAGAGAGCGAGGGGCGCACAGAGAGCGAGGGACACGCAGTGAGCTAGTGACACACAGAGAGCGAGGGACGCACAGAGAGCGAGGGAGACACAGAGAGCGAGGGACACGGAGAGCGAGGGACACACCCAGAGAGCGACGGACACACAGAGAGCTAGGAACACACACAGAGAGCGAGGAACACACACAGAGCGAGGGACACACACCGAGAGCGAGGGATACACACAGAGAGCGAGGGACGCACACAGAGAGCGAGGGACACACAGAGAGCGAGGGACACACAGAGAGCGAGGGAAAGACAGAGCGAGGGACACACACAGAGCGAGGGACACACACAGGGCAAGGGACACACAGAGACCGAGGGACACAGAGAGCGAGGGACACACAGAGAGCGAGGGACAAACACAGAGAGCGAGGGACACACAGAGAGCGAGGGACACACACAGAGCTGGGACAAACAGAGAACGAGGGTCACACAGAGAGCGAGGGACACACAGAGAGCGAGGTACACACAGAGAGTGAGGGACACACACAGAGAGCAAGGGACACACAGAGAGCGAGGGACACACAGAGAGTTGGGACACACAGAAAGCGTGGGACACACAGAGAGCGAGGCGCACACAGAGAGGGAGGGACACACACAGAGAGCAAGGGACACACAGAGAGCGAGGGACACACAGAGAGTTGGGACACACAGAAAGCGTGGGACACACAGAGAGCGAGGCGCACACAGAGAGGGAGGGACACACAGAGAGCTGGGACACACAGAGAGCGAGGGACACACAGAGAGTGAGGGACTCACAGAGAGCGAGAGACACACAGAGAGCGAGGGACACACAGAGAGCGAGTGACACACAGAGAGCGAGGGACACACAGAGCGAGGGGCACACTGAGAGCGAGGGACACAGAGAGAGAGGGACACACAGAGAGCGAGGAACACATACAGAGAGCGAGGGACACACAGAGAGCGAGGGGCGCACAGAGAGCGAGGGACACGCAGTGAGCTAGTGACACACAGAGAGCGAGGGACGCACAGATAGCGAGGGAGACACAGAGAGCGAGGGACACGGAGAGCGAGGGACACACCCAGAGAGCGACGGACACACAGAGAGCTAGGAACACACACAGAGCGAGGGACACACACCGAGAGCGAGGGATACACACAGAGAGCGAGGGACGCACACAGAGAGCGAGGGACACACAGAGAGCGAGGGACACACAGAGAGCGAGGGACACACAGAGAGCGAGGGAAAGACAGAGCGAGGGACACACACAGAGCGAGGGACACACACAGAGAGCGAGTGACACACACAGAGCAAGGGACACACACAGAGAGCGAGGGACACACAGAGAGCGAGGGACACACACAGAGAGCGAGGGACACACAGAGAGCGAGGGACACACAGAGAGCGAGGGAAACACACAGAACGAGGGACACACACAGTGAACGAGGGACACACACAGAGAGCGAGGGACACACAGAGAGCGAGGGACACACAGAGAGCGAGGGACACACAGAGAGAACTAGGGATACACACAGAGAACGAGGGACACACACAGAGAACGAGGGACACATACAGAGAACGAGGGACACACAGAGAACGAGGGACACACAGAGAGCGAGGGATGCACAGAGAGCGAGTGACACAGAGTGCTTGGGACACACAGAAAGCGAGGGACACACAGAGAACGAGGGACACACAGAGAGCGAGGGACACACAGAGAGCGAGGGACACACAGAGATCGAGGGACACACAGAGAGCGAGGGACACACAGAGAAGGACACGCAGAGAGCGAGGGATGCACAGAGAGCGAGGGACACACAGAGAGCGAGGGACGCACAGATAGCGAGGGACACACAGAGAGCGAGGGACACACAGAGAGCGAGGGACGCACAGAGAGCGAGGGACACAGAGAGCCAGGGAAACACAGAGAGCGAGGGATACACAGAGAGCGAGGGATGCACAGAGAGCGAGGGACACACAGAGAGCGAGGGACACACAGAGAGCGAGGGACACACAGAGAGCGAGGGATGCACAGAGAGCGAGGGACACACAGAGAGCGAGGGACGCACAGAGAGCGAGGGACACACAGAGAGCGAGGGATGCACAGAGAGCGAGGGAACACAGAGAGCGAGGGACGCACAGAGAGCAAGGGGCACACAGAGAGCGAGGGGCACACATAGAGAGCGAGGAACACACAGAGAGCGAGGGTCACACAGAGAGCGAGGGACACACAGTGAGCGGGGTGCACAGAGACCAAGGGAGACACACAGGGAGCGAGTGACACACAGAGAGCGAGGAACACGCAGAGAGCAAGGGACACACACAGAGAGCGTGGGACACAGAGAGAGCGAGGGGCGCACATAGAGCGAGGGACACACAGATAGCGATGGACACACAGAGAGCGAGGGACGCACAGAGAGCGAGGGAGACACAGAGAGCGTGGTAGACAGAGAGCGAGGTGTGCACAGAGAGCGAGGGACACACACAGAGAGCGACGGACACACAGAGAGCGAGGGACACACACAGAGAGCGAGGGACACACACAGAGAGCGAGGAACTCAAACAGAGAGCGAGGGACACACACAGAGAGCGAGGGACACACAGAGAACGATTGACACACAAAGAGAGCGAGGGACACACACAGAGAGCGAGGGACAGACAGAGAGCGAGGGACACACAGAGAGCGAGGAACACACAGCAAGCGAGGGACAGACAGAGAGCGAGGGACACACAGAGAGCGAGGGCAACACAGAGAGCGAGGGACACGCAGAGAGCGAGGGACACACATAGAGAGCGAGGAACACACACAGAGCGAGGGACACACACAGAGAGCGAGGGACACACACAGAGCAAGGGACACACACAGAGAGTGAGGGACACACAGAGAGCGAGGGACACACAGAGACCGAGTGACATAGAGAGCGATGGACACAAAGAGAGCGAGGGACACACACAGAGAGCGAGGGACGCACAGAGATCATGGGACACACAAGGAGCGAGGAACACACACAGAGAGTGAAGGACACACAGAGAGCGAGGGACCCAGAGAGTGAGGGTGCACAGAGAGCGAGGGACACGCACAGAGCGAGGGACACACAGAGAGCGAGGGACGCACAGAGAGCGAGGGACGCACAGAACGAGGGACACACAGAGAGCGAGGGACGCAGAGAGAGCGAGTGGCGCACAGAGAGCGAGGGACGCACAGAGAGCGAGGGACCCACAGAGAGCGAGGGACAAACAGAGTGCGAGGGACAAACAGAGAGCGAGGGACACACAGAGAGCGAGGGACACACAGAGAGCGAGGGACACACAAGGAGCGAGGAACACACACAGAGAGTGAAGGACACACAGAGAGCGAGGGACACAGAGAGTGAGGGTGCACAGAGAGCGAGGGACACGCACAGAGCGAGGGACACACATAGAGCGAGGGACACACAGAGAGCGATGGACACACAGAGAGCGAGGGACGCACAGAGAGCGAGGGAGACACAGAGAGCGTGGTAGACAGAGAGCGAGGTGTGCACAGAGAGCGAGGGACACACACAGAGAGCGACGGACACACAGAGAGCGAGGGACACACACAGAGAGCGAGGGACACACACAGAGAGCGAGGAACTCAAACAGAGAACGAGGGACACACACAGAGAGCGAGGGACACACAGAGAACGATTGACACACACAGAGAGCGAGGGACACACACAGAGAGCGAGGGACAGACAGAGAGCGAGGGACACACAGAGAGCGAGGAACACACAGCAAGCGAGGGACACATAGAGAGCGAGGAACACACACAGAGCGAGGGACATACACAGAGAGCGAGGGACACACACAGAGCAAGGGACACACACACAGAGTGAGGGACACACAGAGAGCGAGGAACACACACAGAGCGAGGGACACACACAGAGAGCGAGGGACACACACAGAGCAAGGGACACACACACAGAGTGAGGGACACACAGAGAGCGAGGGACACACAGAGACCGAGTGACATAGAGAGCGATGGACACACAGAGAGCGAGGGACACACACAGAGAGCGAGGGACGCACAGAGATCATGGGACACACAAGGAACGAGGAACACACACAGAGAGTGAAGGACACACAGAGAGCGAGGGACAAGAGAGTGAGGGTGCACAGAGAGCGAGGGACACGCACAGAGCGAGGGACACACAGAGAGCGAGGGACGCACAGAGAGCGAGGGACGCACAGAACGAGGGACACACAGAGAGCGAGGGACGCAGAGAGAGCGAGTGGCGCACAGAGAGCGAGGGACGCACAGAGAGCGAGGGACGCAGAGAGAGCGAGTGGCGCACAGAGAGCGAGGGACCCACAGAGAGCGAGGGACAAACAGAGTGCGAGGGACAAACAGAGAGCGAGGGACACACAGAGAGCGAGGGACACACAGAGAGCGAGGGACACACAGAGAGCAAGGGACACACAAGGAGCGAGGAACACACACAGAGAGTGAAGGACACACAGAGAGCGAGGGACACAGAGAGTGAGGGTGCACAGAGAGCGAGGGACACGCACAGAGCGAGGGACACACAGAGAGCGAGGGACGCACAGAGAGCGAGGGACGCACAGAACGAGGGACACACAGAGAGCGAGGGATGCACAGAGAGCGAGGGACGCACAGAGAGCGAGGGACAAACAGAGTGCGAGGGACAAACAGAGAGCGAGGGACACACAGAGAGCGAGGGACACACAGAGAGCGAGGGACACACAGAGACCGAGGGACGCACAGAGAGCGACGGACACACAGAGATCGAGGGATACATAGAGAGCGAGGGACACACAGAGAGCGAGGGACACACCGAGAGCGAGGGACACACAGAGAGCGAGGGACACACACAGAACGAGGGACACACACAGAGAACGAGGGACACACACAGAGAGCGAGGGACACACAGAGAACGATTGACACACACAGAGAGCGAGGGACACACACAGAGGGCGAGGGACACACAGAGAGCGAGGGACACACAGAGAGCGAGGAACACACAGCAAGCGAGGGACACACAGAGAGCGAGGGACACACAGAGAGCGAGGGCAACACAGAGAGCGAGGGACACGCAGACAGCGAGGGACACTCATAGAGTGCGAGGAACACACACAGAGCGAGGGACACACACAGAGAGCGAGGGACACACACAGAGCAAGGGACACACACAGAGAGTGAGGGACACACAGAGAGCGAGGGACACACAGAGACCGAGTGACATAGAGAGCGATGGACACACAGAGAGCGAGTGACACACACAGAGAGCGAGGGACGCAAAGAGAGCATGGGACACACAAGGAGCGAGGAACACACACACAGAGTGAAGGACACACAGAGAGCGAGGGACACAGAGAGTGAGGGTGCACAGAGAGCGAGGGACACGCACAGAGCGAGGGACACACAGAGAGCGAGGGACGCACAGAGAGCGAGGGACGCACAGAGAGCGAGGGACGCACAGAACGAGGGACACACAGAGAGCGAGGGACGGAGAGAGAGCGAGTGGCGCACAGAGAGCGAGGGACGCACAGAGAGCGAGGGACCCACAGAGAGCGAGGGACCCACTGAGAGCGAGGGACAAACAGAGTGCGAGGGACAAACAGAGAGCGAGGGACACACAGAGAGCGAGGGACACACAGAGAGCGAGGGACACACAGAGAGCGAGTGACATAGAGAGCGACGGACACACAGAGAGCGAGGGACACACACAGAGAGCGAGGGACGCACAGAGAGCATGGGACACACAAGGAGCGAGGAACACACACAGAGAGTGAAGGACACACAGAGAGCGAGGGACACACAGAGAGCGAGGGACACACAGAGAGCGAGGGACACACAGAGACCGAGGGACGCACAGAGAGCGACGGACACACAGAGATCGAGGGATACATAGAGAGCGAGGGACACACAGAGAGCGAGGGACACACCGAGAGCGAGGGACACACAGAGAGCGAGGGACACACAGAGAGCGAGGGACACACACAGAACGAGGGACACACACAGAGAACGAGGGACACACACAGAGAGCGAGGGACACACAGAAAACGATTGACACACACAGAGAGCGAGGGACACACACAGAGAGCGAGGGACACACAGAGAGCGAGGGACACACAGAGAGCGAGGAACACACAGCAAGCGAGGGATACACAGAGAGCGAGGGACACACACAGAGCAAGGGACACACACAGAGAGTGAGGGACACACAGAGAGCGAGGGACACACAGAGACCGAGTGACATAGAGAGCGATGGACACACAGAGAGCGAGTGACACACACAGAGAGCGAGGGACGCACAGAGAGCATGGGACACACAAGGAGCGAGGAACACACACAGAGAGTGAAGGACACACAGAGAGCGAGGGACACAGAGAGTGAGGGTGCACAGAGAGAGAGGGACACGCACAGAGCGAGGGACACACAGAGAGCGAGGGACGCACAGAGAGCGAGGGACGCACAGAACGAGGGACACACAGAGAGCGAGGGACGGAGAGAGAGCGAGTGGCGCACAGAGAGCGAGGGACGCACAGAGAGCGAGGGACCCACAGAGAGCGAGGGACGCACAGAGAGCGTGGGACGCACAGAGAGCGAGGGAAACACACAGAGAGCGAGGGACCCACTGAGAGCGAGGGACAAACAGAGTGCGAGGGACAAACAGAGAGCGAGGGACACACAGAGAGCGAGGACACACAGAGAGCGAGGGACACACAGAGAGCGAGTGACATAGAGAGCGACGGACACACAGAGAGCGAGGGACACACACAGAGAGCGAGGGACGCACAGAGAGCATGGGACACACAAGGAGCGAGGAACACACACAGAGAGTGAAGGACACACAGAGAGCGAGGGACACAGAGAGTGAGGGTGCACAGAGAGCGAGGGACACGCACAGAGCGAGGGACACACAGAGAGCGAGGGACGCACAGAGAGCGAGGGACGCACAGAACGAGGGACACACAGAGAGCGAGGGACGTAGAGAGAGCGAGTGGCGCACAGAGAGCGAGGGACGCACAGAGAGCGAGGGACAAACAGAGTGCGAGGGACAAACAGAGAGCGAGGGACACACAGAGAGCGAGGGACGCACAGAGAGCGAGGGACACACAGAGAGCGAGCGACGCACAGAGAGCGAGGGACACACAGAGAGCGAGGGACAAACAGAGTGCGAGGGACAAACAGAGAGCGAGGGACACACAGAGAGCGAGGGACGCACAGAGAGCGAGGGACACACAGAGATCGAGGGATACATAGAGAGCGAGGGACACACAGAGAGCGAGGGACACACCGAGAGCGAGGGACACACCGAGAGCGAGGGACACACAGAGAGCGAGGGACACACACAGAACGAGGGACACACACAGAGAACGAGGGACACACACAGAGAGCGAGGGACACACAGAGAGCGAGGGACACACACAGAGCGAGGGACACACAGAGAGAACGAGGGACACACACAGAGAACGAGGGACACATACAGAGAACGAGGGACACACACAGAGAACGAGGGACACATACAGAGAACGAGGGACACACAGAGAACGAGGGACACACAGAGAGCGAGGGATGCACAGAGAGCGAGTGACACAGAGTGCTTGGGACACACAGAAAGCGAGGGACACACAGAGAACGAGGGACACACAGAGAGCGAGGGACACACAGAGAGCGAGGGACACACAGAGATCGAGGGACACACAGAGAGCGAGGAACGCACAGAGAGCGAGGGACACACAGAGAGCGAGGGACACACAGAGAGCGAGGGACGCACAGAGAGCGAGGGACACAGAGAGACAAGGATACACAGAGAGCGAGGGATACACAGAGAGCGAGGGATGCACAGAGAGCGAGGGACACACAGAGAGCGAGGGACACACAGAGAGCGAGGGACACACAGAGAGCGAGGGATGCACAGAGAGCGAGGGACACACAGAGAGCGAGGGCAACACAGAGAGCGAGGGGCACACATAGAGAGCGAGGAATACACAGAGAGCGAGGGTCACACAGAGAGCGAGGGACACACAGTGAGCGGGGTGCACAGAGACCAAGGGACACACAAAGGGAACGAGTGACACACAGAGAGCGAGGAACACACAGAGAGCAAGGGACACACACAGAGAGCGAGGGACACAGAGAGAGCGAGGGGCGCACATAGAGCGAGGGACACACAGAGAGCGATGGACACACAGAGAGCGAGGGACGCACAGAGAGCGAGGGAGACACAGAGAGCGTGGTAGACCGAGAGCGAGGTGTGCACAGAGAGCGAGGGACACACACAGAGAGCGACGGACACACAGAGAGCGAGGGACACACACAGAGAGCGAGGGACACACACAGAGAGCGAGGAACTCAAACAGAGAGCGAGTGGCGCACAGAGAGCGAGGGACGCACAGAGAGCGAGGGACACACACAGAGAGCGAGGGACACACAGAGAGCGAGGGACGCACAGAGAGCGAGGGACACACAGCAAGCGAGGGACACACAGAGAGCGAGGGACACACAGAGAGCGAAGGCAACACAGAGAGCGAGGGACACGCAGACAGCGAGGGACACTCATAGAGTGCGAGGAACACACACAGAGCGAGGGACACACACAGAGAGCGAGGGACACACACAGAGCAAGGGACACACACAGAGAGTGAGGGACACACAGAGAGCGAGGGACACACAGAGACCGAGTGACATAGAGAGCGATGGACACACAGAGAGCGAGTGACACACACAGAGAGCGAGGGACGCAAAGAGAGCATGGGACACACAAGGAGCGAGGAACACACACACAGAGTGAAGGACACACAGAGAGCGAGGGACACAGAGAGTGAGGGTGCACAGAGAGCGAGGGACACGCACAGAGCGAGGGACACACAGAGAGCGAGGGACGCACAGAGAGCGAGGGACGCACAGAGAGCGAGGGACGCACAGAACGAGGGACACACAGAGAGCGAGGGACGGAGAGAGAGCGAGTGGCGCACAGAGAGCGAGGGACGCACAGAGAGCGAGGGACCCACAGAGAGCGAGGGACCCACTGAGAGCGAGGGACAAACAGAGTGCGAGGGACAAACAGAGAGCGAGGGACACACAGAGAGCGAGGGACACACAGAGAGCGAGGGACACACAGAGAGCGAGTGACATAGAGAGCGACGGACACACAGAGAGCGAGGGACACACACAGAGAGCGAGGGACGCACAGAGAGCATGGGACACACAAGGAGCGAGGAACACACACAGAGAGTGAAGGACACACAGAGAGCGAGGGACACACAGAGAGCGAGGGACACACAGAGAGCGAGGGACACACAGAGACCGAGGGACGCACAGAGAGCGACGGACACACAGAGATCGAGGGATACATAGAGAGCGAGGGACACACAGAGAGCGAGGGACACACCGAGAGCGAGGGACACACAGAGAGCGAGGGACACACAGAGAGCGAGGGACACACACAGAACGAGGGACACACACAGAGAACGAGGGACACACACAGAGAGCGAGGGACACACAGAGAACGATTGACACACACAGAGAGCGAGGGACACACACAGAGAGACAGGGACACACAGAGAGCGAGGGACACACAGAGAGCGAGGAACACACAGCAAGCGAGGGATACACAGAGAGCGAGGGACACACACAGAGCAAGGGACACACACAGAGAGTGAGGGACACACAGAGAGCGAGGGACACACAGAGACCGAGTGACATAGAGAGCGATGGACACACAGAGAGCGAGTGACACACACAGAGAGCGAGGGACGCACAGAGAGCATGGGACACACAAGGAGCGAGGAACACACACAGAGAGTGAAGGACACACAGAGAGCGAGGGACACAGAGAGTGAGGGTGCACAGAGAGAGAGGGACACGCACAGAGCGAGGGACACACAGAGAGCGAGGGACGCACAGAGAGCGAGGGACGCACAGAACGAGGGACACACAGAGAGCGAGGGACGGAGAGAGAGCGAGTGGCGCACAGAGAGCGAGGGACGCACAGAGAGCGAGGGACCCACAGAGAGCGAGGGACCCACTGAGAGCGAGGGACAAACAGAGTGCGAGGGACAAACAGAGAGCGAGGGACACACAGAGAGCGAGGACACACAGAGAGCGAGGGACACACAGAGAGCGAGTGACATAGAGAGCGACGGACACACAGAGAGCGAGGGACACACACAGAGAGCGAGGGACGCACAGAGAGCATGGGACACACAAGGAGCGAGGAACACACACAGAGAGTGAAGGACACACAGAGAGCGAGGGACACAGAGAGTGAGGGTGCACAGAGAGCGAGGGACACGCACAGAGCGAGGGACACACAGAGAGCGAGGGACGCACAGAGAGCGAGGGACGCACAGAACGAGGGACACACAGAGAGCGAGGGACGTAGAGAGAGCGAGTGGCGCACAGAGAGCGAGGGACGCACAGAGAGCGAGCGACGCACAGAGAGCGAGGGACAAACAGAGTGCGAGGGACAAACAGAGAGCGAGGGACACACAGAGAGCGAGGGACGCACAGAGAGCGAGGGACACACAGAGATCGAGGGATACATAGAGAGCGAGGGACACACAGAGAGCGAGGGACACACCGAGAGCGAGGGACACACCGAGAGCGAGGGACACACAGAGAGCGAGGGACACACACAGAACGAGGGACACACACAGAGAACGAGGGACACACACAGAGAGCGAGGGACACACAGAGAGCGAGGGACACACACAGAGCGAGGGACACACAGAGAGAACGAGGGACACACACAGAGAACGAGGGACACATACAGAGAACGAGGGACACACACAGAGAACGAGGGACACATACAGAGAACGAGGGACACACAGAGAACGAGGGACACACAGAGAGCGAGGGATGCACAGAGAGCGAGTGACACAGAGTGCTTGGGACACACAGAAAGCGAGGGACACACAGAGAACGAGGGACACACAGAGAGCGAGGGACACACAGAGAGCGAGGGACACACAGAGAGCGAGGGACACACAGAGAGCGAGGGATGCACAGAGAGCGAGGGACACACAGAGAGCGAGGGACGCACAGAGAGCGAGGGACACACAGAGAGCGAGGGATGCACAGAGAGCGAGGGAACACAGAGAGCGAGGGACGCACAGAGAGCAAGGGGCACACAGAGAGCGAGGGGCACACATAGAGAGCGAGGAACACACAGAGAGCGAGGGTCACACAGAGAGCGAGGGACACACAGTGAGCGGGGTGCACAGAGACCAAGGGAGACACACAGGGAGCGAGTGACACACAGAGAGCGAGGAACACACAGAGAGCAAGGGACACACACAGAGAGCGTGGGACACAGAGAGAGCGAGGGGCGCACATAGAGCGAGGGACACACAGATAGCGATGGACACACAGAGAGCGAGGGACGCACAGAGAGCGAGGGAGACACAGAGAGCGTGGTAGACAGAGAGCGAGGTGTGCACAGAGAGCGAGGGACACACACAGAGAGCGACGGACACACAGAGAGCGAGGGACACACACAGAGAGCGAGGGACACACACAGAGAGCGAGGAACTCAAACAGAGAGCGAGGGACACACACAGAGAGCGAGGGACACACAGAGAACGATTGACACACACAGAGAGCGAGGGACACACACAGAGAGCGAGGGACAGACAGAGAGCGAGGGACACACAGAGAGCGAGGAACACACAGCAAGCGAGGGACACACAGAGAGCGAGGGACACACAGAGAGCGAGGGCAACACAGAGAGCGAGGGACACGCAGAGAGCGAGGGACACACATAGAGAGCGAGGAACACACACAGAGCGAGGGACACACACAGAGAGCGAGGGACACACACAGAGCAAGGGACACACACAGAGAGTGAGGGACACACAGAGAGCGAGGGACACACAGAGACCGAGTGACATAGAGAGCGATGGACACAAAGAGAGCGAGGGACACACACAGAGAGCGAGGGACGCACAGAGATCATGGGACACACAAGGAGCGAGGAACACACACAGAGAGTGAAGGACACACAGAGAGCGAGGGACCCAGAGAGTGAGGGTGCACAGAGAGCGAGGGACACGCACAGAGCGAGGGACACACAGAGAGCGAGGGACGCACAGAGAGCGAGGGACGCACAGAACGAGGGACACACAGAGAGCGAGGGACGCAGAGAGAGCGAGTGGCGCACAGAGAGCGAGTGACGCACAGAGAGCGAGGGACCCACAGAGAGCGAGGGACCCACAGAGAGCGAGGGACAAACAGAGTGCGAGGGACAAACAGAGAGCGAGGGACACACAGAGAGCGAGGGACCCACAGAGAGCGAGGGACAAACAGAGTGCGAGGGACAAACAGAGAGCGAGGGACACACAGAGAGCGAGGGACACACAGAGAGCGAGGGACACACAAGGAGCGAGGAACACACACAGAGAGTGAAGGACACACAGAGAGCGAGGGACACAGAGAGTGAGGGTGCACAGAGAGCGAGGGACACGCACAGAGCGAGGGACACACATAGAGCGAGGGACACACAGAGAGCGATGGACACACAGAGAGCGAGGGACGCACAGAGAGCGAGGGAGACACAGAGAGCGTGGTAGACAGAGAGCGAGGTGTGCACAGAGAGCGAGGGACACACACAGAGAGCGACGGACACACAGAGAGCGAGGGACACACACAGAGAGCGAGGGACACACACAGAGAGCGAGGAACTCAAACAGAGAACGAGGGACACACACAGAGAGCGAGGGACACACAGAGAACGATTGACACACACAGAGAGCGAGGGACACACACAGAGAGCGAGGGACAGACAGAGAGCGAGGGACACACAGAGAGCGAGGAACACACAGCAAGCGAGGGACACATAGAGAGCGAGGAACACACACAGAGCGAGGGACATACACAGAGAGCGAGGGACACACACAGAGCAAGGGACACACACACAGAGTGAGGGACACACAGAGAGCGAGGGACACACAGAGACCGAGTGACATAGAGAGCGATGGACACACAGAGAGCGAGGGACACACACAGAGAGCGAGGGACGCACAGAGATCATGGGACACACAAGGAACGAGGAACACACACAGAGAGTGAAGGACACACAGAGAGCGAGGGACAAGAGAGTGAGGGTGCACAGAGAGCGAGGGACACGCACAGAGCGAGGGACACACAGAGAGTGAGGGACACACAGAGAGTGAGGGTGCACAGAGAGCGAGGGACACGCACAGAGCGAGGGACACACAGAGAGCGAGGGACGCACAGAGAGCGAGGGACGCACAGAACGAGGGACACACAGAGAGCGAGGGACGCAGAGAGAGCGAGTGGCGCACAGAGAGCGAGGGACGCACAGAGAGCGAGGGACCCACAGAGAGCGAGGGACAAACAGAGTGCGAGGGACAAACAGAGAGCGAGGGACACACAGAGAGCGAGGGACACACAGAGAGCGAGGGACACACAGAGAGCAAGGGACACACAAGGAGCGAGGAACACACACAGAGAGTGAAGGACACACAGAGAGCGAGGGACACAGAGAGTGAGGGTGCACAGAGAGCGAGGGACACGCACAGAGCGAGGGACACACAGAGAGCGAGGGACGCACAGAGAGCGAGGGACGCACAGAACGAGGGACACACAGAGAGCGAGGGATGCACAGAGAGCGACGGACGCACAGAGAGCGAGGGACAAACAGAGTGCGAGGGACAAACAGAGAGCGAGGGACACACAGAGAGCGAGGGACACACAGAGAGCGAGGGACACACAGAGACCGAGGGACGCACAGAGAGCGACGGACACACAGAGATCGAGGGATACATAGAGAGCGAGGGACACACAGAGAGCGAGGGACACACCGAGAGCGAGGGAAACACAGAGAGCGAGGGACACACAGAGAGCGAGGGACACACACAGAACGAGGGACACACACAGAGAACGAGGGACACACACAGAGAGCGAGGGACACACAGAGAACGATTGACACACACAGAGAGCGAGGGACACACACAGAGGGCGAGGGACACACAGAGAGCGAGGGACACACAGAGAGCGAGGAACACACAGCAAGCGAGGGACACACAGAGAGCGAGGGACACATAGAGAGCGAGGGCAACACAGAGAGCGAGGGACACGCAGACAGCGAGGGACACTCATAGAGTGCGAGGAACACACACAGAGCGAGGGACACACACAGAGAGCGAGGGACACACACAGAGCAAGGGACACACACAGAGAGTGAGGGACACACAGAGAGCGAGGGACACACAGAGACCGAGTGACATAGAGAGCGATGGACACACAGAGAGCGAGTGACACACACAGAGAGCGAGGGACGCAAAGAGAGCATGGGACACACAAGGAGCGAGGAACACACACACAGAGTGAAGGACACACAGAGAGCGAGGGACACAGAGAGTGAGGGTGCACAGAGAGCGAGGGACACGCACAGAGCGAGGGACACACAGAGAGCGAGGGACGCACAGAGAGCGAGGGACGCACAGAGAGCGGGTGACGCACAGAACGAGGGACACACAGAGAGCGAGGGACGGAGAGAGAGCGAGTGGCGCACAGAGAGCGAGGGACCCACAGAGAGCGAGGGACCCACTGAGAGCGAGGGACAAACAGAGTGCGAGGGACAAACAGAGAGCGAGGGACACACAGAGAGCGAGGGACACACAGAGACCGAGGGACACACAGAGAGCGAGTGACATAGAGAGCGACGGACACACAGAGAGCGAGGGACACACACAGAGAGCGAGGGACGCACAGAGAGCATGGGACACACAAGGAGCGAGGAACACACACAGAGAGTGAAGGACACACAGAGAGCGAGGGACACACAGAGAGCGAGGGACACACAGAGAGCGAGGGACACACAGAGACCGAGGGACGCACAGAGAGCGACGGACACACAGAGATCGAGGGATACATAGAGAGCGAGGGACACACAGAGAGCGAGGGACACACCGAGAGCGAGGGACACACAGAGAGCGAGGGACACACAGAGAGCGAGGGACACACACAGAACGAGGGACACACACAGAGAACGAGGGACACACACAGAGAGCGAGGGACACACAGAGAACGATTGACACACACAGAGAGCGAGGGACACACACAGAGAGCGAGGGACACACAGAGAGCGAGGGACACACAGAGAGCGAGGAACACACAGCAAGCGAGGGATACACAGAGAGCGAGGGACACATACAGAGCAAGGGACACACACAGAGAGTGAGGGACACACAGAGAGCGAGGGACACACAGAGACCGAGTGACATAGAGAGCGATGGACACACAGAGAGCGAGTGACACACACAGAGAGCGAGGGACGCACAGAGAGCATGGGACACACAAGGAGCGAGGAACACACACAGAGAGTGAAGGACACACAGAGAGCGAGGGACACAGAGAGTGAGGGTGCACAGAGAGAGAGGGACACGCACAGAGCGAGGGACACACAGAGAGCGAGGGACGCACAGAGAGCGAGGGACGCACAGAACGAGGGACACACAGAGAGCGAGGGACGGAGAGAGAGCGAGTGGCGCACAGAGAGCGAGGGACGCACAGAGAGCGAGGGACCCACAGAGAGCGAGGGACCCACTGAGAGCGAGGGACAAACAGAGTGCGAGGGACAAACAGAGAGCGAGGGACACACAGAGAGCGAGGACACACAGAGAGCGAGGGACACACAGAGAGCGAGTGACATAGAGAGCGACGGACACACAGAGAGCGAGGGACACACACAGAGAGCGAGGGACGCACAGAGAGCATGGGACACACAAGGAGCGAGGAACACACACAGAGAGTGAAGGACACACAGAGAGCGAGGGACACAGAGAGTGAGGGTGCACAGAGAGCGAGGGACACGCACAGAGCGAGGGACACACAGAGAGCGAGGGACGCACAGAGAGCGAGGGACGCACAGAACGAGGGACACACAGAGAGCGAGGGACGTAGAGAGAGCGAGTGGCGCACAGAGAGCGAGGGACGCACAGAGAGCGAGCGACGCACAGAGAGCGAGGGACAAACAGAGTGCGAGGGACAAACAGAGAGCGAGGGACACACAGAGAGCGAGGGACGCACAGAGAGCGAGGGACACACAGAGATCGAGGGATACATAGAGAGCGAGGGACACACAGAGAGCGAGGGACACACCGAGAGCGAGGGACACACCGAGAGCGAGGGACACACAGAGAGCGAGGGACACACACAGAACGAGGGACACACACAGAGAACGAGGGACACACACAGAGAGCGAGGGACACACAGAGAGCGAGGGACACACACAGAGCGAGGGACACACAGAGAGAACGAGGGACACACACAGAGAACGAGGGACACATACAGAGAACGAGGGACACACACAGAGAACGAGGGACACATACAGAGAACGAGGGACACACAGAGAACGAGGGACACACAAAGAGCGAGGGATGCACAGAGAGCGAGTGACACAGAGTGCTTGGGACACACAGAAAGCGAGGGACACACAGAGAACGAGGGACACACAGAGAGCGACGGACACACAGAGAGCGAGGGACACACAGAGATCGAGGGACACACAGAGAGCGAGGAACGCACAGAGAGCGAGGGCCACACAGAGAGCGAGGGACACACAGAGAGCGAGGGACGCACAGAGAGCGAGGGACACAGAGAGCCAGGGAAACACAGAGAGCGAGGGATACACAGAGAGCGAGGGATGCACAGAGAGCGAGGGACACACAGAGAGCGAGGGACACACAGAGAGCGAGGGACACACAGAGAGCGAGGGATGCACAGAGAGCGAGGGACACACAGAGAGCGAGGGCAACACAGAGAGCGAGGGGCACACATAGAGAGCGAGGAATACACAGAGAGCGAGGGTCACACAGAGAGCGAGGGACACACAGTGAGCGGGGTGCACAGAGACCAAGGGACACACAAAGGGAGCGAGTGACACACAGAGAGCGAGGAACACACAGAGAGCAAGGGACACACACAGAGAGCGAGGGACACAGAGAGAGCGAGGGGCGCACATAGAGCGAGGGACACACAGAGAGCGATGGACACACAGAGAGCGAGGGACGCACAGAGAGCGAGGGAGACACAGAGAGCGTGGTAGACCGAGAGCGAGGTGTGCACAGAGAGCGAGGGACACACACAGAGAGCGACGGACACACAGAGAGCGAGGGACACACACAGAGAGCGAGGGACACACACAGAGAGCGAGGAACTCAAACAGAGAGCGAGTGGCGCACAGAGAGCGAGGGACACACACAGAGAGCGAGGGACACACAGAGAGCGAGGAACACACAGCAAGCGAGGGACACACAGAGAGCGAGGGACACACAGAGAGCGAGGGCAACACAGAGAGCGAGGGACACGCAGACAGCGAGGGACACTCATAGAGTGCGAGGAACACACACAGAGCGAGGGACACACACAGAGAGCGAGGGACACACACAGAGCAAGGGACACACACAGAGAGTGAGGGACACACAGAGAGCGAGGGACACACAGAGACCGAGTGACATAGAGAGCGATGGACACACAGAGAGCGAGTGACACACACAGAGAGCGAGGGACGCAAAGAGAGCATGGGACACACAAGGAGCGAGGAACACACACACAGAGTGAAGGACACACAGAGAGCGAGGGACACAGAGAGTGAGGGTGCACAGAGAGCGAGGGACACGCACAGAGCGAGGGACACACAGAGAGCGAGGGACGCACAGAGAGCGAGGGACGCACAGAGAGCGAGGGACGCACAGAACGAGGGACACACAGAGAGCGAGGGACGGAGAGAGAGCGAGTGGCGCACAGAGAGCGAGGGACGCACAGAGAGCGAGGGACCCACAGAGAGCGAGGGACCCACTGAGAGCGAGGGACAAACAGAGTGCGAGGGACAAACAGAGAGCGAGGGACACACAGAGAGCGAGAGACACACAGAGAGCGAGGGACACACAGAGAGCGAGTGACATAGAGAGCGACGGACACACAGAGAGCGAGGGACACACACAGAGAGCGAGGGACGCACAGAGAGCATGGGACACACAAGGAGCGAGGAACACACACAGAGAGTGAAGGACACACAGAGAGCGAGGGACACACAGAGAGCGAGGGACACACAGAGAGCGAGGGACACACAGAGACCGAGGGACGCACAGAGAGCGACGGACACACAGAGATCGAGGGATACATAGAGAGCGAGGGACACACAGAGAGCGAGGGACACACCGAGAGCGAGGGACACACAGAGAGCGAGGGACACACAGAGAGCGAGGGACACACACAGAGAACGAGGGACACACACAGAGAGCGAGGGACACACAGAGAACGATTGACACACACAGAGAGCGAGAGACACACACAGAGAGCGAGGGACACACAGAGAGCGAGGGACACACAGAGAGCGAGGAACACACAGCAAGCGAGGGATACACAGAGAGCGAGGGACACACACAGAGCAAGGGACACACACAGAGAGTGAGGGACACACAGAGAGCGAGGGACACACAGAGACCGAGTGACATAGAGAGCGATGGACACACAGAGAGCGAGTGACACACACAGAGAGCGAGGGACGCACAGAGAGCATGGGACACACAAGGAGCGAGGAACACACACAGAGAGTGAAGGACACACAGAGAGCGAGGGACACAGAGAGTGAGGGTGCACAGAGAGAGAGGGACACGCACAGAGCGAGGGACACACAGAGAGCGAGGGACGCACAGAGAGCGAGGGACGCACAGAACGAGGGACACACAGAGAGCGAGGGACGGAGAGAGAGCGAGTGGCGCACAGAGAGCGAGGGACGCACAGAGAGCGAGGGACCCACAGAGAGCGAGGGACCCACTGAGAGCGAGGGACAAACAGAGTGCGAGGGACAAACAGAGAGCGAGGGACACACAGAGAGCGAGGACACACAGAGAGCGAGGGACACACAGAGAGCGAGTGACATAGAGAGCGACGGACACACA
This sequence comes from Scyliorhinus torazame, assembly GCF_047496885.1. Lineage (NCBI taxonomy): Eukaryota > Metazoa > Chordata > Chondrichthyes > Carcharhiniformes > Scyliorhinidae > Scyliorhinus > Scyliorhinus torazame. Next base: position 32,432,681 of record NC_092729.1, read on the forward strand.
GAGAGCGAGGGACACACACAGAGAGCGAGGGACGCACAGAGAGCATGGGACACACAAGGAGCGAGGAACACACACAGAGAGTGAAGGACACACAGAGAGCGAGGGACACAGAGAGTGAGGGTGCACAGAGAGCGAGGGACACGCACAGAGCGAGGGACACACAGAGAGCGAGGGACGCACAGAGAGCGAGGGACGCACAGAACGAGGGACACACAGAGAGCGAGGGACGTAGAGAGAGCGAGTGGCGCACAGAGAGCGAGGGACGCACAGAGAGCGAGCGACGCACAGAGAGCGAGGGACAAACAGAGTGCGAGGGACAAACAGAGAGCGAGGGACACACAGAGAGCGAGGGACGCACAGAGAGCGAGGGACACACAGAGATCGAGGGATACATAGAGAGCGAGGGACACACAGAGAGCGAGGGACACACCGAGAGCGAGGGACACACCGAGAGCGAGGGACACACAGAGAGCGAGGGACACACACAGAACGAGGGACACACACAGAGAACGAGGGACACACACAGAGAGCGAGGGACACACAGAGAGCGAGGGACACACACAGAGCGAGGGACACACAGAGAGAACGAGGGACACACACAGAGAACGAGGGACACATACAGAGAACGAGGGACACACACAGAGAACGAGGGACACATACAGAGAACGAGGGACACACAGAGAACGAGGGACACACAGAGAGCGAGGGATGCACAGAGAGCGAGTGACACAGAGTGCTTGGGACACACAGAAAGCGAGGGACACACAGAGAACGAGGGACACACAGAGAGCGAGGGACACACAGAGAGCGAGGGACACACAGAGATCGAGGGACACACAGAGAGCGAGGAACGCACAGAGAGCGAGGGACACACAGAGAGCGAGGGACACACAGAGAGCGAGGGACGCACAGAGAGCGAGGGACACAGAGAGCCAGGGAAACACAGAGAGCGAGGGATACACAGAGAGCGAGGGATGCACAGAGAGCGAGGGACACACAGAGAGCGAGGGACACACAGAGAGCGAGGGACACACAGAGAGCGAGGGATGCACAGAGAGCGAGGGACACACAGAGAGCGAGGGCAACACAGAGAGCGAGGGGCACACATAGAGAGCGAGGAACACACAGAGAGCGAGGGTCACACAGAGAGCGAGGGACACACAGTGAGCGGGGTGCACAGAGACCAAGGGACACACAAAGGGAGCGAGTGACACACAGAGAGCGAGGAACACACAGAGAGCAAGGGACACACACAGAGAGCGAGGGACACAGAGAGAGCGAGGGGCGCACATAGAGCGAGGGACACACAGAGAGCGATGGACACACAGAGAGCGAGGGACGCACAGAGAGCGAGGGAGACACAGAGAGCGTGGTAGACCGAGAGCGAGGTGTGCACAGAGAGCGAGGGACACACACAGAGAGCGACGGACACACAGAGAGCGAGGGACACACACAGAGAGCGAGGGACACACACAGAGAGCGAGGAACTCAAACAGAGAGCGAGTGGCGCACAGAGAGCGAGGGACGCACAGAGAGCGAGGGACACACACAGAGAGCGAGGGACACACAGAGAACGATTGACACACACAGAGAGCGAGGGACACACACAGAGAGCGAGGAACACACAGAGAGCGAGGGACACACAGAGAGCGAGGGACACACAGAGAGCGACGAACACACAGCAAGCGAGGGACACACAGAGAGCGAGGGACACACAGAGAGCGAGGGCAACACAGAGAGCGAGGGACACGCAGAGAGCGAGGGACACACATAGAGAGCGAGGAACACACACAGAGCGAGGGACACACACAGAGAGTGAGGGACACACACAGAGCAAGGGACACACACAGAGAGTGAGGGACACACAGAGAGCGAGGGACACACAGAGACCGAGTGACATAGAGAGCGACGGACACACAGAGAGCGAGGTGTCATGATATTCAAACACACACATCATGATAGACACACCAACAGACAAATCAGAACACACAACACCACAACCAATGACAGAAAGATATAAAAGCACAGACACGACCCCCGGTGGTCAGTATTAGCTGCAGAGGAGGACCAGGACACATCTGCTACCCAACACACTCAGGGAGACAGCACGTGCAGAGTATCCAGAACGAACTGTATTATAAGAGTTAAAATAAAATAGAGTTGTACCACATACAACTGTGTTGGCTCATCTGTGCACCAGAGCACCCAACACCACATGGTACAGGATTGGATCGATACATGTCGGCATACCTCAGTGTTCAGAGACAACCAGCAGTGCCCAGGCAAAATGATAGAGCTCCCGGTTCCGCAGCCGCTCCAGTGCTACGGCGATCTCCGCGGTAACTGGCGGCGATTCCGGCAATGGTTCGAATTGTTCCTGGTGGCAGCTGAACTCCAAGACCTGGATGATAGCGAAAAAATTGAATTTCTCCTCACCATCGCCGGTGCAAGGGCAAGAGAAATATTCACAAGGTTCAGGTTCTTCAGGAGGCAGCAAAGGTACGATTACCAGGCAGTCCTGGACAAATTCTCCAAGTACTGTGAAGAAAACGCAATCCAATCGGCAAGTAAAGGTAAGAAAAGCTGCAGTACTCACCTCGTGGCTGGGATCCCGGAGCCCGAATTCCCAGAGGCCGAAATCCCGGGCCTGAGAGAGGGCTGGGTCGAGGTCGGCGGCCATCTTGCTAAAGGTATCACGCTAGCACAGTTGCGCGAGCAGTGCGCAGAACCGGAAGTTTCGTGTGCGCATGCGCGAGATGCTGCGCATGCGCAGTCAAGAAAACGGCCATCGGTAAAGGAACAGCGATCTGAGCATGCGCAGTCGCTTCCTACGTGCTACATACCGAGCGTCAGGATGTCAGAGGCCCCAGACTGCACCAATTTAAAGGGGAAATGTCCCAAATACAATTTAAAAGGGAAACGTCCCAAATCAAAAAAACAAAAATCTGTTAAAGCTGTAAAACAACCTTCCCTCACCTGGAATGACAGCACATTGCCGCAAATTGACCCAGGAGATGAATTTGACCTCCGAAGAACCCTCCGACAAGCAGTTACCTACGCACAAGCCGATGATTCCGACCTCGAATACTTCGATGACGATCTTTACAGTGTTTCCGGCCCTCGCGAGCCCAATGATAGCTCCGTGGTCCTATACGACTATGACTCGGACGAACCTTTCGTGTTGCACATTGGCGGCCCCCACATTGAATCCGACGCAGATGCGGATTCATTTTTCGGATTTGAGGATCTTCAATCCAGCAGATATGACGTTCCAACTTATCAGTACCGGATGATGCTGCAGCCTGACATTAACAGACAGGGAGCGGTGCAAGCACACGGAGAGTGCCCTGCTGCCACACAGAGCGTGGTTCACGTCCCGCTCACCGTTCCCGACTCTATGAAAGAAGACATGCAAGACTCCAGAGTGCAGTCCTCGCATGAACCAGAAGTGACTCCAGTGTCACAAGCTTCCACAGCAAGCTCGTGGACAAATTCCACCTTGTTCCTGGCATGCAGGGCGGATGGATTGGTGCGTAGGCGCAATCAGCGAGCTTTGCGCCGCCTTCCACGCTCGCAACTGAACCGTACGCACACGCCGGATCCTCCACTGGTTCCCAAGGATGACTTTGTGGAGATGCCACGGATCATGCCCCTTCCATCGCCACCAGAACCAAACCACAGCCAAGGCACCACTAACAAAGATGTTGAATGTTATATTTGCACGAATGAAAAAACCAAGCACTGCACGAAGTACAACAAATGGTAAAGTAGAGACTTCGGCAACAGCATCACCTCCAACAGTCCAAGGTGAACCAGTGTGACCCCAAATCTCCACAGCTGAACCGGCTTGAGGACCAGCCCATTCTTGAGGCGGTCACCCATTAGACTGGACTTATAACGCTGTTCATACGTTCAAAAAGTCAAACACTTCTGTATTATAACCTGTTGTTGTTTATTGTTCCAGATATCGTCTGACCAGACCAATGTTCAAGTTTTTTTTTCTCTCGCATCCAAGTTTTGTTATGGTACAACCTTGTTAGTGTGACGCATCCGACATCGCCCCATGTAAATAGTTACGTCATTATACACACGCTGTACACAACACACACACACACTCTTAGATGCACTCACGACACAATTATATTTATAACCACGTAGGCACATATCTTTGTAAAAAGGGGGGATGTCATGATATTCAAACACACACATCATGATGGACACACCAACAGACAAATCAGAACACACAACACCACAACCAATGACAGAAAGATATAAAAGCACAGACACGACCCCCGGTGGTCAGTATTAGCTGCAGAGGAGGACCAGGACAGATCTGTTACCAAACACACTCAGGGAGACAGCACGTGCAGAGTATCCAGAACGAACTGTATTATAAGAGTTAAAATAAAATAGAGTTGTACCACATACAACTGTGTTGGCTCATCTGTGCACCAGAGCACCCAACACCACAGTGGTCACAGTAATATTTCCACCTCCACAACTTTAGTTCCTGTTTTAAATAGCGAGAGCCAGAAGCCCAATAATCGTGAACGTGACCAGAAGATGTGGACGCGACCCTTGCCCTCGCTGCGTCCCTCTCTCTCGCTGCGTCCCTCTCCCTCACTGCGACCCTCGCCCTTGCTGCGCCCCTCGCTCTCGCTGCGCCCCTCGCTCTCGCTGCGTCCCTCGCATCTCGCTGCGTCCCTCGCTCTCGCTGCGCCCCTCGCTCTCGCTGCGCCCCTCGCTCTCGCTGCGCCCCTCGCTCTCACTGCGCCCCTCGCTCTCGCTGTGTCCCTCACTCTCGCTGCGCCCCTCGCTCTCGCTGCGTCCCTCTCCCTCGTTGCGCCCCTCGCTCTCGCTGCGCCTCTCGCCCTCGCTGCGTCCCTCGCCCTTGCTGTGTCCCTCTCCCTCGCTGCGTCCCTCGCACTCGCTGCGTACCTCGCCCTCGCTGTGACCCTCGCCCTCGCTGCGTCCCTCTCTCTCGCTGCATCCCTCGCTCTCGCTGTGTCCCTCGCTCTCGCTTCGCCCCTCGCTCTCGCTGCGCCCCTCGCTCTCGCTGCGTCCCTCTCCCTCGTTGCGCCCCTCGCTCTCGCTGCGCCTCTCTCTCTCGCTGCATCCCTCGCCCTTGCTGTGTCCCTCTCCCTCGCTGCGTCCCTCTCTCTCGCTGCGTACCTCGCCCTCGCTGTGACCCTCGCCCTCGCTGCGTCCCTCTCTCTCGCTGCATCCCTCGCTCTCGCTGTGTCCCTCGCTCTCGCTTCGCCCCTCGCTCTCGCTGCGCCCCTCGCTCTCGCGCCCCTCGCCCTCGCTGCGCCCCTCGCTCTCGCTGCGTCCCTCTCCCTCACTGCACCCCTCGCTTTCACTGCGCCCCTCGGCCACGCTGAGACCCTCGCCCTCGCTGCGTCCCTCTCTCTCGCTGCGACCCTCGCTCTCGCTGCGCCCCTCGCCCTCGCTGCATCCCTCTCTCTCGCTGCGTCCCTCGCTCTCGCTATGACCCTCTCTCTCGCTGCGCCCCTCGCCCTCGCTGCGTCCCTCTCTCTCGCTGCGTCCCTCGCTCTCGCTGCGTCCCTCTCCCTCGCTGTGTCCCTCTCTCGCTGCGTCCCTCTCTCTCGCTGCGTCCCTCGATCTCGCTGCGTCCCTCTCCTTCGCTGCGTCCCTCTCCCTCGCAGCGTCCCTCGCTCTTGCTGCGCCCCTCGCTCTCGCTGCGCCCCTCGATCTCGCTGCGTCCCTCTCCCTCGCTGCGTCCCTCTCCCTCGCAGCGTCCCTCGCTCTTGCTGCGCCACTCGCTCTCGCTGCGCCCCTCGATCTCGCTGCGTCCCTCTCCCTCGCTGCGTCCCTCTCCCTCGCAGCGTCCCTCGCTCTCGCTGCGCCCCTCGCTCTCGCTGCGTCCCTCTCTCTCGCTGCGTCCCTCTCCCTCGCAGCGTCCCTCTCTCTCGCTGCGCCCCTCTCTCTCGCTGCGTCCCTCTCTCTCGCTGCGTCCCTCTCCCTCGCTGCGTCCCTCGCTCTCGCTGCGTCCCTCTCTCTTGCTGCGCCCCTCGCTCTCGCTGCGTCCCTCGCTCTCGCTGCGTCCCTCTCTCTTGCTGCGCCCCTCGCTCTCGCTGCGTCCCTCGCTCTCGCTGCGTCCCTCGCACTCGCTGCGTCCCAGGCTTGGATAGGGTGCTCTTTCCAAGAGCAGGTGCAGACTCGACGGGCCGAATCGCCTCCTTCTGCACTTTAAATGCTATGATAAACTGTGATCGCTCTCTGTGCGTCCGCCGCTGTCTGTGTGTCCCTCGCTCTCAGTGTGTCGTTCGCTCTCTGTGGGTCCCTCGCTCTCTGTGTGTCCCTCGCTCTGTGTGTCCCTCGCTCTCTGTGCGTCCCTCGCTCTCTGTGCGTCCCTCGCTCTCTGTGCGTCCCTCGCTCTCTGTGCGTCCCTCGCTCTCTGTATGTCCCTCGCTCTCTGTGTTCCTCGCTGTCTGTGTCCCTCGCTCTGTGTGTCCCTCGCTCTCTGTGTGTCCCTCGCTCTCTGAGTCCCTCGCTCTATGTGTCCCTCGCTCTCTGTGTGTCCCTCGCTCTTTGTGTGTCCCTCGCTCTCTGTGTGTCCCTCGCTCTATGTGTCCCTCGCTCTCTGTGTATCCCTCGCTCTCTGTGTGTCCCTCGCTCTGTGCGTCCTTCGCTCTGTGCGTCCCTCGCTCTGTGCGTCACTCGCTCTCTGTGTCCCTCGCTCTCTGTGTGTCACTCGCTCTCTGTTTGTCCCTCGCTCTGTGCGTCCCTTGCTCTCTGTGTCCCTCGCTCTCTGTCTCCCTCGCTCTCTGTGTGTCCCTCGCTCTGTGCGTCCCTCGCTCTCTGTGTCCCTCGCTCTGTGTGTCCCTCGCTAATTGTGTCCCTCGCTCTGTGTGTCACTCAATACCTGTGTGTCCCTCGCTCTCTGTGAGTCCCTCTCTCTCTGTTTGTGTCCCTCGCTCTGTGCGACCCTTGCTCTCTGTGTGTCCCTCGCTCTCATGTGTCCCTCGTTCTCTGTGTGTCCCTCGCTCTCTGTATGTCCCTCGCTCTCTGTGTGTCCCTCGCTCTCTGTGTGTCCTCCCCGTGTGTGCGTGGGTTTCCTCCGGGTGCTCCGGTTTCCTCCCACAGTCCAAAGATGTGCAGGTTAGGTGGATTGGCCTTGATAAATTGCCCTTAGTGTCCAAAATTGCCCTTAGTGTTGGGTGGGGTTGCTGGGTTATGGGGATAGGGTGGGGGTGTGGGTTTGGATAGGGAGCTCTTTCCAAGAGCCGGTGCAGGCACGACGGGCCGAATGGCCTCCTTCTGCACTTTAAATTCTCTGATAAACTGTGATCGCTCTCTGTGCGTCCGCCGCTGTCTGTGTGTCGCTCGCTCTCTGTGTGCCCCTTGCTCTGTGTGTGCCTCGCTCTCTGTGCGTCCCTCGCTCACTGTGTGTCCCTCGCTCACTGTGTGTCGCTCGCTCTCTGTGTGTCCCTCGCTCTCTGTGTGTCCCTCGCTCTCTGTGTGTCCCTTGCTCTGTGTGTCCCTTGCTCTGTGTGTCCCTTGCTCTCTGTGTGTCCCTCGCTCTCTGTACGCCCCTCGCTCTCTGTGTATCCCTCGCTCTCTGTGCGTCCCTCGCTCTCTGTGTGTCCCTCGCTCTAAGTGTATCCCTCGCTCTGTGTGTCCCTCGCTCTGTGTGTCCCTCGCTCTTTGTGTGTCCCTCGCTCTCTGTGTGTCCCTCGCTCTCTGTGTATCCCTCGCTCTCTGTGTGTCCCTCGCTCTGTGCGTCCCTCGCTCTGTGCGTCCCTCGCTCTCTGTGTCCCTCGCTCTCTGTGTGTCCCTCGCTCGCTGGGTGTCCCTCGCTCTGTGCGTCCCTCGCTCTCTGTGTCCCTCGCTCTCTGTGTGTCACTGGCTCTCTGTTTGTCCCTCGCTCTCTGTGTATCCCTCGCTCTGTGTGTCCCTCGCTCTGTGTGTCCCTAGCTCTTTGTGTGTCCCTCGCTCTCTGTGTGTCCCTCGCTCTCTGTGTGTCCCTCGCTCTCTGTGTCCCTCGCTCTATGTGTCCCTCGCTCTCTGTGTGTCCCTCGCTCTTTGTGTGTCCCTCGCTCTCTGTGTGTCCCTCGCTCTATGTGTCCCTCGCTCTCTGTGTATCCCTCGCTCTCTGTGTGTCCCTCGCTCTGTGCGTCCCTCGCTCTGTGCGTCCCTCGCTCTGTGCGTCACTCGCTCTCTGTGTCCCTTGCTCTCTGTGTGTCACTCGCTCTCTGTTTGTCCCTCGCTCTGTGCGTCCCTTTCTCTCTGTGTCCCTCGCTCTCTGTGTCTCCCTCGCTCTCTGTGTGTCCCTCGCTCTGTGCGTCCCTCGCTCTCTGTGTCCCTCGCTCTGTGTGTCCCTCGCTAATTGTGTCCCTCGCTCTGTGTGTCACTCAATACCTATGTGTCCCTCGCTCTCTGTGAGTCCCTCTCTCTCTGTTTGTGTCCCTCGCTCTGTGCGACCCTTGCTCTCTGTGTGTCCCTCGCTCTCATGTGTCCCTCGTTCTCTGTGTGTCCCTCGCTCTCTGTATGTCCCTCACTCTCTGTGTGTCCCTCGCTCTCTGTGTGTCCCTCGCTCTCTGTGTGTCCCTCACTCTCTGTGTGTCCCTCGCTCTCTGTGTGTCCCTCGCTCTTTGTGCCCCTCTCTCTCTCTGTGTCCCTCGCTCTCTGTGCACCCCTCGCTCTCTGTGTGTCCCTCGCTCTCTGTGTGTCCCTCGCTCTCTGTGTATCCCTCGCTCTGTGTCCCTCGCTCTTTGTGTCCCTAGCTCTCTGTGCACCCCTCGCTCTATGTGTGTTCCTCGCTCTCTGTGTGTCCCTCGCTCTCTGTGCACCCCTCGCTCTATGTGTGTTCCTCGCTCTCTGTGTGTCCCTAGCTCTCTGTGTCCCTCGCTCTCTGTGCGTCCCTCGCTCTCTGTGCACCCCTCGCTCTCCGTGTGTCCCTCGCTCTCTGTGTGTCCCTCGATGTCTGTGAAGCCTTTGCTTTCTGTGCGTCCCTCGCTCTCTGTGCGTCCCTCGCTCTCTGTGTGTCCCTCGCTCTCTGTGTGTCCCTCGCTCTTTGTGTCCCTCTCTCTGTGCGTCCCTCGCTCTCTGTGTGTCCCTCGCTCTCTGTGTCTCCCTCGCTGTCTGTGCGCCCCTCGCTCTCTGTGCGTCCCTCGCTCTGTGTGTGTCCCTCGCTCTGTGTGTGTCCCTCGCTCTGTGTGTGTCCCTCGCTCGCTGGGTGTCCCTCGCTCTTTTTGTCCCTCGCTCTCTGTGTGTCTCTCGCTCTCTGTGTGTCCCTCGCTCTGTGTGTGTCCCTCGCTCGCTGGGTGTCCCTCGCTCGTTTTGTCCCTCGCTCTCTATGTGTCCCACGCTCTCTGTGTGTCCCTCGCTCTCTGTGTGTCCCTCGCTCTCTGTGTGTCCCACGCTCTCTGTGTGTCCCTCGCTCTCTGTGTGTCCCTCGCTCTTTGTGCACCCCTCGCTCTCTGTGTGTCCCTCGCTCTCTGTGTGTCCCTCGCTCTCTGTGTGTCCCTCGCTCTCTTTGCGTCCTTTGCTCTCTGTGCGTCCCTCTAACTGTCTGTGTGCCCCTCGCTCTCTGTGTGTCCCTCGCTCTCTGTGTGTCCCTCGCTCTCTGTGCGCCCCACGCTCTGTGTGTGTCCCTCGCTCGCTCGGTGTCCCTCGCTCTTTTTGTCCCTCGCTCTTTTTGTCCGTCGCTCTCTGTGTGTCCCACGGTCTCTATGTGTCCCACGCTCTCTGTCTGTCCCTCGCTCTCTGTGTGTCCCTCGCTCTGTGTCCCTCGCTATTTGTGTCCCTCTCTCTCTCTGTGTCCCTCACTCTCTGTGCACCCCTCGCTCTCTGTGTGTCCCTCGCTCTCTGTGTGCCCCTCACTCTCTGTGTATCCCTCGCTCTGTGTGACCCTCGCACTCTGTGTGTCCCTCGCTCTCTGTGTGTCCCTCGCTCTCTTTGTGTACCTCGCTCTCTGTGTGTGTCCCTCGCTCTGTGTGTGTCCCTCGCTCTCTCTGTGTGTCCCTCGCTCTCTGTGTGTCCCTCGCTCTCTGTGTGTGTCCCTCGCTCTCTGTGTGCCCCTCGCTCTCTGTGCGTCCCTCGCTCTCTGTGCGTCGCTCGCTCTCTGTGCGTCCTTCGTTCTCTGTGCGTCCCACGCTCTCTGTGTGTCCATCGTTCTCTGTGTGCCCCTAGATCTCTGTGTGTCCCTCGCTCTCTGTGCGCCCCTCGCTCTCTGTGCGTCCCTCGCTCTCTGTGTGTCCCTCGCTGTCTGAGCGTCCCTCGCTCTCTGTGCGTCCCTCGCTCTCTGTGCGTCCCTCGCTCTCTGTGTGTCCCTCGCTCTCTGTGTGTGTCCCTCGCTCTGTGCATCCCTCGCTCTCTGTGTGTCCCTCGCTCTCTGTGCGCCCCTCGCTCTCTGTGCGTCCCTCGCTCTCTGTGTGTCCCTCGCTCTCTGTGTCTCCCTCGCTCTCTGTGTGTGTCCCTCGCTCTGTGTGTCCCTCGTTCACTGTGCGTCCCTCGCTCTCTGTGTGTCCCTCGCTCTCTGTGTGTCCCTCGCTCTCTGTGTGTCCCTCGCTCTCTGTGTGTCCCTCGCTCTTTGTGCGCCCCTCGCTCTCTGTGCGCCCCTCGATCTCTGTGTGTCCCTCGCTCTCTGTGCGTCCCTCGCTCTCTGTGCGTCTCTCACTCTCTGTGTGCCCCTCGCTGTCTGTGTGTCCCTCGCTCTCTGTGCGTCCCTCGCTCTCTGTGCGTCCCTCGCTCTCTGTCTGTCCCTCGCTCTCTCTGTGTCCCTCGCTCTCTGTGTCCCTCGCTCTCTGTGTCCCTCGCTGTATTGTGTCCCTCGCTGTCTTGTGTCCCTCGCTGTCTGTGTCCCTCGCTCTCTGTACCAATCGCTCTTTGTGCCCCTCTCTCTGTGCGTCCCTCGCTCTGCGTGTCCCTCACTCTCTGTCTGTCCTTCGCTCTCTGTTTGTCCTTCGCTCTGTGTGTGTCCCTCGCCCTGTGTGTGTCCCTCGCCCTGTGTGTGTCCCTCGCTCTCTGTGCGACCCTCGCTCATTGTGCGTCCCTCGCTCTCTGTGCGTCCCTCGCTCTCTGTGCGTCCTTCGCTCTCTGTGTGTCCCTCGCTCTCTGTGTGTCCCTCTCTCTATGTGCGTCCCTCGCTCTCTGTGTCCCTCGCTCTCTGTACCCCTCGCTCTTTGTGTCCCTCTCTCTGTGCGTCCCTCGCTCTCTGCTTGTCATTCGCTCTCTGTGCTTCCTTCGCTCTCTGTGCGTTCCTCGCTCTCTGTGCATCGCTCGCTCTCTGTGTGTCCCTCCCTCTCTCTGTGTCACTCGCTCTGTGTGTGTCCCTCGATCTCTGTGTGTCCTTCGCTCTCTCTGTGTCACTCGCTCTGTGTGTGTCCCTCGATCTCTGTGCGTCCTTTGCTCCCTGTGCGTCCCTCGCTGTCTGTGCGTCCCTCGCTCTCTGTGTGTCCCTCGCTCTCTGTGCGTCCCTCGCTCTCTGTGCATCCCTCGCTCTCTGTGTGTCCCTCGCATTGTGCGTCTCCCTCGCTCTCTGTGTCCCTCGCTCTCTGTGTTCCTCGCTCTCTGTGTCCCTCGGTGTCTGTGTCCCTCGCTCTCTGTAGCCATCGCTCTTTGTGTCCCTCTCTCTGTGCGTCCCTCGCTCTGTGCATCCCTCAATCTCTGCGTGTCCCTCGCTCTCTGCGTGTCCCTCGCTCTCTGTGTGTCCTTCGCTCTCTCTGTGTCACTCGCTCTGTGTGTGTCCCTCGATCTCTGTGCGTCCTTTGCTCTCTGTGTGTCCCTCGCTCTCTGTGCGTCTCGCTCTCTGTGCGTCCCTCGCTCTCTGTGTGTCCCTCGCTCTGTGTGTGTCCCTCGCTCGCTGGGTGTCCCGCGCTCTTTTTGTCCCTCGCTCTCTGTGTGTCCCTCGCTTTCTGTGTGTCCCACGCTCTCTGTGTGTCCCTCGTTCTGTGTGCCTCGCTCTTTGTGCCCCTCTCTCTCTCTGTGTCCCTCGCTCTCTGTGCACCCCTCGCTCTCTGTGTGTCCCTCGCTCTGTGTCCCTCGCTCTTTGTGTCCCTCGCTCTTTGTGTCCCTCGCTCTCTGTGTGTCCCTCGCTCTCTGTGTGTCCCTCGCTCTCTGTGCACACCTCGCTCTGTGTGTGTCCCTCACTCTCTGTGTGTCCCTCACTCTCTGTGTGTCCCTCGCTGTCTGTGCGTCCCTCGCTCTCTGTGTGCCCCTCGCCCTCTGTGTGTCCCTCGCACTCTGTGTGTCCCTCGCTCTCTGTGTGCCCCATGCTCTGTGTGTGTCCCTCGCTCGCTGGGTGTCCCTCGCTCTTTTTGTCCATCGCTCTCTGTGTGTCCCTCGCTCTCTGTGCGCCCCACGCTCTCTGTGTGTCCCTCGCTCTCTGTGTGTCCCTCGCTCTGTGTCCCTCGCTCTTTGTGTCCCTCTCTCTCTGTGTGTCCCTCGCTCTCTGTGCACCCCTCGGTCTCTGTGTGTCCCTCGCTCTCTGTGTGTCCCTCACTCTCTGTGTATCCCTCGCTCTGTGTCCCTCGCTCTTTGTGTCCCTCGCTCTCTGTGTGTCCCTCGCTCTCTGTGCACCCCTCGCTCTTTGTGTGACCCTCGCTCTCTGTGTGTCCCGCGCACTCTGTGTGTCCCTCGCTCTCTGTGTGTCCCTCGCTCTCTGTGCATCCCTCGCTCTTTGTGCGTCCCTCGCTCTCTATGTGCCCCTCGCTCTCTGTGTGTCTCTCGCTCTCTGTGTGTCTCTCGCTCTCTGTGTGCCCCTCGCTCTCTGTGCGTTCCTCGCTCTCTGTGCGTCCCTCGCCCTTTGTGCGTCCCTCGCTCTCTGTGTGCCCCTCGCTCTCTGTGTGACCCTCGCTCTCTGTGTGTCCCTCGCTCTCTGTGCGTCCCTCGCTCTCCGTGTGTCCCTCGCTCTGTGTTTGTCCCTCGCTCGGTGGGTGTCCCTCGCTCTTTGTGTCCCTCGCTCTGTGTGTGTCCCTCGCTCTCTGTGTGTGTCCCTCGCTCTTTGTGCGTTCCTCGCTCTCTGTGTGTCCCTCGCTCTCTTTGAGTCCCTCGCTCTCTGTGTGTCCCTCGCTCTCTGTGTGTCCCTCGCTCTGTGTGTGTCCCTCGCTCGCTGGGTGTCCCACGCTCATTGTGTCCCTCGCTCTCTCTGTGTCCCTCGCTCTCTGTGTGTCCCTCGCTGTCTGTGTGTCCCTCGCTCTCTGTGTGTCCCTCGCTCTGTGTCCCTCGCTCTTTGTGTCCCTCGCTCTTTGTGTCCCTCGCTCTCTGTGTGTCCCTCGCTCTCTGTGTGTGTCCCTCGCTCTCTGTGTGTGTCCCTCGCTCTCTGTGTGTCCCTCGATCTCTCTGTCCCAGGTCTCTGTGTGTCCCTCGCTCTCTGTGTGTCCCTCGCTCTCTGTGTGTCCCTCGCACTCTGTGTGTCCCTCGCTGTCTGTGTGTCCCTCGCTTTCTGTGTGTCCCTCGCTCTGTGTCCCTCGCTCTGTGTCCCTCGCTCTTTGTATCCCTCGCTCTCTGTGTGTCCCTCGCTCTCTGTGCGCCCCTCGCTCTCTGTGCGTCCCTCGCTCTCTGTGTGTCCCTCGCTCTCTGTGTGTCCCTCGCTCTCTGTGTGTCCCTCGCACTCTGTGTGTCCCTCGCTCTCTGCGTCCCTCTTTCTCTGTGCGTCTCTCGCTCTCTCTGCGTCCCTCGCTCTGTTGTGTGCCCCTCGCTCTCAGTGTGTCCCTCGCTCTCTGTGTGTGTCCCCGCTCTCTGTGCAACACTCGCTCTCTGTGTCCCTCGCCCTCTGTGTGTCCCTCGCTCTCTGCGCGTCCCTCGCTCTCTGTGTCCCTCGCCCTCTGTGTGTCCCTCGCTCTCTGTGCGTCCTTCGCTCTCTGTGTGTCCCTCGCTCTCTGTGTCCCTCGCTCTCTGTGTAGCTCGCTCTATGTGTCCCTCGCTCTCTGTGTCCCTCGCTCTGTGTCCCTCGCTCTGTGCGTCCCTTTCTCTGTGCGTCCCTTGCTCTGTGTGTGTCGCTCGCTCTCTGTGTGTCCCTCGCTCTCTGTGTGTGTCCCTCGCTCTCTGTGTGTGTCCTTCGCTCTCTGTGTGTGTTCCTCGCTCTCTGTGTGTCCCTCGCTCTCTGTGTGTGTCCCTCGCTCTCTGTGTGTGTCCCTCACTCTCTGTGTGTGTTCCTCGCTCTCTGTGTGTCCCAGCTCTCTGTGTGTCTCTAGCTCTCTGTGCGTCCCTCGCTCTCTGTGTGTCCTTCGCTCTCTGTGTGTGTCCCTCGCTATGTGCATCCCTCGCTCTCTGTGTGTCCCTCGCTCTCTGTGTGTCCCTCGCTCTCTGTGTGCCCCTCGCTCTCTGTGTCCCTCGCTCTCTGTGTGTCCCTCGCTCTCTTTGTGCCCCTCGCTCTCTGTGTGTCCCTCGCTCTCTGTGTGTCCCTCGCTCTCTCTCTGTCCCAAATCTCTTTGTGCCCCTCGCTCTCTGTGTGTCCCTCGCTCTCTGTGTGTGTCCCTCGCTCTCTGTGTGTCCCTCGCTCTCTGTGTGTCCCTCGCTCTCTGTGTGTGTCCCTCGCTCTCTGTGTGTCCCTCGCTCTCTGTGTGTGTCCCTCGCTCTCTGTGTGTGTCCCTCGCTCTCTGTGTGTCCCTCGCTCTCTGTGTCCCAACTCTCTGTGTGTCCCTCGCTCTCTGTGTTTCCCTCTCTCTCTCTGTGTCCTTCGCTCTCTGTGTCCCTCGGTCTCTGTGTGTCCCTTGCTCTGTGTGTGTCCCTCGCTCTCTGTGTGTCCCTCGCTCTCTGTGTGTCCCTCGCTCTCTGTGTGTCCCTCGCTCTGTCTGTCCCTCGCTCTGTCTGTCCCTCGCTCTGTCTGTCCCTCGCTCTGTGTGTGCCTCGCTCTATGTGTCCCTCGCTCTCTGTGTCCCTCGCTCTGTGTCCCTCGCTCGGTGCGTCCCTCTCTCTGTGCGTCCCTCGATCTCTGTGTGTCCCACGCTCTGTGTGTGTCCTTTGCTCTCTGTGTGTCCCTTGCTCTCTGTGTGTCCCTCGCTCTCTGTGTGTCCCTCGCTCTCTGTGTGTCCCTCGCTCTGTGTGTCCCTCGCTCTCTGTGTGTCCCTCGCTCTCTGTGTGTCTCTCGCTCTCTGTGCGTCCCTCGCTCTGTGTGTCCCTCGCTCTCTGTGTGTCCCTCGCTCTCTGTGCGTCCCTCGCTCGCTGTGCGTCCCTTGCTCTCTGTGCGTCCCTCGCTCTCTGTGTGTCCCTCGCTCTCTGTGTGTCCCTCGTTCTATGCGTCCCTCGCTCTCTGTGCGTCCCTCGCTCTCTGTGCGTCCCTCGCTCTCTGTGTTTCCCTCGCTCTGTGCGTGTCCCTCACTCTCTGTGCACTCCTCACTCTCTGTGTCCCTCGCGCTCTGTATGTCCCTCATCTCTGTGTGTGTTCCTCGCTCCTTGTGTGTCCCTAGCTCTCTGTGCGTCCCTCGCTCTCTGTGTGTGTCCCTCGCTCTCTGTGCACCCCTCGCACTCTGTGTCCCTCGCCCTCTGTGTGTCCCTCGCTCTCTGTGCGTCCCTCGCTCTCTGTGTCCCTCGCCCTCTGTGTGACCCTCGCTCTCTGTGCGTCCTTCTCTCTCTGTGTGTCCCTCGCTCTCTGTGTGTCCCTCGCTCTCTGTGTGCCTCGCTCTATGTGTCCCTCGCTCACTGTGTCCCTTGCTCTGTGTCCCTCGCTCTGGGCGTCCCTCTCTCTGTGCGTCCTTTGCTCTCTGTGCGTCCCTCGCTGTCTGTGCGTCCCTCGCTCTCTGTGTGTCCCTCGCTCTCTGTGCGTCCCTCGCTCTCTGTGCGTCCCTCGCTCTCTGTGTGTCCCTCGCATTGTGCGTCTCCCTCGCTCTCTGTGTCCCTCGCTCTCTGTGTTCCTCGCTCTCTGTGTCCCTCGGTGTCTGTGTCCCTCGCTCTCTGTAGCCGTCGCTCTTTGTGTCCCTCTCTCTGTGCGTCCCTCGCTCTGTGCATCCCTCAATCTCTGCGTGTCCCTCGCTCTCTGCGTGTCCCTCGCTCTCTGTGTGTCCTTCGCTCTCTCTGTGTCACTCGCTCTGTGTGTGTCCCTCGATCTCTGTGCGTCCTTTGCTCTCTGTGTGTCCCTCGCTCTCTGTGTGTCCCTCGCTCTGTGTGTGTCCCTCGCTCGCTGGGTGTCCCTCGCTCTTTTTGTCCCTCGCTCTCTGTGTGTCCCTCGCTCTCTGTGTGTCCCACGCTCTCTGTGTGTCCCTCGTTCTGTGTGCCTCGCTCTTTGTGCCCCTCTCTCTCTCTGTGTCCCTCGCTCTCTGTGCACCCCTCGCTCTCTGTGTGTCCCTCGCTCTGTGTCCCTCGCTCTTTGTGTCCCTCGCTCTTTGTGTCCCTCGCTCTCTGTGTGTCCCTCGCTCTCTGTGTGTCCCTCGCTCTCTGTGCACGCCTCGCTCTGTGTGTGTCCCTCACTCTCTGTGTGTCCCTCACTCTCTGTGTGTCCCTCGCTGTCTGTGCGTCCCTCGCTCTCTGTGTGCCCCTCGCCCTCTGTGTGTCCCTCGCTCTCTGTGTGTCCCTCGCTCTCTGTGTGCCCCATGCTCTGTGTGTGTCCCTCGCTCGCTGGGTGTCCCTCGCTCTTTTTGTCCATCGCTCTCTGTGTGTCCCTCGCTCTCTGTGCGCCCCACGCTCTCTGTGTGTCCCTCGCTCTCTGTGTGTCCCTCGCTCTCTGTGTGTGTCCCTCGCTCTCTGTGTGTGTCCTTCGCTCTCTGTGTGTGTTCCTCGCTCTCTGTGTGTCCCTCGCTCTCTGTGTGTGTCCCTCGCTCTCTGTGTGTGTCCCTCACTCTCTGTGTGTGTTCCTCGCTCTCTGTGTGTACCTCGCACTCTGTGTGTCCCTCGCTCTCTGTGTGTCCCTCGCTCTCTGTGCATCTTTTGCTCACTGTGCGTCCCTCTAACTGTCTGTGCGTCCCACGCTCTCTGTGCGTCCCTCGCTCTCTGTGCGTCCCTCGCTCTCTGTGTGCCCCTCGCTGTCTGTGCGTCCCTCGCTCTCTGTGTGTCCCTCGCTCTGTGTGTCCCTCGCTCTCTGTGCGTCCCTCGCTCTCTGTGCGTCCCTCGCTCTCTGTGTCCCCCTCGCTCTCTGTGTGTCTCTCGCTCTCTGTGTGTCCCTCGCTCTCTGTGTGTGTCCCTCGCACTCTGTGCACCACTCGCTCTCAGTGTGTCCCTCGCTCTCTGTGTGTCCCTCGCTCTCTGTGCGTCCCTCGCTCTCTGTGTGCCCCTCGCTCTCTGTGTGTCCCTCGCTCTCTGTGTGTCCCTCGCTCTGTGTGTCCCTCGCTCTCTGTGCGTCCCTCGCTCTCTGTGCGTCCCTCGCTCTCTGTGTCCCCCTCGCTCTCTGTGTGTCTCTCGCTCTCTGTGTGTCCCTCGCTCTCTGTGTGTGTTCCTCGCTCTCAGTGTGTCCCTCGCTCTCTGTGTGTGTCCCCGCTCTCTGTGCAACACTCGCTCTGTGTGTCCCTCGCTCTCTGTGTGTCCCTCGCTCTGTGTGTCCCTCGCCCTCTGTGCGTCCCTCGCTCTCTGTTTTGTGTCACTCACTCTCTGTGCGCCCCTCGCTCTGTGTGTCCCTCGCTCTGTGTGTCACTCGCTCACTGTGCGTCCCTCGCTCTCTGTGTGTCCCTCGCTCTCTGTGTCCCTCACTCTCTGTGTGTCCCTCGGTCTCTGTGCGCCCCTTGCTCTCTGTGTGTCCCTCACTCGGTGTGTCCCTCGCTCTCTGCGCGTCCCTCGCTCTCTGTGCGCCACTCGCTCTCTCTGCGTCCCTCGCTCTCTGTGTTTCCCTCGCTCTGTGCGTGTCCCTCACTCTCTGTGCACTCCTCACTCTCTGTGTCCCTCGCGCTCTGTATGTCCCTCATCTCTGTGTGTGTTCCTCGCTCCTTGTGTGTCCCTAGCTCTCTGTGCGTCCCTCGCTCTCTGTGTGTGTCCCTCGCTCTCTGTGCACCCCTCGCACTCTGTGTCCCTCGCCCTCTGTGTGTCCCTCGCTCTCTGTGCGTCCCTCGCTCTCTGTGTCCCTCGCCCTCTGTGTGACCCTCGCTCTCTGTGCGTCCTTCTCTCTCTGTGTGTCCCTCGCTCTCTGTGTGTCCCTCGCTCTCTGTGTGCCTCGCTCTATGTGTCCCTCGCTCACTGTGTCCCTTGCTCTGTGTCCCTCGCTCTGGGCGTCCCTCTCTCTGTGCGTCCTTTGCTCTCTGTGTGTCCCTCGCTGTCTGTGCGTCCCTCGCTCTCTGTGTGTCCCTCGCTGTCTGTGCGTCCCTCGCTCTCTGTGCGTCCCTCGCTCTCTGTGTGTCCCTCGCATTGTGCGTCTCCCTCGCTCTCTGTGTCCCTCGCTCTCTGTGTTCCTCGCTCTCTGTGTCCCTCGGTGTCTGTGTCCCTCGCTCTCTGTAGCCGTCGCTCTTTGTGTCCCTCTCTCTGTGCGTCCCTCGCTCTGTGCATCCCTCAATCTCTGCGTGTCCCTCGCTCTCTGCGTGTCCCTCGCTCTCTGTGTGTCCTTCGCTCTCTCTGTGTCACTCGCTCTGTGTGTGTCCCTCGATCTCTGTGCGTCCTTTGCTCTCTGTGTGTCCCTCGCTCTCTGTGTGTCCCTCGCTCTGTGTGTGTCCCTCGCTCGCTGGGTGTCCCTCGCTCTTTTTGTCCCTCGCTCTCTGTGTGTCCCTCGCTCTCTGTGTGTCCCACGCTCTCTGTGTGTCCCTCGTTCTGTGTGCCTCGCTCTTTGTGCCCCTCTCTCTCTCTGTGTCCCTCGCTCTCTGTGCACCCCTCGCTCTCTGTGTGTCCCTCGCTCTGTGTCCCTCGCTCTTTGTGTCCCTCGCTCTTTGTGTCCCTCGCTCTCTGTGTGTCCCTCGCTCTCTGTGTGTCCCTCGCTCTCTGTGCACGCCTCGCTCTGTGTGTGTCCCTCACTCTCTGTGTGTCCCTCACTCTCTGTGTGTCCCTCGCTGTCTGTGCGTCCCTCGCTCTCTGTGTGCCCCTCGCCCTCTGTGTGTCCCTCGCTCTCTGTGTGTCCCTCGCTCTCTGTGTGCCCCATGCTCTGTGTGTGTCCCTCGCTCGCTGGGTGTCCCTCGCTCTTTTTGTCCATCGCTCTCTGTGTGTCCCTCGCTCTCTGTGCGCCCCACGCTCTCTGTGTGTCCCTCGCTCTCTGTGTGTCCCTCGCTCTGTGTCCCTCGCTCTTTGTGTCCCTCTCTCTCTGTGTGTCCCTCGCTCTCTGTGCACCCCTCGGTCTCTGTGTGTCCCTCGCTCTCTGTGTGTCCCTCACTCTCTGTGTATCCCTCGCTCTGTGTCCCTCGCTCTTTGTGTCCCTCGCTATCTGTGTGTCCCTCGCTCTCTGTGCACCCCTCGCTCTGTGTGTGTCCCTCGCTCTCTGTGTGTCCCGCGCACTCTGTGTGTCCCTCGCTCTCTGTGTGTCCCTCGCTCTCTGTGCATCCCTCGCTCTTTGTGCGTCCCTCGCTCTCTATGTGCCCCTCGCTCTCTGTGTGTCTCTCGCTCTCTGTGTGTCTCTCGCTCTCTGTGTGCCCCTCGCTCTCTGTGCGTTCCTCGCTCTCTGTGCGTCCCTCGCTCTTTGTGCGTCCCTCGCTCTCTGTGTGCCCCTCGCTCTCTGTGTGACCCTCGCTCTCTGTGTGTCCCTCGCTCTCTCTCTGTCCCAAATCTCTTTGTGCCCCTCGCTCTCTGTGTGTCCCTCGCTCTCTGTGTGTGTCCCTCGCTCTCTGTGTGTCCCTCGCTCTCTGTGTGTCCCTCGCTCTCTGTGTGTGTCCCTCGCTCTCTGTGTGTCCCTCGCTCTCTGTGTGTGTCCCTCGCTCTCTGTGTGTGTCCCTCGCTCTCTGTGTGTCCCTCGCTCTCTGTGTCCCAACTCTCTGTGTGTCCCTCGCTCTCTGTGTTTCCCTCTCTCTCTCTGTGTCCCTCGCTCTCTGTGTCCCTCGGTCTCTGTGTGTCCTTTGCTCTGTGTGTGTCCGTCGCTCTCTGTGTGTCCCTCGCTCTCTGTGTGTCCCTCGCTCTCTGTGTGTCCCTCGCTCTGTCTGTCCCTCGCTCTGTCTGTCCCTCGCTCTGTCTGTCCCTCGCTCTGTGTGTGCCTCGCTCTATGTGTCCCTCGCTCTCTGTGTCCCTCGCTCTGTGTCCCTCGCTCGGTGCGTCCCTCTCTCTGTGCGTCCCTCGATCTCTGTGTGTCCCACGCTCTGTGTGTGTCCTTTGCTCTCTGTGTGTCCCTTGCTCTCTGTGTGTCCCTCGCTCTCTGTGTGTCCCTCGCTCTCTGTGTGTCCCTCGCTCTGTGTGTCCCTCGCTCTCTGTGTGTCCCTCGCTCTCTGTGTGTCCCTCGCTCTCTGTGCGTCCCTCGCTCGCTGTGCGTCCCTCGCTCTCTGTGCGTCCCTCGCTCTCTGTGTGTCCCTCGCTCTCTGTGTGTCCCTCGTTCTATGCGTCCCTCGCTCTCTGTGCGTCCCTCGCTCTCTGTGCGTCCCTCGCTCTCTGTGCGCCACTCGCTCTCTCTGCGTCCCTCGCTCTCTGTGTTTCCCTCGCTCTGTGCGTGTCCCTCACTCTCTGTGCACTCCTCACTCTCTGTGTCCCTCGCGCTCTGTATGTCCCTCATCTCTGTGTGTGTTCCTCGCTCCTTGTGTGTCCCTAGCTCTCTGTGCGTCCCTCGCTCTCTGTGTGTGTCCCTCGCTCTCTGTGCACCCCTCGCTCTCTGTGTCCCTCGCCCTCTGTGTGTCCCTCGCTCTCTGTGCGTCCCTCGCTCTCTGTGTCCCTCGCCCTCTGTGTGACCCTCGCTCTCTGTGCGTCCTTCTCTCTCTGTGTGTCCCTCGCTCTCTGTGTGTCCCTCGCTCTCTGTGTGCCTCGCTCTATGTGTCCCTCGCTCACTGTGTCCCTTGCTCTGTGTCCCTCGCTCTGGGCGTCCCTCTCTCTGTGCGTCCTTTGCTCTCTGTGCGTCCCTCGCTGTCTGTGCGTCCCTCGCTCTCTGTGTGTCCCTCGCTCTCTGTGCGTCCCTCGCTCTCTGTGCGTCCCTCGCTCTCTGTGTGTCCCTCGCATTGTGCGTCTCCCTCGCTCTCTGTGTCCCTCGCTCTCTGTGTTCCTCGCTCTCTGTGTCCCTCGGTGTCTGTGTCCCTCGCTCTCTGTAGCCGTCGCTCTTTGTGTCCCTCTCTCTGTGCGTCCCTCGCTCTGTGCATCCCTCAATCTCTGCGTGTCCCTCGCTCTCTGCGTGTCCCTCGCTCTCTGTGTGTCCTTCGCTCTCTCTGTGTCACTCGCTCTGTGTGTGTCCCTCGATCTCTGTGCGTCCTTTGCTCTCTGTGTGTCCCTCGCTCTCTGTGTGTCCCTCGCTCTGTGTGTGTCCCTCGCTCGCTGGGTGTCCCTCGCTCTTTTTGTCCCTCGCTCTCTGTGTGTCCCTCGCTCTCTGTGTGTCCCACGCTCTCTGTGTGTCCCTCGTTCTGTGTGCCTCGCTCTTTGTGCCCCTCTCTCTCTCTGTGTCCCTCGCTCTCTGTGCACCCCTCGCTCTCTGTGTGTCCCTCGCTCTGTGTCCCTCGCTCTTTGTGTCCCTCGCTCTTTGTGTCCCTCGCTCTCTGTGTGTCCCTCGCTCTCTGTGTGTCCCTCGCTCTCTGTGCACACCTCGCTCTGTGTGTGTCCCTCACTCTCTGTGTGTCCCTCACTCTCTGTGTGTCCCTCGCTGTCTGTGCGTCCCTCGCTCTCTGTGTGCCCCTCGCCCTCTGTGTGTCCCTCGCTCTCTGTGTGTCCCTCGCTCTCTGTGTGCCCCATGCTCTGTGTGTGTCCCTCGCTCGCTGGGTGTCCCTCGCTCTTTTTGTCCATCGCTCTCTGTGTGTCCCTCGCTCTCTGTGCGCCCCACGCTCTCTGTGTGTCCCTCGCTCTCTGTGTGTCCCTCGCTCTGTGTCCCTCGCTCTTTGTGTCCCTCTCTCTCTGTGTGTCCCTCGCTCTCTGTGCACCCCTCGGTCTCTGTGTGTCCCTCGCTCTCTGTGTGTCCCTCACTCTCTGTGTATCCCTCGCTCTGTGTCCCTCGCTCTTTGTGTCCCTCGCTATCTGTGTGTCCCTCGCTCTCTGTGCACCCCTCGCTCTGTGTGTGTCCCTCGCTCTCTGTGTGTCCCGCGCACTCTGTGTGTCCCTCGCTCTCTGTGTGTCCCTCGCTCTCTGTGCATCCCTCGCTCTTTGTGCGTCCCTCGCTCTCTATGTGCCCCTCGCTCTCTGTGTGTCTCTCGCTCTCTGTGTGTCTCTCGCTCTCTGTGTGCCTCTCGCTCTCTGTGCGTTCCTCGCTCTCTGTGCGTCCCTCGCTCTTTGTGCGTCCCTCGCTCTCTGTGTGCCCCTCGCTCTCTGTGTGACCCTCGCTCTCTGTGTGTCCCTCGCTCTCTGTGCGTCCCTCGCTCTCCGTGTGTCCCTCGCTCTGTGTTTGTCCCTCGCTCGCTGGGTGTCCCTCGCTCTTTGAGTCCCTCGCTCTGTGTGTGTCCCTCGCTCTCTGTGTGTGTCCCTCGCTCTTTGTGCGTTCCTCGCTCTCTGTGTGTCCCTCGCTCTCTTTGAGTCCCTCGCTCTCTGTGTGTCCCTCGCTCTCTGTGCGTCCTTTGCTCTCTGTGTGTCCCTCGCTCTGTGTGTGTCCCTCGCTCGCTGGGTGTCCCACGCTCATTGTGTCCCTCGCTCTCTCTGTGTCCCTCGCTCTCTGTGTGTCCCTCGCTGTCTGTGTGTCCCTCGCTCTCTGTGTGTCCCTCGCTCTGTGTCCCTCGCTCTTTGTGTCCCTCGCTCTTTGTGTCCCTCGCTCTCTGTGTGTCCCTCGCTCTCTGTGTGTGACCCTCGCTCTCTGTGTGTGTCCCTCGCTCTCTGTGTGTCCCTCGATCTCTCTGTCCCAGGTCTCTGTGTGTCCCTCGCTCTCTGTGAGTCCCTCGCTCTCTGTGTGTCCCTCGCACTCTGTGTGTCCCTCGCTGTCTGTGTGTCCCTCGCTTTCTGTGTGTCCCTCGCTCTGTGTCCCTCGCTCTGTGTCCCTCGCTCTTTGTATCCCTCGCTCTCTGTGTGTCCCTCGCTCTCTGTGCACCCCTCGCTCTCTGTGCGTCCCTCGCTCTCTGTGTGTCCCTCGCTCTCTGTGTGTCCCTCGCTCTCTGTGTGTCCCTCGCACTCTGTGTGTCCCTCGCTCTCTGCGTCCCTCTTTCTCTGTGCGTCTCTCGCTCTCTCTGCGTCCCTCGCTCTGTTGTGTGCCCCTCGCTCTCAGTGTGTCCCTCGCTCTCTGTGTGTGTCCCCGCTCTCTGTGCAACACTCGCTCTGTGTTTCCCTCGCTCTCTGTGTGTCCCTCGCTCTGTGTGTCCCTCGCCCTCTGTGCGTCCCTCGCTCTCTGTGTGTGTCACTCACTCTCTGTGCGCCCCTCGCTCTGTGTGTTCCTCGCTCTGTGTGTCACTTGCTCACTGTGCGTCCCTCGCTCTCTGTGTGTCCCTCGCTCTCTGTGTCCCTCGCTCTCTGTGTGTCCCTCGGTCTCTGTGCGCCCCTTGCTCTCTGTGTGTCCCTCACTCTGTATGTCCCTCGCTCTCTGCGCGTCCCTCGCTCTCTGTGCGTCCCTCGCTCTCTGTGCGCCCCTCGCTCCCTGTGTGTCCCTCGCTCTCTGTGCGTCCCTCGCTCTCTGTGTCCTTCGCTCTCTGTGTGTGTCCCTCGCTCTGTGTGCCCCTCGCTCTCTGTGTGTCCCCCGCTCTCTGTGTGTCCCTCGCTCTCTGTGTGCCCCTCGCTCTCTGTGTGTCCCTCGCTCTCTTTGTGCCCCTCGCTCTCTGTGTGTCCCTCGCTCTCTGTGTGTCCCAAATCTCTTTGTGCCCCTCGCTCTCTGTGTGTCCCTCGCTCTCTGTGTGTCCCTCGCTCTCTGTGTGTCCCTCGCTCTCTGTGTCTGTCCCTCGCTCTCTGTGTGTCCCTCGCTCTCTGTATGTCCCTCGCTCTCTGTGTGTGTCCATCGCTCTCTGTGTGTCCCTCGCTCTCTGTGTCCCAGCTCTCTGTGTGTCCCTCGCTCTCTGTGTGTCCCTCGCGCTCTGTGTGTCCCTCACTCTCTGTTTGTGTTCCTCGCTCCTTGTGTGTCCCTAGCTCTCTGTGCATCCCTCGCTTTCTGTGTGTGTCCCTCGCTCTCTGTGCACCCCTCGCTCTCTGTGTCCCTCGCCCTCTGTGTGTCCCTCGCTCTCTGCGCGTCCCTCGCTCTCTGTGTCCCTCGCCCTCTGTGTGTCCCTCGCTCTCTGTGCGTCCTTCGCTCTCTGTGTGTCCCTCGCTCTCTGTGTCCCTCGCTCTCTGTGTAGCTCGCTCTATGTGTCCCTCGCTCTCTGTGTCCCTCGCTCTGTGTCCCTCGCTCTGTGCGTCCCTTTCTCTGTGCGTCCCTTGCTCTGTGTGTGTCGCTCGCTCTCTGTGTGTCCCTCGCTCTCTGTGTGTGTCCCTCGCTCTCTGTGTGTGTCCTTCGCTCTCTGTGTGTGTTCCTCGCTCTCTGTGTGTCCCTCGCTCTCTGTGTGTGTCCCTCGCTCTCTGTGTGTGTCCCTCACTCTCTGTGTGTGTTCCTCGCTCTCTGTGTGTCCCTCGCACTCTGTGTGTCCCTCGCTCTCTGTGTGTCCCTCGCTCTCTGTGCATCTTTTGCTCACTGTGCGTCCCTCTAACTGACTGTGCGTCCCACGCTCTCTGTGCGTCCCTCACTCTCTGTGCGTCCCTCGCTCTCTGTGTGCCCCTCGCTGTCTGTGCGTCCCACGCTCTCTGTGCGTCCCTCGCTCTCTGTGCGTCCCTCGCTCTCTGTGTCCCCCTCGCTCTCTGTGTGTCTCTCGCTCTCTGTGTGTCCCTCGCTCTCTGTGTGTGTCCCTCGCACTCTGTGCACCACTCGCTCTCAGTGTGTCCCTCGCTCTCTGTGTGTCTCTCGCTCTCTGTGTGTCCCTCGCTCTCTGTGTGTGTCCCTCGCACTCTGTGCACCACTCGCTCTCAGTGTGTCCCTCGCTCTCTGTGTCCCCCTCGCTCTCTGTGTGTCTCTCGCTCTCTGTGTGTCCCTCGCTCTCTGTGTGTGTCCCTCGCACTCTGTGCACCACTCGCTCTCAGTGTGTCCCTCGCTCTCTGTGTGTGTCCCCGCTCTCTGTGCAACACTCGCTCTGTGTGTCCCTCGCTCTCTGTGTGTCCCTCGCGCTGTGTGTCCCTCGCCCTCTGTGCGTCCCTCGCTCTCTGTTTTGTGTCACTCACTCTCTGTGCGCCCCTCGCTCTGTGTGTCCCTCGCTCTGTGTGTCACTCGCTCACTGTGCGTCCCTCGCTCTCTGTGTGTCCCTCGCTCTCTGTGTCCCTCACTCTCTGTGTGTCCCTCGGTCTCTGTGCACCCCTTGCTCTCTGTGTGTCCCTCACTCGGTGTGTCCCTCGCTCTCTGTGTGTCCCTGGCTCTCTGTGTGTCCCTCGCTCTCTGTGCGTCCCTCGCTCTCTGTGCGCCCCTCGCTCTCTGTGTGTCTCTAGCTCTCTGTGCGTCCCTCGCTCTCTGTGTGTCCCTCGCTCTCTGTGTGTGTCCCTCGCTATGTGCATCCCTCGCTCTCTGTGTGTCCCTCGCTCTCTGTGTGTCCCTCGCTCTCTGTGTGCCCCTCGCTCTCTGTGTCCCTCGCTCTCTGTGTGTCCCTCGCTCTCTGTGTGTGACCCTCGCTCTCTGTGTGTGTCCCTCGCTCTCTGTGTGTCCCTCGATCTCTCTGTCCCAGGTCTCTGTGTGTCCCTCGCTCTCTGTGAGTCCCTCGCTCTCTGTGTGTGTCCCTCGCTCTCTGTGTGTCCCTCGCTCTCTGTGTGTCCCTCGCTCTCTGTGTGTGTCCCTCGCTCTCTGTGTGTCCCTCGCTCTCTGTGTGTGTCCCTCGCTCTCTGTGTGTGTCCCTCGCTCTCTGTGTGTCCCTCGCTCTCTGTGTCCCAACTCTCTGTGTGTCCCTCGCTCTCTGTGTTTCCCTCTCTCTCTCTGTGTCCCTCGCTCTCTGTGTCCCTCGGTCTCTGTGTGTCCCTTGCTCTGTGTGTGTCCCTCGCTCTCTGTGTGTCCCTCGCTCTCTGTGTGTCCCTCGCTCTCTGTGTGTCCCTCGCTCTGTCTGTCCCTCGCTCTGTCTGTCCCTCGCTCTGTCTGTCCCTCGCTCTGTGTGTGCCTCGCTCTATGTGTCCCTCGCTCTCTGTGTCCCTCGCTCTGTGTCCCTCGCTCGGTGCGTCCCTCTCTCTGTGCGTCCCTCGATCTCTGTGTGTCCCACGCTCTGTGTGTGTCCTTTGCTCTCTGTGTGTCCCTTGCTCTCTGTGTGTCCCTCGCTCTCTGTGTGTCCCTCGCTCTCTGTGTGTCCCTCGTTCTGTGTGTCCCTCGCTCTCTGTGTGTCCCTCGCTCTCTGTGTGTCCCTCGCTCTCTGTGCGTCCCTCGCTCGCTGTGCGTCCCTCGCTCTCTGTGCGTCGCTCGCTCTCTGTGTGTCCCTCGCTCTCTGTGTGTCCCTCGTTCTATGCGTCCCTCGCTCTCTGTGCGTCCCTCGCTCTCTGTGCGTCCCTCGCTCTCTGTGCGCCACTCGCTCTCTCTGTGTCCCTCGCTCTCTGTGTTTCCCTCGCTCTGTGCGTGTCCCTCGCTCTCTGTGCACTCCTCACTCTCTGTGTCCCTCGCGCTCTGTGTGTCCCTCACTCTCTGTGTGTGTTCCTCGCTCCTTGTGTGTCCCTAGCTCTCTGTGCGTCCCTCGCTCTCTGTGTGTGTCCCTCGCTCTCTGTGCACCCCTCGCTCTCTGTGTCCCTCGCCCTCTGTGTGTCCCTCGCTCTCTGTGCGTCCCTCGCTCTCTGTGTCCCTCGCCCTCTGTGTGACCCTCGCTCTCTGTGCGTCCTTCTCTCTCTGTGTGTCCCTCGCTCTCTGTGTGTCCCTCGCTCTCTGTGTGCCTCGCTCTATGTGTCCCTCGCTCACTGTGTCCCTTGATCTGTGTCCCTCGCTCTGGGCGTCCCTCTCTCTGTGCGTCCCTCGATCTCTGTGTGTCCCACGCTCTGTGTGTGTCCTTTGCTCTCTGTGTGTCCCTCGCTCTCTGTGTGTCCCTCGCTCTCTGTGTGTCCCTCGCTCTCTGTGTGTACCTCGCTCTCTGTGTGTCCCTCACTCTGTGTGTCCCTCGCTCTCTGTGTGTCCCTCGCTCTCTGTGTGTGCCCCTCGCTCTCTGTGTGTGTCCCTCGCTCTCTGTGTGTGTTCCTCGCTCTCTGTGTGTCCCTCGCTCTCTGTGTGTGTCCCTCGCTCTCTGTGTGTGTCCGTCGCTCTCTGTGTGTGTCCCTCACTCTCTGTGTGTGTTCCTCGCTCTCTGTGTGTCCCTCGCTCTCTGTGTGTCCCTCACTCTCTGTGTGTCTCTCGGTCTCTGTGTGTCCCTCGCTCTCTGTGTGTGTCCCTCGCACTGTGTGTGTCCCTTGCTCTCTGTGCCTGTCCCTCGCTCTCTGTGTGTCCCTCGCTCTGTGTGTGATCCTCGCTCTCTGTGTCCCTCGCTCTAAGGGTGCCCCTCGCTCTGTGTGTCCCTCGCTCTCTGTGTGTCCCTCGCTCTCTGTGTGTCCCTCGCTCTGTCTGTCCCTCGCTCTGTGTGTGCCTCGCTATATGTGTCCCTCGCTCTCTGTGTCCCTCGCTCTGTGTCCCTCGCTCGGTGCGTCCCTCTCTCTGTGCGTCCCTCGATCTCTGTCTGTCCCACGCTCTGTGTGTGTCCTTTGCTCTCTGTGTGTCCCTCGCTCTCTGTGCGCCCCTCGCTCTTTGTGTGTCCCTCGCTCTCTGTGCGTCCCAATCTCTCTGTGCGTTCCTCGCTCTCTGTGTGTCCCTCGCTCTCTGTGTGTCCCTCGCTCTCTGTGTGTCCCTCACTCTCTGTGTGTCCCTTGGGAAAGTGTAGAGGGAGCTTTACTCTCTATCTAACCCCGTGCTGTACCTGTCCTGGGAGTGTTTGATGGGGACAGTGTAGAGGGATGTGATAGCTGAATCTAACCCCATGATGTCTGGCGATTCAGAATCTTGAATTAATGTATTCTGTTATTCTCCCCATCTTCTCTGTCTCTGCATCTCTCTATCTCTCTCTCTGGGAATCTGTCTAAACAAATCCACGATCAGCAGTCAGCCATTTTATGTTACTGAACGGTGGCCATTTTATGTGAGCACAACACTGAGACATTTCGGACAGTTGTTCAAGTTAGTGTCAAACAAAAACTGAAGGAAAGAGTCAAATTTAAATGGTGATATGTTGGGCAATGTGGATGTACAAATGGAGCTTGTACACCAGTCACTGAAAGTGGAGAGGGGGGTGCAGCAAACAGTTAAGAAGACCAATGATGTGTTGGCCTTCATTGCAAGAGGGATTTGAATTCAGAAGTGGAGATGTCTTACTGCAGTTACACAAGCCCTTGGTGAGACCACACCTGGAGTATTGCGTACAGTTTGTGGTCTCCCTAACATAGAAAGGATATAGTTGCCAGAGAGGGAGTGCAGCGGAGGGTCAATCGGCTGAAGGTGAGATTGCCGGACTGTCCTAGGAGGAGAGATTGGTTCAATAGGACCCGAACGAGCCCTGTTTCTCCAACCTAACCCTGGAGATCTAATCCCACATTCCTGGTGATGTCTCCACTCTCAAAGATGGAAAGATATTGACCAAGTTTAAAGCAGAGATTGACTGATTTCTAAATCCCATTGACATAAAGGGACATGGGGATAGTGTTGGGGAAAAGACATTGAAGTAAAGATATTTCACAGCTGGATTCACAGAATACAGACAGCAAAGTATCTTAAATTTTGGAAGAGCCACAAATGTTGTGAAACATTTGGGAAATGATTAGAAACAGTTTGGACTGAGATCTCCTCAGTGACCTGTGTGCTGTCCCCACCCCCGACTTTCTGTCAGGAATGTCCCCCTCGGTGTGTTTCCTGTGTCTGCAAAGGTAACACTTGTCCTGTCTATGGTTATGTTAATTCAGCAGACAGCCACAGATTCAACAATGTCCTGTCGTTATTTCTGTCTTTGTTTAACATTTGTTCCCCTAATTTCTGACATGTTGGGAATGACCATTCGTCTGTCGCCTTAGGAAGGCTTTCCATAGAATGAGTAAAAACCAGCAAGAAATCACAGAATGTGAGTTAAACACAACTTCATTCCTGCTTCCATTTAGAGAGAAGATTCCTGGCCAGACAAACAAAGCTCATTGCAAAGTTTCACGTCATATTTTGCTTGTTGTTCACGGACAGATTTCTTTAATGAGCTGCTTGAGAAATTTGGATTCAATTTCATTTTTTGCTCGTGCACAGGAAGAGCGCAAAAATGGTGGCACTTTCAAAATTAAGTTCAGAGTCTCTGAAGATGGATTTCTTTCTCTCTTTCTACTTGAACCTGTACAAACTGACAGCAGGCATATTGATTGCACAGCAAGATTCCACAATCAGAAATGTGATCATGGTGGAAAATTCCCCCACGTCCCCTGTGGAAAGGATGAATTAACTCCCTCATTCCCACCTTTAAGTTTAAGACTTTTAACTCAAGACATTCAAACCCATTTTGCAGTCCGTGAGCTACTTTTTTAAAAATGTGGTCATTATTGCTGTGTTTTTTGAAAATATTTTCATTCCGATGAGGACGGACATAACAAAATACAAACAATCAGTCACAACACAAACAAAATACTATTCTCCTCATTTGAGATTTATTCCTTTATTTCCATTAAACCTTTCCCCTCTTCCCTCCCCTTACCCACTGGCAACAAACAGATCTGTAAATAGAGACAAGAACAGCTTCCATCTCGTCCAGAACCCCCCACCTGAGCCACAAAGGGCTTACTTTAGTTTCTCAAGTTTAAGGAATTCCGCAATATCCCTCAACCATGTCGATATTTTTGGCGGATCTTCTGACTTCCCTTCCAATAATATTAGCCTCCGGACGATCAATGTGGCAAAGGCCACCACATCGGCCCCGTCCCCATCTATTAGTCCCGGTACTTCCGACACCCCAGAAATTGCCTCATGTGGTCCCAGTAATATTTCCACCTCCACAACTTCTGTTACTGTTTTAAATAGCGAGAGCCAGAAGCCCAATAATCGTGGATGTGACCAGAAGATGTGGACGTGGTTCACTGGTCCTCCTTTACACTCTCACATTTATCTTCTTCCTCTGTGAAGGAGCTGCTCGTTCGTCCCTGTGTCATATAGCCCCTGTGTACATCCTTGAATTGTATCAAGCCCATCCGAGCACGTGAAGATGTCGCATTGACCCTGTGTATAACCTCACTCCATAGTCCCCATTCCAACGCCACACCCAACTCTTCCTTCCAGAGAGTAGCAATGGAGGGATGCTTTTCTAATTGGATGGCTGTGACCAGTGGTGTTCCACAGGGATCAGTGCTGGGACCTTTGCTCTTTGTAGTATATATAAATGATTTGGAGGAAAATGTAACTGGTCTGATTAGTAAGTTTGCAGACGACACAAAGGTTGGTGGAATTGCGGACAGCGATGAGGACTGTCGGAGGATACAGCAGGATTTAGATTGTCTGGAGACTTGGGCGGAGAGATGGCAGATGGAGTTTAATCCGGACAAATGTGAGGTCATGCATTTTGGAAGGTCTAATGCAGGTAGGGAATATACAGTGAATGGTAGAACCCTCAAGAGTATTGGAAGTCAAAGAGATCTAGGAGTACAGGTCCACAGGTCATTGAAAGGGGCAACACAGGTGGAGAAGGTAGTCAAGAAGGCATACGGCATGCTTGCCTTCATTGGCCGGGCATTGAGTATAAGAATTGGCAAGTCATGTTGCAGCTGTATAAAACCTTAGTTAGGCCACACTTGGAGTATAGTGTTCAATTCTGGTCGCCACACTAGCAGAAGGATGTGGAGGCTTTAGAGAGGGTGCAGAAGAGATTTACCAGAATGTTGCCTGGTATGGAGGGCATTAGCTATGAGGAGCGGTTGAATAAACTCGGTTTGTTCTCACTGGAACGAAGGAGGTTGAGGGGAGACCTGATAGAGGTATACAAAATTATGAGGGGCATAGACAGAGTGGATAGTCAGAGGCTTTTCCCCAGGGTAGAGGGGTCAATTACTAGGGGGCATAGGTTTAAGGTGAGAGGGGCAAGGTTTAGAGTAGATGTACGAGGCAAGTTTTTTACGCAGAGGGTAGTGGATGCCTGGAACTCGCTACCGGAGGAGGTAGTGGAAGCGGGGACGATAGTGACATTTAAGGGGCATCTTGGCAAATATATGAATAGGATGGGAATAGAAGGATACGGACCCAGGAAATGTAGAAGATTGTCATTTAGTCGGGCAGCATGGTCGGCACGGGTTTGGAGGGCCGAAGGGCCTGATCCTGTGCTGTACATTTCTTTGTTCTTTGTTCTTTTTTTGTTTTATTTCCTCAATTGCTGCTTTCTTTCTGTCCATCAGCCAGCTGTAAATGTTAGTAATTCTCCCATCACCAACTCAGCTGGGAGGAGCAATTTATCCAGCAGCTTGTTCTCTGGTAGGCAACGAAAGAGGACAACTCTTTGTTCACCAAGTTTCATCATTGAAGATAATTAAACTTCACCTCCCTCGGCATTTTATGTTTCTCCCTCAATTCTTCAAATCTACTTTCCAACAACAAGTCTGTAACCTGTCTCAGCCCAGCTTTATGCCACTGTTTAAATATTGTATCCAGTCTTGCCGCCGGGGTGAATCGGGGGTTTCCATAAATAGGGGCTCGCGCCGTCAAGTTTACCAAAGCAAAATGGCGTCTCCACTTGCTCCAGATGTTGAAGGAAGATGCCAGCACCGTGCTTTGTGTAAACCCTCCCGGGGGAAATGGGAGTGGGGCCGCAGCGAAAGTCTGCAAACTCGCCCCCTTACACGATGCTTACTCCACCTGTCCCCATTCCGCTTCTTCCTCTCCCCACCATTGCCGAATCTTCTCCAAATTCACCGCCCAATAATAATACAAAAGATTGGGAAGCACCAACCCTCCCACCCACCCATTCTTTTTAAATGTGTGCTGGTCCTTTTGAAGAGAAATCCAAAATCTCCTTCCATTTACTGATGGAGAAGTGATCTGCCGCATTTTCTATCTGTTTAGAGCAGGGTGTCTGTGTGAGGGTAAGTGTGTTACTGTGTGTGTGGACTTTTCTCTATCTGTCTATCTGCCAGTCTCCCTGGTCCAAGATTCTATTTCTCTCTCCACAGATGCTGCCTGACGTGCTCAGTATTTTCCCGCATTGGTACAAGAGCGAGGAGGTAAGGCTGTACTTATACAAGACACTAGTTAGACCTCAGCTGGAATATTGTGGACAGTTCTGGGCGCCACACTATAGGAAGGATGTGAACACACTGGAGCGAGTGCAGAGGAGGTTCACAAGAATGGTTCAGGGATGAGAAACTTCAGTGATGAGGATAGATTGGAGAGGTTGGGTCTGTTCTCCACGGAGAGAAATGTCCAAGAGGAGATTGGATAGAGGTAATCAAATTCTTGGGGGTGCCGGACAGAGTAGACAGGGAGAAACTGTTCCCACTATTAAGAAGCTCAAGAACGAGATGGCACAGAATTAAAGTGAATTGGAAAAGAAGCAAATATTTGTGAGAAAATGGAAACAGTATTGTGTAGAGAGAGCCCTGCTCGGTATCACACCCCGTGCTGTACCTGTCCTGGGAGTGTTTGAGAGGAAAAATGCAGAGGGAGCTTTACTCTGTATCTAACCCCATGCTGTACCTGTCCTGGGAGTGTTTGATGGGGACAGTGTAGAGGGAGCATTACTCGGTATCTAACCCCGTGCTGTATCTGTCCTGGGAGTGTTTGAGAGGAAAAATGCAGAGGGAGCTTTAGTCTGTATCTAACCCCGTGCTGTAACTGTCCTGGGAGTGTTTGAGAGGAAAAATGCAGAGGGAGCTTTAGTCTGTATCTAACCCCGTGCTGTAACTGTCCTGGGAGTGTTTGATGG
Organism: Scyliorhinus torazame; assembly: GCF_047496885.1. Lineage (NCBI taxonomy): Eukaryota > Metazoa > Chordata > Chondrichthyes > Carcharhiniformes > Scyliorhinidae > Scyliorhinus > Scyliorhinus torazame. The sequence continues at coordinate 32,465,443 of NC_092729.1, forward strand.
GGACAGTGTAGAGGGAGCTTTACTCTGTATCTAACCCGGTGCTGCACCAGTCCTGGGAGTGTTTGATGGGGACAGTGTAGAGCGAGCTTTACTCTGTATCTTACCCCGTGCTGTACCTGTTCTGGGAGTGTTTGATGGGGACAGTGTAGAGGGAGCTTTACTCTGTATCTTACCCCGTGCTGTACCTGTTCTGGGAGTGTTTGATGGGGACAGTGTAGAGGGAGCTTTACTCTGTATCTAACCCCGTGCTGTACCTGTCCTGGGAGTGTTTGATGGGGACAGTGTCGAGGGAGCTTTACTCTGTATCTAACCCAGTGCTGTACCTGTCCTGGGAGTGTTTGATGGGGACAGTGTAGAGGGAACTTTACTCTATGTCTAACCCCGTGCTGTACCTGTGCTGGGAGTGTTTGATGGGCACAGTGTAGAGGGAACTTTACTCTCTGTCTAACCCCGTGCTGTACCTGTGCTGGGAGTGTTTGATGGGGACAGTGTAGAGGGAACTTTACTCTATGTCTAACCCCGTGCTGTACCTGTGCTGGGAGTGTTTGATGGGGACAGTGTAGAGAGAGCCTTGCTCGATATCTAATACCGTGTTGTACCTGTCCTAGGAGTGTTTGATGGGCACAGTGTAGAGGGAACTTTACTCTATGTCTAACCCCGTGCTGTACCTGTGCTGGGAGTGTTTGATGGGGACAGTGTAGAGGGCACTTTACTCTATGTCTAACCCCGTGCTGTACCTGTGCTGGGAGTGTTTGATGGGGACAGTGTAGAGAGAGCCTTGCTCGATATCTAATACCGTGTTGTACCTGTCCTGGGAGTGTTTGATGGGCACAGTGTAGAGAGAGCCTTGTTCGATATCTAATACCATGTTGTACCTGTCCTGGGAGTGTTTGCCAGGTACAGTGTAGAGGAATCTTTGTCTAACCCCATGATGTACCATTGCTGGTCGTGTTTGACGGAGTTTCAAAATCTCAAATAAATGTCTTCTGTTAGTTTCTCCATCCCTCTGTTTCTGCTTCTCTCTCTGTCTGTCTGGGAATATTGTCAGAACAAAATCCACGATCAGCAGTCAGCCATTTTAAGTTACATAATGGTGGCCATTTTAGGTGAGCACAGCACAGTCATTTCTGATATTTGTACACGTTGGTATAACAAAATCCTGATGGAAAGTGTCTGATTTAAACAGCGATTTGTTGGGGAATGTGGATGTAGAAAGGGAGCTGGCTGTCCTTGTACACCAGTCACTGAAAGTGGAGAGGGGGGAGCAGCAAGCAGTTAAGAAGGCCAATGATATGTTGGCCTTCATTGAAAGAGGGATTTGAGTTCAGAAGTGGAGATGTCTTACTGCAGTTACACAAGGCCTTGGTGAGACCACACCTGGAGTATTGCGTACTGTTTCGGTCTCCCTAACTAAGAAAGGATATCGTTGCCAGAGAGGGAGTGCAGCGGAGGGTCAATCGGCTGATAGGGAGGTTACCGGACTGTCCTACAAGGAGAGATTGGTTTGACTGTGGCACAGTGGTTAGCACTGCTGCCTCACCGTGCCAGTGACCCGGGATAAATTCCGGCCTTGTGTGACTGATTACGTGGATTTGGCAGTTTCTCCCCGTGTGTGCGTGGGTTTCCTCCGGGTGCTCTGGTTTCCTTCCACAGTCCAAAGACGTGCAGGCTAGGTGGAATGGTCCTGCTAAATTACCCCTTAGTGTCCAAGAAAGATTGTTTAGATTAGGTTAAGGAGTTATTGGGATAGCGCGGGTGACTGAGCTTACATAGAATGCTGTGTCAGAGGGTTGGTGTAGATTCGATGGGCAGAATGGCCTCCTTCTGCATTGTAGGGATTCTATCATTGTGCCTGTATTCACTAGGGCCTAGAAGGATGTGAGGAGATGTTTGCTGTGCTAAATTGCCCCTTTGTGGCCCAAAGGTTAGGTGGTGTTACTGGGGTTATTTGGATAGGGTGGAGGCGTGGGCTTGGGTAGGGTGCTCTCTCCGAGGGCCAGTGCAGACTCGATGGGCCAAATGGGCTACTCCTGCAATGTATATTCTATGATTCTGTGAGCTCTGATTGAAATGTATTACATTCCAACAGCGCTGTGCAGAGTATACACAGAGATGGAGATTCTGAATATTGAATTAATGTATTCTGTTATTTTCCCCATCTTCTCTGTCTCTGCATCTCTCTATCTCTCTCTGGGAATCTGTCTAAACAAATCCACGATCAGCAGTCAGCCATTTTAAGTGACTGAACGGTGGCCATTTTATGTGAGCACAACACTGAGACAATTCGGACAGTTGTCCAAGTTAGTGTCAAACAAAAACTGAAGGAAAGAGTCAAATTTAAATGGTGATATGTTGGGCAATGTGGATGTACAAATGGAGCTTGTACACTAGTCACTGAAAGTGGAGAGGGGGGTGCAGCAAGCAGTTAAGAAGACCAATGATATGTTGGCCTTCATTGAAAGAGGGATTTGAATTCAGAAGTGCAGATGTCTTACGGCAGTTATACAAGCCCTTGGTGAGACCACACCTGGAGTACTGTGTACAGTTTTTGGTCTCCCTAACATAGAAAGGATATAGTTGCCAGAGAGGGAGTGCAGCGGAGGGTCAATCTGCTGATAGGGAGATTGTCGGACTGTCCTAGGAGGAGAGATTGGTTCAATAGGACCCGAACGAGCCCTGTTTCTCCAACCTATCCCTGGAGATCTAATCCCACATTCCTGATGATTTCTCCACTCTCAAAGATGGAAAGTTATTGACCAAGTTTAAAGCAGAAATTGACAGCTTTCTAAATCCCAATGACATAAAGGGACATGGGGATAGTGTTGGGGAAAAGACATTGAAGTGAAGATATTTCACAGCTGGATTCACAGAATACAGACAACAAAGTATCTTAAATTTTGGAAGAGCCACAAATGTTGTGAAACATTTGGGAAATGATTAGAAACAGTTTGGACTGAGATCTCCTCAGTGACCTGTGTGCAGTCCCCACCCCCAACTTTCTGTCAGGAATGTCCCCCTCGGTGTGTTTCCTGTATCTGCAAAGGTAACACTTGTCCTGTCTATGGTTATGTTAATTCAGCAGACAGCCACAGATTCACAATGTCCTGTCCTTATTTCTGTCTTTGTTTGACATTTGTTCCGCTAATTTCTGACATGTTGGGAATAACCATTCGTCTGTCGCCTTAGGAAGGCTTTCCATAGAATGAGTAAAAACCAGCAAGAAATCACAGAATGTGAGTTGAACACAACTTCATTCCTGCTTCCATTTAGAGAGAAGATTCCTGGCCAGACAAACAAAGCTCATTGCAAAGTTTCACTTCATATTTTACTTGTTGTTCACAGACAGATTTTTCACTGAAATCTTCTGATGTCAATTCCTGAGATTAGAATTTATAAAGAAACAATTTGGATTGAATGAAAATGGTCATTTTGATAACCCTAATGTCCTGACTGCCTCACGTCCTGGCACCCTCACACCATCACACCCTCATGTCCCCTAACCCTAACATCCTGACCCACTCCCGTCCCCGAAACCTCAGATCCTGACCCGCTGTGTACCTCTTTCTCTGTGTGTGTCCCTCACTCTCTCCGTGTGCCCACCTCTCTCTGTCCCTCTCTCCCTCTGTGTCCCTGTTGCTCTCAAAGTGTCCTCTCACTCTATCCCTCTCTTTCACTGTCTACCTCTTTCTCTCTGTGTCACTCTCCCTGTCGCCCTCTCCCTTTCTGTATCCCCCTCTCTCTGTCTCCCTCGCTCCCTCTCCCTCTATCTCTATCCCTCTTTCTCTTTGTCCCACTATCTCTCACTGTGTACATCTCTCTTTCTATCACTCTATCGCTCACTCTCCTTCTCTCGCTGTGTCCCTCGCTCTTGCTGTGTCGTCGCTCTCGCTGTGTCCCTCGCTCTCGCTGTGTCCCTCGCTCTCACTGAGTCCCTTGCTCTCACTGAGTCCCTCGCTCTCTGTGTATCCCTCACTCTCTGTGTGCCCCTCACTCTCTGTGTACCCCTCACTCTCTATGCGTCCCTCGCTCATTGTGCGTCCCTCGCTCTCTGTGCGTACCTCGCTCTCTGTGTGTCCCTCGCTCTCTGTGTGTCCCTCGCTCTCTGTGTGTTCCTTGCTCTCTGTGTGTGTCCCTCGCTCTCTGTGGGTGTCCCTTGCTCCCTGTGTGTCCCTCGCTCTCTGTGCGTCCCTCGCTCTCTGTGCGTCCCTCGCTCTCTGTGCGCCCCTCGTTCTCTGTGTGTCCCTTGCTCTCTGTGTCCGTCGCTCTCTGTGTGTCCCTCGCTCTCTGTGTGTTCCTCGCTCTCTGTGCGTCCCTCGCTCTCTGTATGTCCCTCGCTCTCTGTGTCCCTCGCTCTCTGTGTGTCCCTCGCTCTCTGTGTGTTCCTCGCTCTCTGTGTGTCCCTCGCTCTCTGTGTCCCTCGCTCTCTGTGTGTCCCTCACTCTCTGTGTGTCCCTTGCTCTCTGTGTGTCCCTCGCTCTCACTGAGTGTCCCTCGCTCTCTGTTTATCCCTCGCTCTGTGTGTCCCTCGCTCTGTGTGTCCCTCGCTCTCTGTGTGTCCCTCGCTCTCTGTAGTCCCTCGCTCTCTGTGCGTCCCTCGCTCTCTGTGTGTCCCTCGCTCTCTGTGTATCCCTAGCTCTCTGTGTCTCCCTCGCTCTCTGTGTCTCCCTCGCTCTCTGTGCGTCCCTCGCTCTCTGTGCGTCCCTCGCTCTCTGTCTGTCCCTCGCTCTCTGTGTGTGTCCCTCGCTCTGTGTGTCCCTCGCTCTCTGTGTGTGCCACTCGCTCCCTGTGTGTCCCTCGCTCACTCTGCGTCCCTCGCTCTCTGTGCGCCCCTCGCTCTCTGTGTGTCCCTTGCTCTGTGTGTCCCTCGCTCTCTGTGTGTCCCTCACTCTCTGTGTGTTCCTCACTCTCTGTGCGTCCCTCGCTCTCTGTATGGCCCTCGCTCTCTGTGTCCCTCGCTCTCTGTGTGTCCCTCGCTCTCTATGTATTCCTCGCTCTCTGTGTGTCCCTCGCTCTCTGTGTGTGCCACTCGCTCCCTGTGTGTCCCTCGCTCACTCTGCGTCCCTCGCTCTCTGTGCGCCCCTCGCTCTCTGTGTGTCCCTTGCTCTGTGTGTCACTCGCTCTCTGTGTGTCCCTCACTCTCTGTGTGTTCCTCACTCTCTGTGCGTCCCTCGCTCTCTGTATGTCCCTCGCTCTCTGTGTCCCTCGCTCTGTGTATCCCTCGCTCTCTATGTATTCCTCGCTCTCTGTGTGTCCCTCACTCTCTGTGTTTCCCTAGCTCTCTGTGTGTCCCTCACTCTCTGTGTGTTCCTCGCTCTCTGTATGTGTCCCTCGCTCTCTGTGTGTCCCTCGCTCTGTGTGTGTGTTACTTGCTCTCTGTGTGTCCCTCGCTCTCTGGTGTGTCCCTCGCTCTCTGTGCATCCCTCGCTCTCTGTGAGTCCCTCGCTCTCTGTGTGTGTTCCTTGCTCTCTGTGTGTCCCTCGCTCTCTGTGTGAGTCCCTCGCTCTCTGTGTGACCCTCGCTCTCTGTGTGTCCCTCGCTCTCTGTGTGTCCGTCGCTCTCTGTGTGTCCCTCGTTCTCTGTGTGTCCCTCGCTCTCTGTGTGTGTCCCTCGTTCTCTGTGTGTTCCTCGCTCTCTGTGCACCCCTCGCTCTCTGTGTAATTCGCTCTCTGTGTGTCCCTCGCTCTCTGTGCGTCCCTTGCTCTCTGTGCGTCCCTCGCTCTCTGTGTGTCCCTCGCTCTCTGTGTGTCCCTTGCTCTCTGTGTGCCCCTCGCTCTCTGTGTGTCCCTTGCTCTCTGTGAGTCCCTCGCTCTCTGTGTGTTCCTCGCACTCTGTGTGTCCCTCGCTCTGTGTGTGTGTGTCTCGCTCTCTGTGCACCCCTTGCTCTCTGTGTCCTTCGCTCTCTGTGCGTCCCTCGCTCTCTGTGTGTCCCTCGCTCTCTGTGTGTCCCCCGCTCTCTGTGTGTGTCCCTCGCTCTCTGTGTGTCCCTCGCTCTCTGTGTGTCCCTCGCTCTCTGTTTGTCCCCCGCTCTCTGTGTGTGTCCCTCGCACTCTGTGTGTCCCTTGCTCTGTGCGTCCCTCGCTCTCTGTGCGTCCCTCGCTCTGTGTGTGTGTCCCTCACTCTGTGCGTCCGTCGCTCTCTGTGCGTCCCTCGCTCTCTGTGTGCCCCTCGCTCTCTGTGTGTGTCCCTCGCTCTGTGCGTCCCTCGCTCTCTGTGCGTCCCTCGCTCTCTGTGTGTCCCTCGCTCTTTGTGTGTCCCTCGCTCTCTGTGTGTCCCTCGCCCTGTGTGTCCCTCGCTCTGTGCGTCCCTCGCTCTCTGTGCGTCCCTCGCTCTCTGTGCGTCCCTTGCTCTCTGTGTCCCTCGCTCTGTGTGTCCCTCGCTCTCTGTGCGCCCCTCGCTCTCTGTGTGTCCCTCGCTCTGTGCGTCCCTCGCTCTCTCTGTGCGTCCCTCGCTCTCTGTGCGTCCCTCGCTCTCTGTGCGCCCCTCGCTCTCTGTGTGTGCCCCTCGCTCTGTGCGTTCCTCGCTCTCTGTGTGTCCCTCGCTCTCTGTGTGTCCCTAGCTCTCTGTGCGTCCCTCGCTCTCTGTGTGTCCCCCGCTCTCTGTGTGTGTCCCTCGCTCTCTGTGTGTCCCTCGCTCTCTGTGTGTGTCCCTCGCTCTCTGTGTATCCCTCGCTCTGTGCGTCCCTCGCTCTGTGTGCGCCCATGCGCACGGTATCATTGTGGATAGCACAATTGCTTCACAGCTCCAGGGTCCCAGGTTCGATTCCGGATTGGGTCACTGTCTGTGCGGAGTCTGCACATCCTCCCCGTGTGTGCGTGGGTTTCCTCCGGGTGCTCCGGTTTCCTCCCACAGTCCAAAGATGTGCAGGTTAGGTGGATTAGCCTTGATAAATTGCCCTTTGTGTCCAAAATTGCCCTTAGTGTTGGGTGGGGTTGCTGGGTTATGGGGATAGGGTGTCCTTTCCAAGATCTGGTACAGACTCGACGGTCCGAATGGCCTCCTTCTGCACTTTCAATTCTCTGATAAACTGTGATCGCTCTCTGTGCGTCCGCCGCTGTCTGTATGTCCCTCGCTCTCTCTGTGTCCCTCGCTCTCTGTGTGTCCCTCGCTCTCTGTGTCTCTCGCTCTCTGTGTGTCCCTCGCTCTTTGTGTGTCCCTCACTCTCTGTGTGTCCCTCGCTCTCTGTGTGTCCCTCGCTCTCTCTGAGTGTCCCGCGCTCTCTGTGTATCCCTCACTCTGTGTGTCCCTCGCTCTGTGTGTCCCTCGCTCTCTGTGTGTCCCTCGCTCTCTGTAGTCCCTCGCTCTCTGTGCGTCCCTCGCTCTCTGTGTGTCCCTCGCTCTCTGTAGTCCCTCGCTCTCTGTGCGTCCCTCGCTCTCTGTGTGTCCCTCGCTCTCTGTGTATCCCTAGCTCTCTGTGTCTCCCTCACTCTCTGTGTCTCCCTCGCTCTCTGTGCGTCCCTCGCTCTCTGTGCGTCCCTCGCTCTCTGTCTGTCCCTCGCTCTCTGTGTGTGTCACTCGCTCTGTGTGTCCCTCGCTCTGTGTGTCCCTCGCTCTCTGTGTGTCCCTCGCTCTGTGTGTCCCTCGCTCTCAGTGTGTCCCTCGCTCTTTGTGTGTCCCTCGCTCTCTGTGTGTGTCCCTCGTTCTGTGTGTCCCTCGCTCTCTGTGTGTGTCCCTCGCTCTCTGTGTGTGTCCCTCTCTCTGTATATCCCTCGCTCTCTGTGTGTCCCTCGCTCTCTGTCTGTGTCCCTCGCTCTGTGTGTCACCCGCTCTCTGTGTTTCCCTCGCTCTTTGTGTGTCCCTCGCTCTCTGTGTTTGTCCCTCGCTCTGTGAGTCCCTCGCTCTCTGTGTGTCCCTCGTTCTCTGTGTGTGTCCCTCGCTCTCTGTGTGTGTCCCTCCCTCTGTGTGTCCCTCGCTCTCTGCGTGTCCCTCGCTCTCTGTGTGTGTCCCTCGGTCTGTGTGTCCCTCGCTCTCTGTGTGTCCCTCGCTCTCTGTGTGTCCCTCCCTCTCTGTGTGTCCCTCGCTGTCTGTGTGTCCCTCGCTCTCTGTATGTGTCCGTCGCTCTGTGTGTCCCTCGCTCTCTGTGTGTCCTTCGCTCTTTGTGTGTCCCTCGCTCTCTGTGTGTGTCCCTCGCTCTGTGCGTCCCTCGCTCTCTGTGCGTCCCTCGCTCTCTGTGCGTCCCTCGCTCTCTGTGTGCCCCTCGCTCTCTGTGTGTCCCTCGCTCTGTGTGTGTGTCCCTCGCTGAGCCTTGAACTTGGCCCCAATCAATTGGGCCGTTTCTCGATGGTTCCTATCTATTTCATCCAATAAAGGGGTGGGTGCCCTGATTGCTGGGCGTGTCCTAGGTGGCCGTTGGCCTGCTTTGTTCTGGTCTCCTCTGGCGCCGGGGTGTCTGCCTGAGTATCGGTTACTCAAATGTTACTCTTTTGATCCCGGAGATGGGCCATTAGTATGCTAATGGACCTACAGTTTTTGGTCTTGTCTGGGAGCTGCGGCTCGAATCAACAGACAAACCCTGAATCTGCTTGTTTTCTCAGTATTGTCCATTTTCCCTGCAATCCTTACAAAGTGTCCATTTTGTAATCGGGAAGTGGCCATCCCAGATGGCTACAATACCACACTTAGTACTTCCTGGCGCCGTATCCCTCTATATCCATCTTATCCATGTATTTGTCGTTAACCCCTTTGAACGCCGTTAATATATCTGCTTCGACAAACTATTCTGATAATGCGTTCCTGGCAATCACCACCCAATCTAATAAAACCTGTCTCGCACATCTCCTCTAAACATTTCCCCACTGACCATAAATCCTCCTGGTGCCTGACTCCTCCACCCAACAGTAGAGTGCCTGCTCATCTACTCTCTGCACGCACCTCAAAATATTTTATGCCTTACATCGGTTCCAAAAAAATGAAAGATGACTTTTTATACTGATATTCTCCAGCCTTATTCATCAACCTCCGGCGTTCTGATAAAAACAGTCCGGGTGTTTTCAGCCTTTTCCCATAGCTAACACCCTGCAGACCAGACAACATGCTGGTAAACCTCCTCTGCACCCTCTCTCAAAGCCTCCCCATCCTTCTGTGGACAAAAATCGTGCTCAATGATTCAAGTGCGGCCACACATAGGTTGGAAACAACTGCAGCATGAATTGGCAGTTCCTATGCTGACATACAACAGCGTTATTCTTTAAGTTGGCTCGCCACTTACCCAGAGAGCTTAAATTCATGGCCCTTTTCTGTAACTGTGTCTCCCAGTTCACCAGCGAGCTTATATACCTGAGCTATAATTCTGTAACTGTGTGCCCCATTTCCGCAGCTAGCTCTGATTAATGTCTATTGAATAGAACATGTGTTCTATTGCAGTGTCTCCAAGTTCT